>NC_069117.1:46319826-46636326 GCF_025612915.1 Magallana angulata
GACAATCAGTGAGAAAGGGACATACATATATGCACTTATCTTCTACATAAATTAGTTATACATGTACATCTTATTACTGTTATATATATTAACATAGTTTTTTGACATTGAAAAAATTTGAGTGTGAAGTTCAATGTTAGTTATCTCCTCATATACATGTAGTTTGTAAGCTCTTTATCTGTTGGAGTTGTTTAAGGTCCTAACATAATCAATTGTTTTAATTTCTCTGATTGCCCTGGTGCAATCAGATTAAGCACTGGGTCAACACATTCTTCGACTTTTCGCTTGTTGAAACATTCTGTAAGATATATTCTGCCTCATCAGTCCAGTTTGATGTTATGACAGGGTCTGTGATTGTCAAAGTTCTGAGTCCTGAAATAGAAAGATTTAAAAACTAGAAATATTGTTACTTGTCATATGTAATGTAAAACAACATATAAATATTAATACACCAGTCATGTCAATAAAGCCTAGATAAAACATTGATTCCTATTCCAGTCTGAAAAGAAAGAATCAGTAGATAGGGAAAGTTGATGGTTGGGTGGATTGGTCTATGTTAATAAAATTGAAGGTAGGGCCAATTGTGGAACCCTATTAGACACAATTAAATCAATGTAATCTTAGATGAATATTAATCAAAGAAGATTTGAACTTCTGCAATAGGATCTAAACCCATGACCATTTATGATACACTGAATGGTTTGGAATAGGGAAAAACAACAGGGGATACTTGCCAAACCATTACATAAATTAAAAAGATCTTCAAATACCAGCAACAAATATAATTGTTAAGGGTGGGGTACGTGTGAATTGACCAATGAATTATAAAAATATGGGATAAGAGATAACCCCCGGGCATTTGCATACCAAAGTAATCGCCACATCTAATCATGAGCTGTATCAAAGAATTTACATGTACACGTACATTTAGGGATGGGGATCTCTACTGGAACACAGCGAATTACCAGTATATATTAAGGGGGTGGAAATGACCTAATCATTATTTTAATCTTTGCAATTATTTTATGAAATTATATTATCGGTCAAATATTGTTAAAAAGAAATTTCTAAAAGAGTGAAAGTGTTTTGAGTATAATATACATGTACTTTTATCCACATCAATACCGACAGGTGTTCATACCCCCAAGTTTAATAGTGAGGGAAAAAACCCACCTTATTTTTACCCCACAATGAAAACAGCTGTGAAAAAAAACTACAATGTGGAACTTTTCATTCAAGATTGACTGGTGTTTTGTTTCAATTGTTGATTGAGGCATGAACATATATTAGTTTCTAATATACATGTAGGGATACATCATTTTTCAATGTATCTGAAAACAAAGGGCAGTGTAAGGCTACTGCAGTACATTTATTCAAATCAAGATATGAATATAAGTTATAACAACGCACCTTTTATAATTAGACTTGTAAATGAACAGATGAAAGCATACATTCGTAAAGTATACAGTTATATTTGAGTGTCCGGATAATTGCCAAAATCAATCGCTTTGATGTTCTAAAAATAGATTCGGGGAAAACCAGTATGATCACCGATACATGTAGTGAAATATGCCAATAAAACAAGAACTTCACTGCAGTTGTTAGTTAACTTATATCACTGTTTGAAAAAGCTTATTTCATTCAACATGTATAGCAATAATATACCTGTATATAATGTGATTCTTTGGGGTATGACTTCCTTCGCTGTCCGCGGTTGGGTTGGCAGGTTGTTTGTCGGCCATCACTAAGTTTTAAACCTTGCAGATGTCTTGTTATGTCTCTGCAACAATTACAAAGGGTCACTGGAGTTGTTTATTCTGGATCGGCTTTATACAGACTTGTGAAACTGTTTGCGTAGTGTCCCGAAACCGTGTAGTCTTCTCGAACTTCCATTTTCGCGCACTAGCGTACGTAGCAACGAGGCGCCATCTAGCGACGATATTGTGAATCAACCAAGAAAGACAACCAGATTTCACTCGAATTTGCTAATTTTAACGGCAATTTAAACTCGAAACTCAAACTTTTCAATACTTTTTAAAATTGGAAATCATTGTGCTGAGTGAGTTTCGTAACTATTTATAATCAAATTCTCTCGTAAGGTTTGCTGTTTTTAGTAATTTGATAAAAATATATGCTATTTTACTAAGACTTGCACGGCGTCAAAATTGAGCGCCTTGTCAATATATCGGGCCCGTATTCAAAAACGAAACGGAATATTTCAGAATAATTTGGCATATACATTCTAAACATCCCAGTTTCTTGCTGGGTAAAATTTCGTTTTATTTTGCGTCTTATCACTTATCACAAAATTTCGATATTGCCGGATTCTTACGTGAACCTGTACTTAACACTTTTTCATTTCTTCAATTGTTAGGTTTGTTTTGATATTTTTTTCTTGTTTATATTTTCACTTTATTTGAAAGAAAAATGAAGAGAGAAATATTCTTTGTTGAAGCCCCTTTGAAATCCACTTGATATTGTATTTTTAGTTCCTTTTAGTTGCTTTTAAAAATGATTTAAAAATTTATCAATTACTAAGTGTTTTGTTCTTCAATTTGATTATTCAGTTAATTTCATAAATGCTACATTTGTAGCCACAGTTTATAAAACTTTAATGTAAATGTTTTTTGAGTGGCAAATAGAAATACAAATGCATAAAAATCTACCACATTAGTGAACTTGTCTGATTTTGGCCTTGCCTTGCATGCATATACAAGAAAATCTCAGACTTTTGAAGGATCATTATGTTGTGCATTTTAAAGGAACAAGGTTAGAAAGTTAAAGCAGTATGAGCTGTATTTTTTAGAATTTCCTTTTGGTGCAAAAACCTACCAGTGTGCTAAGTCTGCATGTAACTTATACTTTTATCATAAATAAGAATTGAAAAAATCAGTAATATTTGTCAGAAGAAAAATTTTTCCTCAAAGGAATATTTAGCAGTTCAATTTTTGTACAGGATGACAGTTATTCAATTTTGCTTCAATTAAGGCTTCTTAACAGCTTTTCCCACAAAAAATAAGGCTTACAGAAATTAAAAACCAAGATATTTTTTTTCATTATAGTAGAAAATAACATTTTTGAAAAAAAAAAAAATCAGCATTTTAAAATCAAGCAATTTTCAGTAGAGTTATGCCTCTTGCATGTAGAGAAATTCCAGTTATTGGCAGTTACTGCTCATTTTCTTCACAGGGGATGCACATATTGAAATGAAATTTTATATAAAGATTTATCATGATAATATCTAGGTCAAGTTTAATTTTGGGTTCGATCGACCATTTTTTGACAGAGTTATGAGCCTTGGACCTAAAAAAAATTCCATTTATTTGCTGTTTCCGTTCGCAGATGTTTCAATTATTTGCAGTTTCCGTTAGCAGATGTTTGAATTTGCATTATTCATTCATTTTCTTTAAAGATGTTTCCAAGGGAGGGGGCATAAGTGTTTTACAAACATTTTTTATGTTTATGCTATATTTTATTTGCAGTGCGTTGTTTGGAAGCGAAGACCAGGATTACAGGGGCTTGATGGATGTGGATCAGAGAAAACCAGATACTCCCAAACAGAAAGGATGGGCTCAGTATAGACATGACCACCCAGGGGAGTTTTCTTATGAGATAGAGCATGAGAAGAGGGACATGGATCACAGAAGTCCCCTCGACATGGACCACAGAAGAGATGTAGATTTTCGTAGTAAGAAGAGTGATGTAGACCTACGGAGTGTTAGTGAATCTTCCAAAAATATGGACATTCCAAATGCTCTCTCCATAGAAAACAGAGAACACATTCTTGAACAGATCGAAAAGCGTAGAAAATCTGGAGAATTAACATATGAAAAGCACCAAGAACTTCTGAAAGATTTGTCTAGGCTGGATGTATTGCAAAAGATTCAGCAAGAGAGGGAAAAGTTGAAAGAGAGGGATTCTGATTTTCAGTCAGGAGCTCCAAATGAATGGCAAGCAAAATCAAAAGAAAATGTACCATGGCCACCTCACAGTAAAGATAAGCCACCAGTGGAGAAAGAGGAATCAAATTTCACAGAAAAATGGCAAGAGAATCGCAGACCACCTCCTAGAGATTACAACATTGAAGATAGAGAATATCGGTCTCCTAGAAGTGACTTTGACAATGATTCAAGAGACAGGTTTCCACCACCATTTAAAAGAGAAAGGCCGGCTCCACCTGAGGGCCCACACCAAAGGTTTGATGGCCCACCTGATGAACGGAGACCTCCTATGGATGTTGATAGAGGGGGAAACATGCATGGACCCCCACAAAGGATGGGAAGACCAGGCCAGGGTGATGAGCGATTTCCTCCCTCTGATTGGCAAGGGCCTCCTGATAGAGACTTTAATAGAGAGGCTTGGGACTATGATGGAAGAGGTCCTCCTCCTCCTGGAAGGCCACCTCCAGAATTTGGAGGTCCCCCATTCACAGACTTTGATGGGCGAGGACCTAGGAGGGGAATGGGACCAAGAGGTAGAGGAACTAGAGGTCGCAACTCCCCTGTTTATCGAGGAGGACCTATGGATGAAGAATTTCCACCTTATGATAAGGACAATCGTAGACCAGATGACAGATTTCCTCCCAGAGGTGCATGGCATGGTGGTAGAGGGTGGGATAGAGGCCGTAGGGGAGGTCCTCGAGGTGACTTTGCAGGACGTGGTGGAATGTACCATGGACCTCGAGGCCCACCCCCTCCTCGTGACATGGATGATAGAAACTTTGATAACAGACCTCCAGAATTCATGAATAAACCAAGACCTCCTATGCGACCCTTCCCTAACATGAAAGACTCTCGTTGGGCAAATCTCAGCAACTTTCTTAGGTCTGATGACACTGAGGAGTTTGTGATAGATGGTAAACCCTTTCATATCAAAGTTGGTGCTCCTCCAAGAAAGGTTAGATTTGGAAAAGGCCAGATTGAAATATTTGCTGATCCCAATCAGAGATGTATTCTTGTGGATGGACAGAAAGTGTATACTTTTGGAGATTATGTTCGAGAAGTTAAATTGCCAGGAGAAGGAACAGGAAGAACTTTCAAAGTATTTTATCATGGGGCAGCAAGACAACTTTGGATTGATGGAGTACTACATGAACTGAGATTAGATGCTCCACCAAAGATAATATCAATCAAAGACAAAGAACATACTATTAGAATTGATGGCAGAGATGGCATGATTTTGTTAGACAATAAAGAGCTCGGGGTTTTTGGAGGTCCTCCTAGATTTGTGTTCATCGCAGGAAATCGCTGTGAGCTTAGATTTGAACCACCGCCAAGGCAAATACTCATTGATGGCAATTTATGTGAACTAAAACTGGACAGGAAAATTCCTTGTGTGATGATTGAGGGTGTTCCACATGGCATTCGCTTTGACGGTCCACCCAGGGAGATAATTGTAAATAACATTCCTCATATTGTTCCAATGGATAGAGCTGTCAAGATACGTATTGGCAACAGACCACACAATATTGCTTTTGGTGGCCCTGCTCATGAAGTGATTTTTGATGGCAAGTGGTACGAGGTGAAATTTGATGGCCCTCCTAAAATCATTGTTGTTGGAAATCGACAAGTGGAAATTCAGCTTAAGGGAAATTCACCCGATGTTAAAATCTTAGAGCCGATTGAGGATCCACAGCTAATGTTGCCTGTGAACAATGTTGGATTTGGACCAAATGGAATGCAAGGACCAAGAATGAGACCCCCTGGTCCTGGAAACTTCCCTCCTGATATGCCCAATATGATGAATAGAGGACCCAACAGACCTATGGGTAATTATATAATTTTATAGTCAAGTTTATTCATAATTATGAAGTTCAAGGTGTGCACAGTCTGTACATGTTTTAATACAAATATAGTGCATGTATAAATCTAAGATTTCATTGGTCTGATTTTAAATTTTGCAGGACCTATGGGACCTGGACCTATGGTGAGCCAAAGACCTTCAATGATGGATGGTCCAGCAGGACCAAATCAACCAATGGGTAACCTACCAATGATGCAGCCACCCACTTCAATGATGCCAAGCCAGCCTCAGCCAGGCATGATGATGGGACCTGGAGCCAACCCTCCAATGATAAGCCAGGGATTCCCAATGGCGCAAACCACGTCAATGATGCCCTCACAGAGTATGACCACAGGTGGAATGCCGGAGATGATGACAGGTCCTATCACAAGTATGTACTTCTTGAAAATGATAATTGAAAGGTTTTAAAATCAAAATCATTTAAAAAAAATTAATTATGTATAATTTTCCATAAGAGATTGATACGTGTACATATAAGAGGTACATTTTAATTACAGTATTTGAAAAGTAAGAGAGAAAATTGAAAAAATCAATTTATATAGTCATTCATGTTGTTTTGGGGATTATTTTGTCATTATTAAATGTATTCTGCACTCCTAATTACTAATGTCGAAAATTTTCATGAATTAATGGTGAGTGTCTTTTTGTAGGTGTTCCAGTAGCTGATGTTAATCTAACCACTAGTCAACCATTCTCAATCCCAGGCTTTAGTGCTCCAGCACCAGGTAATGGCCTGTCATCAAAAATAAAATCAAACAGCAATGATTGCCTATTTCTAATGAATGCAATATTATAGTGATATACATATATTATCTGCCAACACAACTCTAAGAAATATTGTAGAGTAATTAGATGTTTCACATTCTTTTGCAGCTGCAAGTTCAGCACCACTGGATATCAGCTCTCTGTTAGATAGACTGTTACAGACAGGTATAATATCCAAACCAGAGAAGAGAGCCGAGGAGCCTGTGGCTGAGGCAAGCAGTGTCAGCAGCACACCAGTGCCTGTGAGTATCAGCCACTGACAATTATTTGTTTTTACTCCAGATTCCTTGACTGTTATAAATTGATCAATTGTGTCTCTTTTGTTTTCAATATCTAGGAGTTTAAAAAAGAGAAGATTGATGTGGTTCCTGACTTGTTGGATCTTAAGACAGACAGCTTGAAAAAGTATGTTACATTTTCTGTAAAAAAAATTATTGTTTAACCATTTACAGTATAATTGAAATGGATAAGATTCTTCTTCATTCCATTTAGCCTAAGAAGCCTTGATGGTATACAATCACGAGGTCCTTACCATAATCTTAAAACTAATAAAATTACTTCACTTATCACAAATGCCATGTTAGCACAGTATATTCCACATCACATTAAAAAGAAAACTCGATTTATTCAGAGGCTGAATAAGTAAATAATACTTAATGAGTAGAGTAACATTTTCTGCTTAATTGTAGGCAATACAAGGGTGTGTTCCAGAGAATGTACAGTGGTATCCAATGCACGTCGTGTGGAATGCGCTTCACCTCAAGCCAGACGGAGCGTTACAGGGAACATCTGGATTGGCATTTCCGTCAAAACCAGCGAGAAAAAGATGGTGCTCGAATTATGTTACACAGGAAATGGTTCTACTCACTGGATGTAAGCATGTTTTACAAAATTTAAGAATTGATATTTATATCTATAACTCTTTAACATTAAGTTTTCTTGTATTTCCTGCTATACTTATTTTGTATTATTGCAATTTAGGAATGGATTGATTATGAGGAGATTGATGAGTCTGAAGATAAGGGTAAGTGAAAACATGTTTGTTTTTGCCCTGGTACTTGCATTTTCATTTATATACAGATATATCAGCAATGGGCGATTTTGGAATGTTGAATAATGATCTTGAATTCATTGTATTGTAGGTAAAAGTAGTGTGTTTGAACAGAGTAAACCTGGAACAACAGCTGAAGTTCCTACTGTCAAAATCAACATTCCAGAAAACGACGACATTCTCAGGTGTCCTGCAGCGTCAGACGGTGAAAATGTAAGTCACTTTGTTTGTTTAAACCTTCTGTAAATTCCAGGAAGTACAATGTCAATCTCCTTGTACTTTGGTATTTAGAGAGAATAAGGGACATAGTTGTAATAGAGACAGCCTGTACAATGAACCCTTGATTTTAAAAGAGTTCAAGGAAGTTATTCGTCACGCTCCATGCAGTTCGTAATGTTAAGAGAATGAAGTCAAATTTTCCTGTTTGTCCAGAAAGAGTGCCCAGGTGTTTACTTAATAAATTTCCAACAGTGGGCAAAATTTAATTTGTAGAGGTTTTATTGAGGTTAAGGAAAAGGGAAATCAACAGTCAAGATGAGATTACCAAAAAATAGATTGCAGCTATAGTTACAGCTCCATTTCCTGAAACGTGTTATGTTTTAAAAACCTGAGGTGGCTGTTATATTTTATCACTTTCTCTTAACCAAAAAGGAATGATTTTGTATACATGTATAACACAATTAAATTTTTCATGCTGCCTTAAGTCTAGAAAAAACAAAAAGTGAATACATACATGTATTTTACAGCACTGATACAATTTAATTTCAGGTTTGTGATATTTGTGGAGATCCGTTTGATCAATACTGGGATGAGGAGGCAGAAGAATGGCATCTGAAGGATGCAGTTCGAGCAGAGGGCAAGGTCAGTCAAATATTTAGTCTTCTATACTACAGATATCATCTTGTATATTGATACTGGTAATTAGTTCCAAGTCTAGATGATACATAAACATAAATTGCATACAGACTGTCCAGTAAAATGCAGACTTAGAAGCACACTTCAAGGTTTTTCTCTTCTTATTTTTTGCAGACTTACCATCCAGTTTGTTATGAAGATGAGAAAGAGGTAAATGTTTCATATATTACATTATTTTGAAAGTTGCTGCCAAATTTTTTGGTGATTCATCTCACTATAGTATCTTCTCTGTGTTTTTAGGGCAGCATCTTGGAACCAAGTCCAACACCTACTCCGAAGACAGCAGAAAACAATCCCCTCATTATGCAAATAAAAAAAGAACTTGGTCAGATCCCTGCAGATACAGTGATTCAGTACCAAGAGGACATGATTGTGAAACCGAAAGTGAAAATAGAGCCAATGGAAGAGGAAACTGTCGCAGAGACCCCTGAAAAAACAGAGACTAAAGAAACTGTCGTTGATACACCCATTGTAAAACAGGAAGAAGTGGACGTCAAGCCAGAGATAAAGGAGGCAGATACTCAACCAGACCCAGTTCCTCAGGAGACTGTAACTCCAGTTACTGTAAAAGAGGAAGTTTCAGAGGATAATTCTTGATTTTAATGTGATTCTATATCAGTTGTATAAGGGCTTTCAATGAAATGCATGTGTTTTCAGGGATAAGTTAATACATGTAGAACATGTACATAGATTTGGATGAATGATAGAGGTTGTAAGGTAGTGTGTGAATGCTTTTAAGAAGCTTATTTGTAATTCAAAATATTTATTTGGTAGTTTTATAAGACTACAAGTGAAGTGCTTCAAATTCAATGCACCTTTTTGAAAGTGGGCCATTGAATGTTATTTATTTTGATTTCTCTGATTGTTTCTGAAGGTAACAGTTGATTTTGAAAGGTAGTGCTTACTAATTTCTATTCTCTTCATATGAAACACTTAGATCACCATTCACCATAATACTTGAAGATATTCTTCCAGGTATTGTAAAAATTATAGCTTCATTTTACCATTTCATAGAGTAAATAGTCATCAATTTTCAAAATTTGTTACTAAATTGTATATTTTATGAAATGTCTCATTCCAATTTGATGCCCACAATATTGTTATTGTTTAAAGATTCTGTTATACATGTGTATCCTAATATGACACTGTTCAGTGACTTAAATAAAATTGAAAAAAAAATAATAAAAAAACTTGTTTGCTTTTTGCATAGACCATAAAACAAAGGCCATGGGCCGTGTATCTAGCCGGAGGGCTCTCGATGGAGTTAATTACATGTATATCCTCCTGCATATTATGCAAATGTAGCTCTTTAAGAGATCATCGATTTTACAGATTGAAAAACTTACAAACAGTGCACAATATATCTATGGACTGAATGAAGCTGTATTTATACAGTATATGCATTATTGCCCTGAAGCAAACAAAGTCAACATAGCAAAATTTGAATGTTTTTCAGAGAACAATTTCTTATATAAATCTCTAAGCTGAAATTGTGGTAAAAGGGAGGATGCAAGATTTTCAAATTCATATTTTAATGGTATAAAAATGTTGTTCATGCTTATTGTTCTACCAGTTCATTCCTATGTTGGCTTTTTCCAGACACCAAATCCAATGGTTAGGGGTCTTAAAAAGCAGTGCCACAATATGTAGCAAAGTAGTTCCAGGGAAGAATAAAAAATAACTAACTCTGTTAAAAGTATCCCACTTTAATTGAATTGAAATATTCACAACATTAAATGAGGAGTATTTAATGACAAAATAATATTTTGTATGGAATCTTGTCCACCATCAATATAAACAAGTGTGTCATTAGTATGAATGTAATGAAAAGCATGAATTTTTTTCCCACATATTAAAAACTTACAAATAGTGGTTTGACAATAAGAACACATACAATGTTCGTACCATTAACACCATAGTCTTATCTTGTATAAGTAAAGAAGAGCAAAGGGATAATTAATTTACATTACAAATACCGGTAATAATTGTCTTAAAGAAATGTTGCATGTTCATGACATTAGCAAGCTTGCAGAGCTTTAATATGAAATTGAATGAATTCTTTGATTTACTTTGTTTACTCAAATATACATACATAATTCTGCTTGTCTAAATTATAATCGTGTAGAACCTGCAGATTTCTATCCATAACAAGAGTTAAATTTGTATTCTGACAATTGTCATTATTATCTAGAAGACAAAGTTATAGGACGTTCGGGGCTATAATGAATATATTGCACAATTAATGGAATGAATGTCCATACGACTGCATTCTTTGCAATATTGATTTCCAATGTCACTAAAATTCAGAAACCATTCATCGATGCCATGACTTACTATAAAGCGTTCATCATCAGTGTTCATTCATACATTCATTGTGTCTTTCTCTTAGCAGCTATGCCATTCTAGCTGCTTGCCTACATTTAAAAAAAAAATGATGACCATGTACAGAAAATCTTTAACTTTTTTTCTTAAAAGAAAAATAAATTACTGAATACTTTTATCAAAATTCTGGGGTAATAAACATGTGTAGCACTATTGAATCTGCTCCATTCATAACATATGACTTTGACTGCACTTCAAATGAAAAACTCTAGACAATTAGATCTTGTATCCATTCAAATAAATATTGACCTTTTCCAACAAGCTACACACATTTTTTTCTCTTTAACATCCCCCATTTCTAGATTCCTGGCACAAACAAAATAGATGCAATCGCCTTACAGTGTATATGTAATGGTAAACTCTACAGCAATAAGTGAAAGACAATGTGGAAAATGACTGATTAAATAAAATAAATAATACAAACATTGAACAACAATTTAACATGTGTCTAGAAAGACCATGTTTCTAAATATACATGTAGTATACTTAACCTTACATAACAGTCCATATACCTCAAAATTATCATCTAATCTAATAATATAACTTGAAAATGGAACAATATTGCCAAACAATGTAGCTTACTAATTAAGGGAAAAAAAGGTTTACACTACATAAAAACAAATCTGCCAATTACCGGTGCATCTCAACATTTAATACTGTTAAAGCAGATTTGATAATCATTCATTGAGCATTAAATTTGTTTATTTGTTAGATAATATTAACATTAACAAAATTAAATCATCAACAAAACACGTACGTGGTTTTATGTTTCCTTAAGTACAGTTATTTTAAACAAGAAAATCAAAACTATTTAAGTTTACAAATCAAAGAAATATATCCACACAATAGTTTCTGCTTTAACAGTATTATGAATATGATATTTTTAGTAATACAGTACAATATTGCAAGTTTTTGCAAGCACAATTGAATTTCCTGTCAAAATGTACACAAAAACCCCACTACATTGGAATTGAAAATAAATTTTTAAGAATATAGAAGCAATAAGCAAAAACAATGCATGTTTAATTGAAAATGCAAAATACATACAATATAGATCATGTATTCAATGCCTAATATAAGGACCAACCTACATTATTTTGTAGATGTTAGATTTAACATTAATCAATAAATCTTAATTAAAACTTCATTTTAGCTAAGTAGACAGATATGAACAATTTTGACAGCTGTTATGTGAAACCATAAATGAAAAATCAAAATTCCTATAAACAAAAAGCCTGAGTGACTTTGTACCAGGAAATGCAAGGATCTAATTTGATATTCAAAATTTTCCTTATGTCCTTGTTAATACTGTTTTCTATGTTTCTTTACCATAACAATACTGCCTAGTATCAATATGATTAAGTTTTCAGATTTAGAACAGATGGCAGCTACTATACAATTGGCAAAATCAAGGCTGCTGTGATATTAGTTGCAAATGTGACAACCCTAAAATTTGATAGGTGGATCGATTAAGTTTAACTTGTTGACTATTCAAGGTCTAAACACAATTTCATTCTTAAACATTTTAAAGATTATTGAGTGAAAAAAAACAACATGTCGAGCCTAGATAATTTCTCTGTATTTATGTATAAACTGAACTTGGCTCCATATACAATGATCTTATACCTTAACATTTGTAACATGCATGAACAGTAAATTTAACACGAACACTGGTCTTGTTTGTCCTCTGTACTCATTTTCTGTAAACCCCGAGACTCAGGAGACTTTCCAACTGTCACCACCTGGACATTATTTGGGTAACCACCTGGACCAACAAATGGAGACATCATTGGCTTGCTGTTCTTCAACTTGTGAGCAAGAGTCAAAAATATAGCATCAATATGGTTGGCTTTTTCTTCATCTTTTGCTGATGTCTCAAATAATGGCATGGTATGAGAATCAGCAAATTTCTGGGCCAGGTTTGTGTTTACTGCAACCTTGTCTGTCATGTCACACTTATTTCCAACTAGAATGCGAGGAATTTCTAGGTTTAAGTTGTGTCTGTCACATTCTTCAATCCAGCCAGGCATGTTCTCAAAGGAAGACATTTTCGTGACATCGTAAACAAACACCACAGCGTGAACATTTCTGTAGTAGTGCTGCACCATGGATTTTCTGAATCTCTCTTGTCCAGCAGTATCCCAAAGCTGCAACTGGAAGTCAAATAAGAAATCAATATCTTGTGAGAGAGAAGAATTAGAATGTTTATCAGCTACCAGAATAACCAAAACACCGTTTTCATTCAATATAAAAAAAAATTATTCATATCATCATTATCATTTCAGTTTTAACAACATATGTTGTTGGTGCAAAATCAAATGTATAGAATTGTTTTAATGTATATTGCCAATTATAGATAGCCTACCTTTATTTGTTCACCGTCCACGTCAACAGTTCTTTCTCTAAAATCCACCCCAATAGTTGCTTCTGTTTTATCTGGAAACTTCCCCGTGCAGAATCTGTATGTTAGACACGTTTTTCCAACATTGGAGTCTCCGATTACAATGATCTTGAAGATCCGTCTCTGTGTCTGCTTTTCTATGACAGTGACAGAAGGGTCTTTACTTGGAGAATTTGACGCACTATGAGTTTCTGTCATCATGTTTTTCTGTTAGTATTAAAGTAACCTAATTGAACAATAATTAATGTCACAGTAAAGAATATGACATCATCAAGTATGTCCTCCCCTAGCCTAACAGTTTGTCGACCACTTGCCAGCTGATTTGTTTTTGTCAGAATTAAAATCCATGTCTTAAAAATGTTTGAATTCTTATATCAACAGTCATGTTTTCTAAAACGTTTCATTGACATTTTTAAATTAACAAAGAAAATAGTTAAGTTTAGATTTGATTACATAGATTGATTTTCTTGTATATAACCAAAAACTTATTTGAAAACAAAATTATAATTATTTTAATTTTAATATAAAAACAGTGAATGCGAGACGATAACGAGACTTGCTTCCTCCATATTGAAATTTTCCACCTCGTGGTTTGATTTGTTGATTCCATGGGAATTGTTGCCCTCGGCAATAATTGATACCCAAAATTGTTACCAAAATGCCAACAAGCAACCCTCTACCACCCAAAGAAAATGCTCTGTTCAAAAGAATCTTGGTATGTTGAGTAAAATTACATTTGCATCGACTTTTATTTGGGGGTTGGGCTTTCCAAATGCATCTCGACCTCAAGCACCTGTATAACAATTGCACAAAGGATGCATGTGCTCTCTTTGACAGTTATTGTTACAATAAAAGATTTTATGTTATGTTTGGGTAGGTTTAAAGTTTGAGAATCCTTTGTTTCGTGCTACATAGATGTTTATGTGGATTTCAACTTGTAGGACAAACATACAGAATTCAGTCAGAGGTTGATAGATATTGGCTTGCATGTTTTTGTAGCATTCTTCACAGTAAATTGAATATCATACATTTGGCACTGGTCATCAATGTGTTATGAATGAAAAGGAACTCTCTCTCTCTCTCTCTCTCTCTCTCTCTCTCTCTCTCTCTCTCTTTCTCATAATATCTTTCCAACATATAATTACAAATAGAATTGGTTATGAAAGGTATCTTGTTTTTCGTATTATTTAATTTGTCCAATAAAAAAATCAATTACCTATCACTAAACAAAACTCTAAATCTGCTTTCACAAAGGAAGTTCACCAGGGCTTAGTTTTTTTTTTTTACTGATTAACTAACCAGTTCATCGCAATTGTGTGATCTCCAATACACACCTTAGGAAAGATTCACCAACTACTTTCTAATTATAGAATAAAATATGTATGGTGATATTCACAGAGCACAGAGCAAAAAAATTTTAGAGGATAATTTCCAAAAAATTCATGTTTAAACAATGTAAAAGGAGAAATGTCTCACAAGACACTTTTTGTGCAATGATCTATACTTTATTTATCCATTCACTAAACAAGTAAATGAACACTCAAGTTTTTATTAATAAATTCATTTTTTATTTCAATTGTATTCTTTTCACTTTTCAGAAATGCTATGAACAGAAACAGTACAAGAATGGGTTAAAATTTGCAAAGCAGATTTTAGGAAATTCAAAATTTGCAGAACATGGAGGTAATTAAATTATGCAATTTATGAATAAGTTGAACCCTTAATTAGGCTTTGTATCAGTGAAGACTGGCATCAATTATGTTATCTTTTTACTAGAGGGAACGTTATTGGAAAAAAAAATTCTTATGCATACTGCCAATTTTTTTCTTTATTTGCATGTTTTAATGTGCAAATTAGATTTTATGAATTTTGTTATTTTCAGAAACTCTGGCAATGAAGGGTCTTACCCTAAATTGTCTGGGGAAAAAGGAAGAAGCTTATGAACATGTGCGTAGAGGATTGCGAAATGATCTGAAAAGTCATGTCTGTATCCTTTGCATCTAAAATATTTTATATTTTACTGAATGTGCATAAAACATGTTTTTAGTACTGTTTAACATGAACTTGTTTTCACAAACAGGGTCTATTTATAAACAGGAAACTGATGATTTCCTCTCATTTTGTTGTAAATGTACAATTTGCAACTTGGAAATTGCATGACATTTATGCATACTAATAGTACAAGAGTTTCTTATAACATAAAAAACATGTTTTGTTGAATTTAAATTGTTGTTAAACAAATCCCTGAATCAGTTCCTTGACAGTACAAACAGGTTGGCATGTGTATGGACTACTCCAGCGATCGGATAGAAAGTATGACGAAGCAATCAAGGCATATCGGAATGCTCTCAGATGGGACAAAGTAAGAAATTGATTTATTCTTAGGAAGGATGCTTGATTTGTTTTAAGTTATTTTTGAAAAATGTCAATATATACAGTTTACAATTAAAATATTGTTCAAGATTCAATAATTTTAAAATGAAAATGATTTGAACTCTTGTAGGATAATCTTCAGATTTTGAGAGATCTCTCTTTGCTTCAAATACAAATGAGAGATCTGGAGGGATATAGGGTAGGTATTGATTACTGGTAAATCTTGTGAGATATTATCATGAGAGACACTGGACTGTAAATGATGCATACAATGGATCCTACTGACCAATCAAGGGGAGGGATTACTCACCCATACAGCCCCTGATTGTCATGGTGATGAATTTCTGTGATACACACTGGTGTTTACTGGTTAGATTGATGTGATGAGTCTGTCTTACACAGATAGTTGATAAATGTTGTGCTTGTTGATCAGGCTTGTTTTTCATTGAGAGGATTATTGGTTTTAGACGGATTTCAAATTTAAGTCCTCTCTTTTACTCTCTAACACTGTATGCCTGACTGTAAAAGATAACCTTACAAATGATAATTTGGAAGAATATTTTCCTCTAATACATTTACTTCATTTTGGTGATTGTATTTAGGTAAATCATACTGTGTGTGGAGAAAGAGAGCCTATTATCTTTTCTCTGTCTCATACTGTTTATGCCTTAAAAATGCAAACAAAATTTAGCATGTTTAGAGTATTGAATTATGTGAAATCAAATCTTCTCCCAAAAACCTCAGAGTCATTTTGTTGAAATGAGAATCATTGTTTTGTAGGAGACTCGTTATCAGCTGTTGGTGCTTCGACCTGGACAGAGAGCCTCGTGGATTGGGTATGCCATGGCTTACCATTTGTTAGAAGACTACGACATGGCACTCAATGTTCTGGAGGAGTTTCGAAAAACACAAATGGTAAGGACTATTTTTACAAGAATGTAAGAAGATGTTTGAATGAATTTATTTTTCTAAGAATAAAAGAAATGCCTGGTGTGAATGTATTCTATCTGATTATATTCATCAGCCCAAGAGCCTGGACTATGAACACAGTGAACTGCTGATGTACCAGAACTTAATTATGAGGGAGGCTGGAATGATCGATGAAGCCATTAACCATCTGCAAAGATATGACAAACAAATTGTTGATAGACTGGCTGTAGAAGAAACGAAAGGTATTCAATGCTGCTGAGGTCTTTGAGGTTTTGATTCACTTTGTAATTCAGTCACAAGAAATTTTTGAAAGAAATTTGAAATTTTAATAAGTTTTTGATAAGGTTTTCAGAATTTGAAACAAAAATGAATGAGTCCGTCAACAATTACACGGTATAATTTCTTATGGAAAATAGGACTCATATTTTAGTAAACCTCTACTCTGCCTAACTTGGTACATGTAAACTGTTACTGAATGTTTATTCTTTGATTATTCAATGTTGTTTGATACCAGCAAAAGCACGTAATACTGCATATTGTTCTTTTTGAATAGCTGAGTTGCTGCTACAGAAAGAAAAGAATGGCTTAGCAGGAGATGTTTACCGAGGTCTGATGAATCGAAATCCTGAAAACTGGGCCTATTATACTGGTCTGGAGGAAGCCACTAAACCAAGTGAGTGATTAC
The DNA here is from genome assembly GCF_025612915.1 of Magallana angulata. NCBI lineage: Eukaryota > Metazoa > Mollusca > Bivalvia > Ostreida > Ostreidae > Magallana > Magallana angulata. The sequence goes on from NC_069117.1 coordinate 46,337,131, forward strand.
TTACACAGGCAGTTGGACCCTGCATTCGTTTCAACATTAAATTGTCTTGTGTATTTCATGCAAAAAAGACAACTTACATGAATTTCACATGTGAAAATTTTATTCTGAAATTTATGATTTGTGCATAACTTCATAAGGCATGGTAATTTATAAACTAGTACAACTTTTTTCATTGAAAATACACTTCCTGATATGAGTAGAGTTAGATTTTGTCTATTGTTTTACAACAATTATTTTTCCATTTCCATTTTTGACATGCATAAAGCATTAGAGTGTTTTCTTTCAGTCAATCTTTAATCAACCATGGTTTTTATATATGAATTTTCAGGTTCAGAGGAAGATCGTTTGAAACTCTACAAAGATATAGAACAATTGTTTCCTAGGGCTTCTGCTCCTCGTCGACTTCCACTCAACTTTGCGGAAGGTAAAACACTGTGCAAACAGTTTAAGAAGATGTCTTCATTGGTTACTGGTACTGTACATCTCCATTAACCCATTAAATAATTGGTTTTTTTTGTATGTTCATTTTGCATGTAAAATTTTAGGTAGTGCATTCAGAAGCTTGGCAGACACTTTTCTGAGAAGAGCTTTACAGAAAGGCGTACCTCCACTTTTTATAACACTGAAAAGGTTATACAAAGATCCAAAAAAGGTGAGGAATAGATTAATTCAAACTGTTTGTAAATGTGAGATTTGGGATAGGTGTCAGATATGCATATTTACTGTTGATCTTTCATACCCTTAAGTGTTAATTGAAAAACTGCATGTACAGTTATAGTTCTTAAATTGTGGAGTTTATTTTAGATGCTCAATACATTTTTAAGGGTATTTTGTATTTTTCTACATTTTAAGACATTTTGCATGAATTCATTATAAGAAATTTTCATTTTACAGATTGAGATTATTGAAGATTTAGTGTTAGGATATGTCAACTGTTTAAAACAGTGCGGAAAGTTTGATAGCTCAGGTAAGCCCTAATTTGATGCATAGTAAATCTATTTCTTGAGTGTATTGAAAACATTTAAAATGATGAAGAAATGCAGTTATTATAGAAACTTTTTTTTATTAAAAAGTCTTCTGCCTCTCCTATGAACTTTACACCAATTTCTTTCACAGACACTGCAGAAGTAGAACCCCCCACAACCATTCTGTGGGTCTACTATTTCCTAGCATCCCACTACGACTACAAACAAGAAACGCTAAAAGCGCTAGAGTACGTCAACCTGGCTCTAGACCATACACCACTCTTAATAGAGCTCTATGTACTCAAAGCCAAGATCTACAAGGTAAAGAGACTAAACTCTAGTTGAAAGAGACAATACCTATGAATACTCTGTGAAGTCAGTGGTTTGAATTGTGAAAATGATAGTTGTTTTTATTGCTCATTTCTGTATACTCAAAGCTTAGATCATCAAAGTAAATAGGCATGCACACAGGATATCTATGAACTCTCTGTAAAATATACAGTTTGAATCATGAAACTGATTATTTGTGTTTTACAGCATGCGGGTGATGTTGAGGAGGCTGTTCGGCTGATGGACGAGGCTCAGTCCCTCGACACAGCTGATCGCTACATTAATTCCAAGTGTGCCAAGTACATGCTGAAGGGCAACCTAGTTCAAGAAGCTGCTGATATGTGTTCCAAATTTACAAGGGTAAATAAATGTCATTTATAAGTTCATTTAATAGAAGAACATGCATAATTATGGATCAAGTGAAGAACATGCGTAATTATGGATCAAGTTGTATAACAAGAGTTGTGTGACTTTGACTTCATTGAATGTGACTTTTCTTTCACCCTCTTCTTAGGAAGGTGTGCCTGCTGTCGACAATTTAAATGAAATGCAGTGCATGTGGTTTCAAACAGAAGCTGCAGAGGCATATAAAAGAATGGGCAAGTGGGGAGAAGCTCTCAAAAAGTGCCATGAAATAGACAGAGTATGTTATAATCTAAACATTTATATTCTGATGATAATTTACAGATTCAAATGTAAAATGGTATTTATATTGTTTTTCTTAAGCACAATTTTAGCGTGTCATATCTCATTCAAATGTAAATGTGTATGAATTTGAATGGGAAAAAAAACCTTTTGTATTTGGACAATACCATTTATAAAGTGAATTTGATTTTAGCATTTCACAGAAATTATAGAAGACCAGTTCGATTTCCACACATACTGCATGAGGAAGATGACATTAAGAGCATACATTGGTCTTCTGCGATTGGAGGACAAACTCAGAAACCATCAGTTCTACTTTAAGGCAGCTATGACAGCAATTGAAGTAATTCAGTATTTCAGAATATTTTTTTTAAAGTTCTTAATATTTTCAGAGATTAACGGCTAGGGACATGTTTTGTTTGCTATACATGTATTATACCCAGTTCATTTAAACGTCACTATCAGTTGTTAAGCTTTACACAATGCAGACTATTTGACAAAGCTGGACAATATCTTTATTGCAAAACATCAAAGGTCAGGTTTTGATAATAGATTTCAGTACATGTACATGTCCCAGGGTTCAGTTGATTTGATACAAAGTTCATGAGTATTCAACTTTTTTTTTTTTGTAATAGGTAGTCTGATAATGTTTAAAAAATGGAGATTTTGTGTTGAATCTTTTGAATAAAAAATAATTTCCTGTTTCAGATTTATTTACATCTACATGATCATCCATTATCAGATAGTGATCAAGATAAAAACCAAGATACGGGTAAGTAATGGAGAAAAACATTCTGACCTGGAAAATGTTACCTTTTGAACTTGTTTTGAGGAGTTTTATAACAAAGAGTTTTGTAACTAATTGTTTAGAATAAACTGATTGGGATTAAAACAATGCATCTATTCAATTTAGAGAATTTATCACCAAGCGAGCTTAAAAAACTTCGAAACAAACAAAGAAAAGCTGCCAAAAAAGCCCAACAGGCTCAGGAGAAACAGAAAGCTGAACATGACAAGAAAGAGGCGGCAGTGAAGAAACAGGGGGACGGGGAGCTGGATGGTCCAAAGGAGGAGGAGCTGCTCCCCGAAAAACTAGCCAGGGTAAGTTTGTAGGGAACTCATTTCATTGATGACAAACATAATGTAAAAGTTTACAATCAATTAATTTTCAATTCATTCTTAACTTTTATAATTCATAATTCGGTGATTTTTTTCTTCATTATATGATGTGATTTGTATCTTTAAAAATACCACGCAATATAATGTGAATTTTTGACTTTATAATCTGTATAGAAAATTAAAAAAAAAAAAAGAAAGTTGGTAGGGAATTATGTATCAACATGTACACATACACACAGTTTTTTGTGCAACTTTGATTAATTTTCCCACTTTTCTACATGAGTACATGTACAAAATTTTCCTTTTAAACATATAGTCACAATTGATGCATGAATAAATGCCTATGTTAGAACATTGGTTGTTTGATGGGGGTTATAATTTTGCAGCCTGAAGAACCCCTGGAACAGTGCATCCGATTCTTAAAACCATTGCAGACGTTTACCAGTGATAGAATAGAAACACATGTGTCTGCTTATGAAATCTACAGTAGAAAAGGTGAGTGAAAAAGGAAAGGAAAATTACTGTAACTTCATGATCTGAACATGGTCCAATATAAGAGTCAAAGTTCTTAAAATATTACTTTAAAAGGACGGCATGATTTACATGGGCGGTATCAAATATCATTTGACACTTCATAAAGAGAGAGTATCTTATATGACAGCAGAGAAGTTGAAGATTATCATATGTAAAGTTGGAACAGCAATCGAACTTAGTGCTTATAAGTAATAATGTTTGCAGATATAAACCAAAACAACATCAAAAGAAATGGTTTAATTGATTAATCATACTCAAACTCTTTGATTGTTATTAAATATACATTGAGAAGAAATGTATGTATGTCGTATATCGTCATTATCAAGTCGTACAAATGATCGATGTTTTTTTTAGCAGTGTCTATGTAAAGCAATAACATTTAACTGCATAACTGAACACAAAGTAATCAAGTTAAATAAAATCATAATAATTACTAATCCTCATGCACTTGAAAACACCCTGTGAAGTCTGACACAAGACAGGTGCATGCTTCTGACACCGGAAATTGTTAAACAAACATTGACCACGCGCCGAGTCAACAGGTGATTGCTTACGTAATGGCGAATACACTGGCGATATTTAAACTTGTTTGATGCAAGGAATAGTGTTGAGAGATGATAAATATTACAATACATAGAAACAAAACTATGAATAAGGGATTTCTGACCCTGAAAATTTAGTACATCTATAAAACTACTACAACTTGTATAACACCCTTTATTGGAAGTCACTATTCCTGTTGTATCAAGAATCATGGCTTGAAAAAATGAGGTCTTATATTCATGTACAATAGGCACCCCCCACTTTTGATCAAAGTGCGTGTTATACACACGACTTTATGGTATGCTGTTTGAGTTGTTTAGAACTGTAAAATGAATGACTGTTTTTGGTTTAAAGGGGTTGGTAGAGTTAGTGTAGACTTATCAACATTATTTACAGTTGTTTATCTATTTTTTACATTGAAAAACTAATTAGACTTAAGTGCGAGTTTCTGATGAGTTAACCATTTGTTATTTTTATCAGGTAAACCTTTACTGATGTTGCAAGCTTTGAAGAGGGGCTGTCAAATCAACAAAGATCACCCACAGATACATGTGTGCAAGATACGTTTCCTTTTAACAAGTAAGATTTTTTAAAATCATTATCATCCCCTACTTATCATTTCTAAAATATTTAATAGCTGCTAGTCTAAAGTGTAACAAATGGAGAAATGCATGCGTTTAAAAAAATGTTTGTCTGAGTAAAATTCAAAAATTTTCTTGGATATATTACAGTGGTTGAATGAGACACATTGTAAGTTATAGAGGCGTCTGTATACAGGGAAATATTCACCCTTGTTTTATTTTTGCCCCTTTCGCCCTCGTTGTTGACTATGTCTTTGAAAATGCCCATCAGCTTGTTTAAATGCAATATAAACTATAAGATTTCATTGCAACTTTTTCAAATTTATTTAGCCAGGCCTTTTTTTTGACAGTTTTCTTATCTGTAGTTGAAATAAGTTTCAAAAAAAAAATTACATGTACATTATTTGTAAATGTGGTTTCATCAATATTCGTTAGCATGATTAGTGTCAGTTTTTATGGATTTAATGAAAATCACAGTTTCAAGGATATATATTTAGTTTTTGATGGAACCACAAAATTTCATGTATTGCCATGGATTTGTCATATGTTCAGTTTTACCTTAAAGATGACTTTTCCTATTTTTTAGTGAACAAAAAAGGAGAAGTTTCAGAAAGCGTTCAAAAAGTATTAAAACAAGAAATGGATAAGCTTTATTTTGGTAAAGATGCCAAGACTCTCAACAGCGAGTTCATGGACCGCAATAACAACTCAATTCTACATAGATTAGCAGGTTTGTCAAGAAGCATTGGGTTTATGGCAAAGATATGTTAATTGCAGTTAGCCATAGAATGTGAAAAGTGTTAATTTCCTGTCATAATGATTATTTCTGACAAAACAATCCCTAAAGTAAATAAGAACTGTGCAGGATGAATCAGATGCAGATGTTCCTAAGCTGATGTGAATAAACTGAAAATACCTGTACATAGTATGAAAAGGACAACTTTTCAAAAGCCAGTGAAAGTTAATGTATGTAAATTTTCAATGAAATTATGACAGGATTATTTTCTTGGGAGAAATGTCAAAGATGAAGCAAATTATAGAGTTTATTTCCCCGTCAACTTGTTTCAGAGGGGATTTAGCATGGCTAACTGTGAATATGGGTGTTGTTATATGTTGTTAGTGTACAAATTATACACATGTACACATTTACTTCTTAAGCATTGTAAAAGGTCAAACCCTATGAACATTCAAAGTTATTAGTGAAGTGCTTCTTGAAATAATTAATATAATCCATTAATGTACAACTCAAATTTTATATGGAAGTTACTGTAACAATGAAACACAATTAACAAGTGAACTTGCTTCAGTGTATTGATGTTGATTGAGAAAAGACCAAATTCTAAATGTATGATAGAAAAACGTGAGCTTGTTAAGTGCTTGTACAATGCGATGCTTTTTAATCAAAAAATATTTCCTGTCACAAGGAGAGGCCCCACTTGAAGAATCTGAATACCTTTCATGATGTTGTCTGTCCGAGTAGAATTAATTTCCATGTACTTGCACAGATAAATTAATTGGTGTGTATTCTGTCTAGGTGCTAGGATTATGTACGAGTTGGATCCCACACCAGAAGTTCAGAAGAAAAGTTTAGAAATTGCCACAAGTCTTTCAGAGTCTTACACAGGAATCACCAGATTGGTACAAAATTTTTGTTTGGTCTTATTTGAAATTTCACCTTTTCCTAATAAAGAAACTTGGTTCTACATAGAATTTAAATGCTATTAAATTTCCATTTGAAATTGCAGAACTGTATTGAGGTGCTAGAGGCGATTTGTCGAGGAGATTTTGGATCTTGTGTGTCAGTGGCTCAGGACTACCAGACAAAGTGTCACAGACTGTTCCCTTTGTGTCCCTCCTTCATCATCCCGGCAAATAGTCATCCGGACCAGATCCTTGCCAACGGCTCATAGCAGACTGATGTTTCTCCGTCTGTCTCATTGTGAACAAGCTCGCTGTCATGTGATAGGAACAGTGTCAATCTGTCTGTGACTGCACTATTTATGGAACAGTGGTTCTCCTTAAAACCCTGAGATAGACAGGAACGGGAGTGATATTTTCTCATCTATACAGCTGTGTGCTTTGTCACTGCAACATGAAAAAAATCTCCTCATTTGTTCCTGATCAATTTTCAGCAAAAGTGTACACAAATATTTTTCTCACTATTAAAAAAGTCCTGGAAACATTGTTCTATTCAAGTTAGAAGAGAGAGAGAGAGAGAGAGAGAGAGAGAGATAGAGAGTCTGAGTCTTGCAGTGATTTTATTTGTCAGAGAATATCACAATATAATCAAAATACTTGAGGCATGTTAACCTCTTTGATATGCCTTGAAAACAATCCTAAGTTTCTTGGGCCAGAAATTTTGAACACTTGGTTTTCCTCAAAGATTTCAAATAGAAGACCAAATTATTCCTTTATTAAATGTCAATAAAATTGATAATTAAAGGAGTATCAGCAGTGCCCATGAAACTTGATTTTCTTTTTTTTTGGCCATAATTAGCTTGTCTGTATGCAAAATAGTTAAAGTGAATGCTTGATATCCATTGAAAGAGATAACTTTTTGTCATGATAAGTTTATGTAAAGTGTTTGAAATTTTTGCACTTTATTCTTGAATGATTTTCAGTATCATAAATTTTTTTTTCTTTTTTTAAAAACCATGTTCAACAAAGATATCAATTGATACAGACACATTATAGTAACAGCTTTTGATAAATAATTATTTTAAATTCTTCCATAGTTTTTTTTTAGTTCAAAAGATTCTCTCAAAAGTATCAAAGACTGCAAATAGGCAATCCTTATTCCATCATATCTTATGATAAACATGAAAGTGTATAATTAATTATGCAGAATTGCAGATATAATGATGCAAATATGTGAAGCATTTTTAGCTTGTTTAGTAAATTGGAGAAAACCATTTTTACAGCTGTTTTTAAGTGTTTTCTTCTATTATCAAAGTCAACAAAATTGTTTTGTGTATTTATATACATGTACATGTAGCTTGTGGATTACAAAGTCCATATGATGTCCATTTTCTATAGGCAATGTATCTGTTCTTGTTTGTTTTTTGTTTTTTTTTTACATGTACCATGTCTATAGTATTGTTTGTCCTAATTTCTAAAAGTTTCCTCAGTATTTCTTGTGTGAGTGCTTCAGAATTTTTATCCATTTCTTGATGCTTCTGAATTAAACCATTTGCTTGTTGTTTAAAAATTTTACATATATTTAACAATGCTGGCAATATATGCATTAATGATTATCAAACAAATGTGCAAAAAACAGTGCCACATGTTCTCCTAGTGCATTTACTCTGAATATTTTGTGATTCAAAAATAAATGTCAAGTATCTTGCCTGATGAGCAATCAGCAAGATCATCAGTCTATAACTTGGAATAATTAAAATAATTCCCCACCGTTTACTGTGATAATTATTACATTAAATGTATGTTTAAAATCTGTTATAAGTTTTTCTTATTCCTTAAGTGTAATGACATTAACAAAAGAATATTTTTCATCCCACTTCCAATTTTTTTTTTTTTATACAGTTTTGGCTTCTCTGCAAATGATCAGTTTTGTAGCATGTGTACGGGTGCATTGATTTTTCATTTTATTTTTTCTTAAGAAATACTGTATGTATACCAGTGTCATGGGAAATTCAACAATAAACATGGTTTTGTTTCCATGAATACATTCGAAAATGGTAGTGAACAAAAATTGAAACTAGGGGAAAAAAACAGTGAGCTGCAAGTGTACAAGTAGCATGATTAGCTCCTGTGTGTTGGTGAGTGTTAACTACACATATGTAGTGTGACATAGTCTGTTGATTGAATATTTTACATGTATGTGGGAATGAAGCATGGTTTGGACGAGTGGATGCATTGATAAGAATTTTCCACATGAAATAAATTTATTTCTTAATTTATTACCATGTTTGTTATATTATATGCTGGCATTTTCTCTTCTAGCACTACAAGATACATGTACATGGAAGAATTAAAGCAAGAATTTTGTTAAAAATTTAAATATGGTGTTAATAGTAATTTTATAAAATGAAAAAGAATTGGAAAAAACACAATCATATACATGTATAAGCAAACTCAATTATTATCTTATTTATTTCATCCTTGAATAAATGGCTAATCATCATTTATCTAATTTAAATTTGTGTAATGGACAGGTAAGCAAAATTCAATGTATCATCTTCACCATAGATTGGTCTACTGATAAGGGAAATAACTCTCTGGGATGGATAGTTAATTAGCAATTCATCGCAAAAAAGCTTGATTTGAAAACACAGAGATAAACAACTTTAAATTAGGTTCCTGTTTCATCAATCTATGTTAGGTTAGGTGTATACTATTCTTTGTGTAATAACTGAATAGAAGATAGTTGCCAGCTTGATGGAAAGAGGGCCTGCATACCCATATATTGACGTAATGTATCTCTATAACCGTCTTGCCCATATACCCATTCATTGTATGTATCAATGGGTTTATTCTTCCATTTAAATATTCTGTTCTTGTCAATCAATAAGGAATTTCCAAGGTATCATTATAATTTTGCCAGAGAGTGCTGCCTTACTTCGCATGCACATCGAACACGCGTTGTTCATAGAGTGCATAACGTTTGCATCTTTATAAAAACCCCAGTGGCACTACATCCAACACAGTAGATAAATGATGGTAAATCCAAGAAAGGAACTACGTAACATCCTTTCCATCGGTTTCTACAAAAACACTCGATTTTAAAATCGGTTTCTACAAAAACACTCGATTTTAAAAACCCATCTGCCCCAGTATGTGGTTTGCGCATGTGCAAAGTTATAACATATAAAGAAAAACATTCTACAATTATCGAGGATTTTTGAAATACATGTACCTGGATTTCAGTCTGTCTTGTTTCATCGTTCATTGGATATTCCTTACCAGTATTTGTCAAATTATTTTTGTTAAAAAGGCGTTTCTTCAAGTCTTTTCGTCCAATGTAACGTGTTTGAGTGAGTGAAATACCTGAATGCAGTGAAGCATGAAAAGTGCTATTTTTTCGGCCTTATATAGCGGATGTGTAGCGATGAGCAGAACAATAGAAATTGACATGTAATATGGCAGTAGTTGGGAGATGAAAGGGAAATATTGCATATTTATGAATTCATGTCAGCTTTAAATAATTCACAACTAAGAAGTACATGTACATATAATTAAAGCTGTAACAGTGCCTATTTATGAGTGTTTTTCAGCTTTAATGTACAAAATAATCAAGAAAAGGACTAAGATTTAATGGAATTTTAATAGAAAACTATACATATCACAGTACATGATAAAAGATAAAAAATAGTTATATAATATGCACTAAAATTATGGAGATTTTTTTGGAACATATTTCAAACAAATACATGGGTGTAAAAATTGCATCACAATTTCTTTTGAATTTTTTAGTCTTCGAGGTAATAGTCTAAACACAAATGTTTACAAATGAAAAATATTGTTTTACAATTTTAACAACAGCCCAAAGTAAATATCATAATCAAAGAATGCCAATTTTTTTTTTACAAAAATAAAACTTATAGGTAATTAAAACATTGTACAAAATCATTTATGAACAGGGCAGTTTTCATAAGTACTCAAAACGCGATTCATTTCTTTATCACAAAAAATTGCATTCAAATCAAATTGTTTACACATACAAAAGAATCTCCCATTCCCCCCCCCCCCCCCCCCTCAAAATTCGGCCTATTCATAATATAGTGACATTAATACAAGGCGAATGGGTTACATATTGTGATTTGAAACTAACCTTCTCATTTTTACAATTTCAAAGTCTATTGAAAATTGATTTTTGGTAACAAAATAATCTTATATAACCAGTACACATGTATCTTAGTAATAAATCATTCAAATCATCAGTAAAGATTTTAAAAAAGATATAAGGCTAATGCTGTTCTAAATATCCACAAAAAAATATTTATGGCACAAAATATCAGATGTATTAAGGAGGCACATTGGTCAACAATTTAACAATCAGATCTACCTAAAATTTTGAGATATGATTTATTACATATACTGGTAAACCATTATTAACAAAAGAAAAAATCCATAAATTTTGACTTTAAAATTTGGGTATTTTCCTATAATTTTATATAGAGCTCTTCTACTAAAGGAGATCAATATGGTGTAAAAATGGCCATGACCATTGAGCCCTCTTAATGCTAGCATCAACAGACACAAGAAATATTCATACACATATTTCATCATCTTTAAGTTTTCACATCGAAACCTTTCTATATACTGAAAAACACAGATTGTTACAGGCAGTTCATAAGTTACGGTACATAAGCTGATGAATTATCTTTGATCACTAATTAAAATGTGTTCATTTATAAAAATTACCTATGCAATAATCATCATTTTCATAACAGGATTTGCCTTGTAAAAAAATAATGGAATGTTTATTTTTTTCATCCTATCAAACATTAGAACAAGATTCTTTGATACCCATAACAAACAATTCATAATCAACTGTGAATTTACCTCCAGAGGTGCAAGCATAATTAGTAGAGAATGATATGAAGCACGCTTTGCAAAAATAAATATATGACTCAATTAGCAATATACCGGTAGATGCATTTTTCCTGCAATGATCGTACACTAACTGTTTACCGTTAGCTCTCATGAACAAAAAATACAAAACAAAATTAAACAGTACTGGTATATTATTATCATTACAGGCCATTAATAAATCAACCAAGGTTCACTAAATTATGAAAATTTGAAAACTTTAGCGGTGACTAGGCAACAACAAAAATTGACAGAAAGCTGCATTATAAATGAGATTCCACTGCTGACATGCTCAAGAAAGAGAAGGCAGACTGGCTCTTCAAAAACGTGTGGTCCAGATTTAGATAAGTGGTAATAAACTCGGGAAAATCGAGTTTGGAGATGATCTCCTGGAACATCTGTGCGGCACTCAACAGCCTCTGTCGGTCCTTGTCGGTCACTATGTGTCGGGTCTCCTTGGACCAGAATCTTTCCTGCACTGTCTCTAATATCAGACTCTTCACCATTGCCATGGTAACCTGCTTGCCATTATCTTCTAGGACTGCGCCAAATCTAATCCACTGCCAAATCTTAACACAATGAAACAATAATTCAAGTTTACAGAGGAATTATCTGGTTTCTTAATGTTTTTAAGGCTTATTCATTATACGACTTAAAAATATGTTGAAGTTAAAATTAATTTCCTTATTCATTATAGGTCAAATTATATATATATACCAGAATGACAAACAACCTGTTATAAATAGTATTTTGGAAGGAAAAATTCAATAAAAGGGATATGAAATTGGTGGTCTAAAAAAGCATTGGTCTCGATATCATGATCATTGACTTTTTTTCTAAAAAATATACTACTAGTATACATTTTTCACATATCCTTATGAATCGTTGTTCCTACCTGTGATCGGGATATCTCAGCAGTTGCCGAGTCTTCTACGGCACCTTTGAAATAGTAATGGCCTACACCTATTGAAAAGAACAACAAAAAAATAATTATACTTATCAATACACAAGTTTAATCACATATTCAAATCAATGATAAAACTGCACACACCTCTTAACCATGCTTCAATAAAAAGAATTCCTACAGCTATGTTATGTCTTAGACCATTGTAAGTAACACCTCCCTATAAAATGAAATTGAGAAGTTTAAGAATCAACCAGAATGTAACTCTCTGTAATATCATAATTTTTTACTGTTAAGACACTTACTGAAGGCATTAATAACAAGTCTTTATTAGAGACCTTGACCTCCGACCTTAACTTGGAAAACTGATTTTCTGAAGAGGTGAGTCTTTTCCACAACTGTAAAAAAGAGAAATTGTTTGAGTTTAATGGTTCTTTTAATTCATTTTTTCTCCCACTCTCCCACCCACCCACCCACCCATGATAATCCAAAATAACGCACATCCCACCTGAGATGTTTGAAAAAGTTTGACCTATAATATAACTCCATGGTAACAAAATGTTTGTAAGCAATGAAAATAACTAATGAATTAACCATCTTAGATCTGCCTAAAATTTAAAATACATGTATAATTTGTTTAGCTATTAACTAGTATTTCATACTTTAAATTTGGGTGTTTGCCTATATTTTTATACAGAGCTCTTCTTCTGAAGGAGATTAATTCTGTCTAAAAGTGGCCATGGCCATTGAGTCCTTTTAATACAGAGCTATACTGGCATCAACAATATACCTCTGTATGAGTTGAAATACTCTTGTTTTTATAGAATTCAACCTAAAACTGGTTATTTTCATAACCATTTGATGGACTACCTGCTGAGATGGTTGAACCAAACGAACATCATAAACCATGAAGCCATCCACCCCTGCCTCTATCTCCTTCTGTTTAGCCCTGTCCAAAAAATAACACACACAGTTAATTACACGTCAACTAAATGTGCTACATTTGTGTCATACATGTACAACTAAATATCACAATACAAAAGTATCCGTGCTTCATTACCTCAAAACTTTGTCTTGAATTTCCTGATATTTTGAGTAATTTTCTGTAGACATTTTAGGAAGAAGTAGAGCTGCCATTCCTCCTGTTGCATGGCAACCACGTTGATGGCAAGTCTGTACCACTAAATCCATGTAGCTTTTTAGAAAATGGCGGTCCATGGAAACATATTTATTTCTGTCGGGTAAAAGAAAGTCTCGACGGTGTCCTGCAAATAAAAATATTGTTTCATGTCAATAAAACAGTACGTCAGATGTTTATCACATTCAGAAATATTTTATATATAATTTTATTCATTATACAGAAAGTAGATTATCAGTATTTATGATAATATAAATCCCACCAGGTTTTATCGTACAATTTATCATGATAATGTACTTGTTGATTATACATTTTGTAAACTTTACCGAATTTGTTGATGAAAGAGGCGGAATAATCCCAGATCCCACAGTTAAGTCCCAAAGAATGATCTTTCAGTGCATAGAGGATTTCATGCATTTCAAAAGAGGCTAGTACATTCTCAATTAACACACAAGCTTTCACACATCCATGTGGCAATTTAAGCTGTAAAGAAAATGAAAATCTTAATATTAACTTCAATCTTGGAATTTATTACTATTTTGCCATTTGATGCCGACTGCTTACATTAAGTAAAATTAGCAGTTTCATATGCATTTCATGCAATTATCTTTTGTACATAAGTTTACTAGTTAATTCAACTGTAAAAGTACAGTTTTATACTGATACAATGTGTGGTTATTCATATGTCAAGATCATGCAATAATTTCATCAGATACACATACAAATTTTCAGTTTTTAGCTGCTATGGAGATTAGACAAATTACAGACATCTGATGGCTGAGAAAATATGAAACAAAAAAATTATCAACAGCCCATAAAAGTAGAAATGTGATAAAAATGAAGATGGCCAAGGATTAGCCATTAGGGAAGCCAAAAATGTCCCTCACTCCAGTGGAACCCACAGTGAAAAAGACGAAGGAGAAGGCAAAAGTACACCTAATGAGGGAACCTTCTCACAGAGATGGAGATCTCAGTGGTATCAACTGGAAAAGCTAGCGCAAGACTGGACAAAGGGGGAGGGGTGTTGTCAAAAGCCTTTGTTCCTCCCAGAAGTAAAATTAAGGTTCAAGTTAGTAAGCAAGCAGGCAAGCAGGAAATTGAGTCATCCTGTGCACCTACGACTGAACCAAGCTCATTATCACCTCCAACACGTCAAATTCAACTTCATTTACAGCAATATTCAATAGCATATAATTATTATTTGATGACATTAAAAAAATTGTATTTAAAGTAGACAGTTTTGTTTGAAGGCAGAGCACTGCATAGTCTCTCACATCTGCTTTTATTTTTCATACGTTGACTATTGAACTTTTGAACTTCCAGTTATAAGGTTTGCTAGCAAGATGAGACTGGAAATTGTTCATAGTATAAACTTAAGCTTGTACAAGTTTCTGAGGATTTAGAATGTGCAAGTCAGTGTATTGTTTGACCAGCTTGTTTTTTCAATATCACTGTAATTAATTTACAAAGAGTTTTTCTTTTTCAGTTCTTAATGTTTACTATAAGTTGCTGAATATCATATGGTTTAGAAGGAAAGATAAGGGTTAAGAGACCCTCTTCCTGTTATCAGTTAAATAACCTGTATCTTTATTTAATCCCAACACCCACCCCCATTCTTAAAGACGTAAATTAGATTCACTAGTGTCCGGAATTTCTGATTTATGCATATTTTATCTAGGTGGGTTAAGTGTCTCAATAATAGAAAATGTTGATGTACCTTCATAATGCACTTTGTATGTAAAAATTTAGCATACTTTGAAATTTTTTCAAAATGCCTTGATTTGGTCCCAAAATTGACGCACTTCGAAATTTTTTTTCAAAGTGGGTAATATTTTCATAGTGCGTTGCCACACACCAACATGCCTATGTCAATATTTCATACATCAGCTGTCTCTAAACTATGGAAGCAAGTAATATCTTGTTACAAACAGTGAAAAACGTCAGGATTAAATCTCTGACATCATACCAATTTTGCTGCAATATTAAATGATTCAGATGTTGATAAGGAACTCTGTAAAGAGTAAATACAACTATTATCCACGCATCTTTATCAAAACTAGACTTTGACCTGTGCGTGCACGAGTTGACATTGCATATCGGACATTTACGAAATAGATACATCCAAAGGGGCCAAGCTTGTTTTAACATTAATTTCAATGTAACCATTTATTATCAATGCCTCACATGTACCCGTAATGTAACAAAAAATTGCAGAATCGCGCCATAACGATTTTGGAGAAAATTAATGAACAAGCATTGAAAATAACAGTCAAATTAATCATAATAAACCATTTTGAGACTGATTGTAAATACCTTTCATCAAAAATTTAATCCATATCATGTAAAAATTCTACGCTTTTTCAACAACGTACACATATTTTCTTTGCTACAGAGACAATATACGGAACGCATTCTATCGTAAAACCGGGTCCGTAGGACATAAATATATTTTTTCATTTTAACGAAAAAACAATCTATTAGTGCTGAAACGAATGTTCGAATATTCGCGAATGAATAATAAATTTCTAATATTCGAATATATATTTAGCATTCGAATATTCGATCACATGTTAAACACTCATATCAAGCACTGTAAACTATGCAGCATCGTGTTAACTGTTTTAACGAGTGTGAGCTACGGAGAGTTAATATCGAAAGGTACATCGAAAGTTTTTTTAAAAGATACCTCGATATAATCTGTTTTTTTTTTTTAAATAAACAGAACATTACCGGAGTTATGAGCGTTATCAGTTTTCTGTTTAATACTATATCAAACATGGCGGAAATATTTGGACTGACTTACGAAGTTACGTATCGGTCTCATCCAGGAGTCAGGACTACAGTATATTATTAAAGAAGTAATAAATATTTTGATTGTAGTTGATGGAAATTTTTTAAAAATCAGTATATTATTATTTGCTTAAAAATTAAATGTGCACCCAATTCAATGGATACTCATGCATTAAGTCTCAACTTCGAACTGACATGTTTAAGCAGTCTACACATACACCCACTTAGTAATACAAACTATCATATATGCTTAATACATTGTCTATGACGTCTACGAATATTCGAATACGAATCGAATAGCACTCACGAATATTCGAATACTGATTTATGGTATTCGTTTCAGCACTACAATCTATACATTATATCTTCACTCTCCTAAGAGATACACGAAGACAAAAGTAGGCCTAAGTACTAAGTAAATACATTTATCTATATTTGTTATTCTATAATTTCTCTCATAAGGAATCATAAAATTAATATATATGAACATAATATATAGCAATTAAATTTCCGATGAAAATTTAGACGTATTTGTACTATCGTCTCTGAGTTTATTAATGCAAATATGATTTTGTGGAAACATAAAGATCCTGTTAGCGTGAATGTACTGCGCACACGCTAGATTGTAAAATCCAAAAAATCCTTTTGCGATTAAACAGGAAGCTGAAACTAATCATGAGCATGTTTAAGTGTGGGGGGAGGGGGGGGGGGGGGATTCTAATATTTTTCAGAGAGAGAGAGGAGAGAAAGATGTTAAAAGTTAAAATGCTTCACAGAATGACAACGCATGAATAAAAGAAAGACTGCATGACTTAGACACACTCTGAAAGTCAGCGAGATGTGTAATAGTAAAAGGAGTGGAGTGTCTAAGCATTACAGACTGAACAAAGGTCACCTTGTTCGACATCAGGAACATTACCATAAACCCCAGAAGATCTAGACCACTGAACTAGAATCATTCTTGTACATGCACAGTTTGTATACATTTAAAAATTGTGACTCGAGATCTGCGAGTGAATTTATAATACTTCATTTTCTGAGGTTCGTTGGCGTGTTTAAGAGAAAGTCTGAGGCAAGTAAAGTTACGATATCTGTTGTAATTTGCCTGAAAAATTCAATGGTACTAATTTTTTCACAGAAATTTAGTGGAAATAAGATTAATCAGTCCAAAACTAGGACAATTAAGCTACGATATCTGTCGTAATTTGCCTGAAAAATTCAATGGTACTAATTTTTTTCACAGAAATTGAGTGGAAATAAGATTAATCAGTCCAAAACTAGCACAATTTTTTATGTGCCGAAAATTTTAACTTTTTAACACGTATGGAACTAAAGCTCCCAAATCGTTCATCTGAAGCTACAGACCTGCAGCTACAAGAGAACCTGTGAAAACAGGTATTCTTTCAAACTAATGTTACTTTCCAATTATTCCAAAATTCCATACCTTTTTCTCCGTCCAACTGAAAACAGCATCCCACAATGCAGCTTCTTTACTGCTCTCTAACTACAAATAAAAAAAGATCTTGTAATTTCATTTATTCTTATGATTCAAAACTTTTCTCACGCTTCAAAATACACCACATATTATACTATTTTCTATTTATTTCATCCATATCATAATTTGTATAGCTCTCAAGTGAGAATTAATGATGAATATTTTTATAAAGGACTTCATCATATGTCTTGTTAGCCACTGTGTGAAATTTATCGTGACTTATCTGATGTTTGGAATTTCCTGATGATGATACCATAATACTGAACAATTAGAATAACGGGACTTTACAACATATTCCAGTAACAATAGTATAATAGAAAAAAAAATCTTTTGGGAAAGGGGAAGGAAGAGACCCATGGGCCACATTGCTCACCTGGGCATCATAGAGACCTTATAAAATCAGCTTTATTGAGTCATATACAAACAAGAGATGTTTGTGAAACACTTATGCCCCCCTCCCTTGGAAACATCCACAAAGAAAATGAATGTAATCTGCAAATAATAGGAATTTTTCATAGTTCAAGGGGCATAATTCTGTCAAAAATTGCACAATCGTACTGAATATCGAACTTGACCTAAATATTATCATAATAAATCTGTATATCAAATTTCATTTCAATATGTGCAACTTCTGCGAAGAAAATGAACAAAAATTGCAAATAAATAGAATTTTTCTACTTCCAAGGGCCATATAAATATAACTCTGTCGAACATTGCTCGATCGTACCCAAAAGATTTTGACCTAAATATTATCATGATTAATCTGTATACCAAATTTCATTTCAATATGTTCATCCTCTTAAGAAAATGAACAAAAATTGTTGGTGGACCGAACGACATACCGACAGACAGCAGCAAAGTAATATGCCATCCCTTCTTTGAAGGAGGGCATAAAATATCTAACAATTAATGTTGTATAATAGATCCTGTATGAAAAAAAAATTCCCCTGCATGTTCTTATGTTTATCGAACCCCTTTGAAACAGGATAATTTTAAAGTCATATCACATATTGAGCATTGCAGTTCTCGAGAAGATCTTAAACAACTGTTTATATATGATTACCTACGTACATCAAACTTTGAATTCCTTGTGAGGCCCAAGAATTGTCTCAGGGCCATAGTCTAAACAATATTTAAGAATCAAAATATATGTCAAAATGCTTGCATATTAGTAAAACTATATCCCGTATAATGACATTTGACTTTCTGTAAATAATTGAAATGTTTTCCTTTATAATATTCACAGGAACCCCTACCCCATGTGGCCCCACCTTACTCCTGAAGATTATGAGCTTGACAAATTTTCATCTACACTGTCTGAACTGACCTTTTTAGGCAGATTGTGTTTTAGAAGATGATTTTTTAAAGTTTTTTCCTTTATATATATATCCCTATGTATTAATTTGACCCCTCTCTATTATAGCCCCACCCTACCCGCAGCAATCAAGATTTGAACAAACTTGAATCTTCCCTATCTGAGGATGCTTCCACACAACTTACAGCTTTTCTAGCTCATTTGATTCAGAGAAGAAAATATTTAAAGATTTATTTACTCTATATATTCCTATGTAAAAATTTGACCCCCTATTTTGGCCTCACCCTACTCATGGGGATCATTATTTGAAGAAACTTGAATCTACCCCACCTGAGGATGCTTCCACACAAGTTACAGCTTTTCTAGCTAACCAATTTCAGTAAAGAAATTTTAAAGATTACCTCTATACATTACGAGAGGTAAAATGTAAAATTTGACCATTTTGGCAACACCCTACATTAAGAACCCCTACCATATACACTATATGTCATTGAGTGTTTTGGGAGACATGAAATTTAAAATTTTGATAGAAAGAGACTAAAAAGATAGATTGAGAGACTCAGGTGATCTAAAAAGACAAATATCTTAATATGTACATCATTACGTAAAATGTAATCTTGAAAGCGTTTTCAAGAAAAATGACAAAATTTTGCAAAATCAGAGACTTTTAGACTGACTTACTTTTGAAAGGTAAAAAAAGGGTCCACTTTCCGTCTCCAACAAAATACTAGCATTATGAAACATGAGAAGGCCAAAGTCAAATAATGGGCCTGGAACCTCTTTGCCATTCACCTACAGAAATCATGGTTTTATCCAAATCAAATATATAACAAAGAATCTCTCTCTCTCTCTCTCTCTCTCTCTCTCTCTCTGCATAAGTTGAAAATCAAGTTTTAATTCAACACATAGTCACATACCATCAAGTTATGTTCCACCATGTTCCATGCTCTAGGTCTAAGCATCAGTACAGGAGCATCCTGGATGTTTGGAACACCTTGTTTTTGTTAAAAGAAGAAATAAGGGGCCCATGGGCCACATCGCTCACCTAAGCAATGGCAGCCATAATATGATCAGATTTATAAAGTCCAATACAAAATAGCTAGATAATGTAGTATAATAGATCCTGTATGAAAAAAAAAATTAAGTTTTCCCTCCAGATAATCTATTGTTCTATTACATGTATTCTATCATTGAGTCCCTTTTGTCAGAGGACGTATGTACAGTCATATCACAATTTAAGCATTGAATTTCTCAAGAACATCTAAATCAAATAGGATATAAACCTACATCAAATTTGTGAAGCCCAAGAACTGTCCAGGAACCAAAGTCTAAACAATGTTAAAGAATTAACAGAATGTCAAAATGATTGCATTTGGTGTCTGAGAAGACGATTTTTAAAGATTTCTTTTAGACAGAAGGACACAGGACAAAAAGTGATCAGAAAAGCTCGCTTGAGTTTTCAGCTCTGGTGAGCTAAAAATTGATACCACATTGTAGTTTTTAAGTCTATTTTATAGATGTTTTCTTCATAGCATTAATTGTACACATTATTATGCATAAATTGTGTTTGGCATCTGAACTCGGTATGCTAGCACACATATTGAACATGTTTGAATCATTTCTTTCTATTTAATGATCTTACAAAATTCCTACAAGCATGCAATGCAAGCTACTGGTACTTTGTTTTTCATCTTATATATGTACCACACTCCTCTGATATGGGAGATTTATTTACTCTCACATAAATAAGTAATTATCATTAATATTTATGAATGGGCCTCGTCACATATTGACCAAAAACAGCTGAATCACATCATAATGAAAACGATCTTCAAATATGTTTTGACTAATTACATTTAAAATCTTATCTTCACATACCCATATACAGATATAGAGCTTGCAATGAGGACATGAACAACAATACAATGAAAACATAGGTAATCACAGATTACAAAGCTCACTGAGACGAAACATCACCCTTATGAGACTTCACCTTTATGAGACCACCTTTATCATATTAAATGAAAATCAAACTTTATGGTCTTGGATATTCATGGATTCTGTTTTGACACAATATCGTATATCATCTGTTAAAAATTGTATGATAATCATATGTTCATATGTTAATCAATACGATTATAATATAAAATTAATATTGCATCCTATCATATTGACAACATATATATCATATAATACAATAAAAAAACCATTATAAACAATGATTAGATATGAAATTGTAACGTAAGATATGGCATTGTATTGTGTTATACTTTATTGTATTTGATCACATAATACAATATCATAATATATAAAACAATATTGTATTATATTACAATATCATATTACATAATACATCATAACATTGAAACATATGATATTATATTGTATAATATAGTATGATATTGTATGATACTGATTCATTTTTTGATACATAATATGATATTGTATCATATGATACAATATTATTTGATACAGCTTTGTATCATATCAAATGATACAATATTATGTGATAAAGTAAAATATTATATAATACAATATTATATCATACATATTGTATCATATGATACATTAATATATTTTACAATATCATACAATACAATTTCATGTGATGTGATAATATATTATATTATAAACCAATATCATATTATACAATATCGTATGATATGATATTATATAATATTACAGTATCATATATTATACAATATCATGTGATATAATTCTATATTACAGAAACTCATATCATATTATACAAAAAGCGTATGATACAATATTATAGAATATACAATATTGTATCATAGGATACAATATTATATTTTGCAATATCTTATGTAATAGTATCATGTGATTAAATAATAAAATTAATAATACAATATAATCTTATACAATATTGTATCATAATATACAATACTATACATAACGATATCATGATAAAATATCATAACATAAAATATCAAAAAAATTTATACAATATCATATCGTATCATATAACTTTTTATAATATTACATATGATATTATATTGTATCATATTAAACAATATTGTTTCATACCATACAATACTATATCATAGGAATCATGTTAAATCATTTATCAACAAACACATCTATCTATCGAGCAGGTTTGAGTGAGGTAGGAGATTTCTTTAGCATCCTTGATAATGGAGATCAAGCTCTGCATCTGAAGCAACCTCTGCGTTTCATTTATAATATAGTTAAATCAACTATGCAAGCTATCATCTATAAAACATCTGACCTGTTCCAAAAAACTAAACCTCATCCAGCATCTGAAACCTATGGCTCAGATTCAGCATTCAAGCCTGTCAGGTGCATCAGTATACATAAGACGCATCTCCATGCAAGTTTGGTGAAGTTCAGACCAGTCATAACTAAGATATCATCATCAGAGGGCACTAGCAATTAAAACCTTAAGCTGTTCCAGCATCCGCAACCTATGGCTCAGATTCAACATCCATGCCTGTCAGTTGTATTTGTATCATAAGACACACCATCCATTCAAGTTTGGTGAAGTTAGGACCTGTAATAACTAAGATATATTTTTTAGCATCCTTGATAATGGAGATCAAGCTCTGCATCTGAAGCTTCCTCTGTGATTCATTCATACTACAGTTTATAATCACCAGAGGGCACCTGTTTCAAAAACTTTAACCAGCTCTAAAAACCGTAACCTCCTTCAGCATCCGATACCTATGGCTCAGATTCAGCATTCAAGCCTGTCTGATGCATCAGTATCATTAGACGCACCATCCATGGAAGTCATGTGAAGTAAGGACAAGTAGTAACTAAGATATAATCATCAGAGGGCACCTGCAACAAAAACTTTAACCAGCTCTAAAAACCTTAACCTCCTCCAGCATCTGAAACCTATAGCTCAGATTCAGCACCCAAGCCTGCCTAGTGCATCAGTATCATAAGACACACCATCCATGCAAGTTTGGTGAAGTACGGACCAGCAGTAACTTAGATATTGCTATCAAAGGGCACCTGCAACAAAAACTTTAACCAGCTCCAAAAACCTTAACCTCCTCCAGCATCCGAAACCTATAGCTCAGATTCAGCACTCAAGCCTGTCTGGTGCATCAGTATCATAAGACACACCATCCATGCAAGTTTGGTGAAGTACAGACCTGCAGTAACTTAGACATTGCTATCAAAGGGCACCTGCAACAAAACTTTTAACCAGCTCCAAAAACCTTAACCTCCTCCAGCATACGATACCTATAGCTCAGATTCAGCACTCAAGCCTGTCTGGTGCATCAGTATCATAAGACACACCATCCATGCAAGTTTAGTGAAGTACGGACCTGCAATAACTTAGATATTGCTATCAAAGGGCACCTACAACAAAAACTTTAACCTGGTCCAACAACCTTAACCTCCTCCAGCATCTGAAATTTAGGACTCAGATTCAGCATCCAAGTCTTTCAAGTCCATAAGTAGGTCCAGATGCATCATCCATGCAAGTTTGGTGAAGATAGGACAAGTAATAGCTTAGATACAGGACCTGCAACAAAAACTTTAACCAGGTCCGGACGCCGACGCCGACGCCTACGCCGAGGGTATAGCATAAGCTCCCCCTGACTTCGTCTCGGTGAGCTAAAAATTATATCTAAATCTTAAGACTCTAACATAAGTCTATACCTTAACTTAACCAACTTCATGACATGTATCAAACTACACTACTGTCTTAAAGCTGACATGAATTCATAAATACGCATTATTTCCCTTTTATCTCCGACTACCGCCATATTAGTTGTCGATTTCTATTGTTCTGCTCATCGCTACACACCCCCTATATAAGCTGAGAGCACTATTCATGCTTCACCGCATTCAGGTATTTCATGCACCCGAACACGTTGCCTTGGACGAAAAGACTTGTAGAAACGCGATTGAAGAAAAATAAAATGACAACCACTGCACTGGCAAGATATATCCAATATACGAGGGAACAAGACTGACTGAAATCCAGGCGCAGATACTTATAAAATTCCTCGATAATTGTGGACCGTTTTCCTGTGTACGTTATAACATCGCACATGCCCAAACAACACGCTGTGGCAGATCGAGCAATGTCAATGATCGCATGGATTTTAGAAACGGCGGAACGGATGGAAACGATGTTACATTGTCATTTTCTTGGATTTACTATCATTTATCTACTGTGTTCGATGTAGTGCCGCCGGGGTTTTCAAAAAGACGCAGACGTTATTCACTCTGTATGAACGACACACGTGTTCGATGTGAATGCATAGTGAGGCAGCACTGTATGTGCAAAATAATAAAGATATCTGGAAAATCCTTTCACAGAATAAACATATTTTGTATTTCATTGATTGTTGTTTTCTTTTACAAACATTTTACTACAATGTGTAGTTCATGCATTTAGAAGTCCGTGCAACCTGAATGCCTCGATCGGAAAGCAACCGACCGTAACTTTCTCAACCGATATATATACCCCAGTGGCAGTAGAGGAGCGATCGAAACTAATATTGCGACCAAATGCTTTTATGAATTCATGTCAGCTTTAAAATCCTTAAGTCTTTACTATCTACCTTAACTGAATTTATCTCCAATACATGTATTAAGTTACATTATTTACCTCCGATACATGTTCATGTATTAATTAAGCTACATTATTGTACCTGGTAAGGTGTTGTGTACCGCTCGGTAAACATTATGTAACCCTTGGAGCTGGTTGGTCCAGGTCGGACAATGGCCATCATCAAAGTCAGTCTGGTAAAAATATTAAAAATGTCAAGTACTGGTACTGATAATTAAGTACATATAATTCAACCTCTATAAATCATCATTCTTTGATAAGATTTTATTTTTTCCTTCAAACAACAAAGACATTTTCAAATTTAGTTGGAATATCTCAAAATTGGTAAAAAAAAAAATGAATCAATTGAATCAAATCCCCCCTCCCATCCCCCCCCCCCCCCCCTTTAAAAAAGTAATTTATTTATTGATTACCCGGTAAGTTTTATGGTTTTCATGGAACTCTTTTTAAGATTAATTGCTATGTGAATCAAAAGATCAACAGGCTATCAGGCAGCTGAATGTTATCAAGTTGAATGAAGTTTTTAGATACAGTTACCGTACACTTGGTACATGTATTACATAGAAATCTTGAAAGCCATGGGAACTTGTATGTCAAAGTGATCTGGAATTCTTAAATATTTACCGAGTCCAAATTAATGTGTTTTTAGCTCAGCATCAAGAACCCTGTGATTTGCTGCAGTTCTGATATAGTGCAATTTTGAAAACTTCAATCTTAATTTTCAATTACAGGTACTGTACTATTAAGAGCAAAAAAGGGAATGATCGAAATAAAAAAAAATTCTGTCCCAAATACACAATAACCTTTGCCTGTTGGGAGTTATTCATAAAACGAGGCACATATTTAATCAAATAAGGTGAACTTATGCTTTCTCATGGCTCTTGGTTTTGTACCATCATTAATGACAAATTCAACTTTTTAAAAATTTACCGCTAATTACCAAATCGTCAGCCAAAATGGTAACTATGTCAGTTAAACGGATAATAGATGTCACTATACTCTTAATATCTTAAAACTGTGGATTGTCATGCACTTTGATAAGGAAACTATGAAAAGTTTAACTCAATGAAAGTGCATATAGGTACTTCTGTTCTTGCTGCAAAACTTGGGTTGATCAGTCTTGAAAAAACAACTTCTTGTAACAATAAAAAAAAATGTGGCCAACATATTTAAAAACACCTGAATTCATTATATAAAAATGACTCAGTTGTTGTTTAATATAATAGTTCTACATTGTCAGAAACAGTGATTTGTATTCTAACATATTAAAATCATCAGTTCAGACTGATTCAATACAACCCCCCCCCCCCCCCAAAAAAAAAAAACAAAAAAAAACCAGCATCAAAAAACCAAATGCAGTATGTGAAGTTGAAACGACTTGAGAATACCATAGCACTAGAACCTCATCATGATCAAAGGAGAAATAGAGAAATGACGTCAGAGTTAAACTTTCTAACATACTTTCCATGTGTGTTTCATAATGGTTAAAAAAAACATCTATGTAATTTCCCACTTAAACAGTAGATATCCTCAAATATTGTGCAACTACATAGATACATCATTTATGATTGGATAGGGTTTGGAGCATTTTGAACAATCCTAACTTTTACTAAAAAAAGGATTATTTCAAGAAAAGGACATATAATCTGATCTTAAAACTTCCATGCACACCAAAGGATATAAAATTCTATTATATCCAAACACATGTAATTTCAGGCTTGTTTTGTTTCAGTGGTTTCAATCCTTTTATATAACATTAACATGATAAAATTAACACAATACAATTTTGACATCTGCAAGCAACTCTTCGGAGCACCAGTAATATTACATTCAGTGATAATAGGATGGTATATACATGTATGGGCTTCGCTGATGACAGAGATAATTCTGCTAACACTGTTAATGCAACCCTTTGGTAGGTTTTGGATGATGTCTTCCATTATTGGGTGTAAACAATTTGGACATGTCAGTCAAGTGTCTGAGGACTGGCCGCTCAGTAGGATCCCGAACAAACTGTGAGACTTGCAGACAAATGACATTTAAAACACCTGTTTTGAAATCGAAATACCTACCAGGTGACAATTATTAGTTAGCAATTAATAATCAACTTCAGTTTCTATGGTAACTCTTGTGTAATAAAATGATTATAAATTGAAGCCATTTACTTGGAACACCTCAGTTTGAACCCAGCAATCTCCAGGTATGTTGTTTCTCATCACTTTCATATGAAAATATTTTTTATATTTTTGTAGTTTCATTTTTTATACCAAATCACATTTTTCAAAAAAAGCTTAAATTTAAATTCCTATTGTAAAACCATGATAATTTTCGATTCAACTTTAGTGGTGATGATATTTACCATCATTCTCAAACCTAAATATGGAGGGGGATGGGGGTAGGTGATAAGTTTTGTATGATTTACATGAGATACATTATGATTACATCCCTTAAGGAGGTCAACAAATTAACCATCATATCTAACCAGAATTTTAAGGTATGATAGGTTTGACTATAAACTACTATTTGGTAAAAGAAAACTCCATAAAATTAACCTTGTAAATTTTGGGTATTTTCTATATTTTTACATAGAGCTCTTCTTCTAAAGAAGATCAACAGAGTCTGAAAATGGCCACAACCATTGAGCCTTCTTAAAGAATTTTCCACCATTGTAATTTGTAATAATTTTCACACTGTAAATTGATCTAAAATGTGTTTTAAAAAAGTATCAGGCTTATTCAAAGGGTATATAAAAATTTAACTTTAATTAATCCATATTCATTTGTTGATTTTCCATTTAAAAAAATCCAACTCATTTCTAAAGCTTCAGATCGCCAGTAAAAAATATCTTTTTGTTTTGTTTCACTCCGAAATCCATGAAATATTACAAAAATATTTTTCACGCATGGAGTTAAATTCTGAAAGCCTGATAGAAACATTTTTCACTCTATCAAAAAGTGAAACAGTATATATTTATTGTATTCATTAATTATAATTTAGAAGATGCCGAATTTTGATATTATGACTATATCATGCCTTTAAATGATTTTAAATTTTGAAGGGTGAGAATTCTTAATCATTTTGACAATATCATGTCAACTTTATATGTTTTTAAACTTTGCAGGGTTAGAACCCCAGATTAATGATGTTACCAGGCAAAGGAGCTGATCATCTGGTTCACTCAGCTGATCCCACTTGAACAGCCGGGATAATAACATGGGAAATGTAAGAACACTATTTATACCTGTAACAGTCACTGTTGTTTAAATTTTCTTGAATGAAACGGGAAAGGGGAAGGGCTGTTAGACTACCAGTAATGAAAACTTGCTTGAAATGGGGAGAGAAAAACGTTACATGTAATAAGTTGTACTGAGGGGGGTGAGGAAGGGAAAAGAAGGAGGTGTTTAAAATTCGGTGAAGTGTTCACAATAGCTAAGTCAATGTTTACCAGGGGGTATTTTAGTTCCCATTACTTTTCCATAGCATAAAAAAAGATGCATTGGTATAACTTTAATTTGGAAAAGAAATAATTTTATGATTGTAAAGTAAAGTTCCTTTTGATAATCTGCATTTTGCATTAATCATAGCGTAGCCAGTAACTAGTCCATCACCTTATGTGAGAGTTTACACACTGTGACCATTTGGTAACCATAGAAGGTGTGCTCCTGTATCTGTTGTTCAGTGTGTTGTGAAAAATGGTTTCAAACATTTAACAAAGCTAATTTTGGTAACTTTGGTACATGTATGTGCATTGTGGCTGAATGAGCAAGAATAAAAGGGATAAGATGCTAGCAATACTAAATAATACTTTACCCAAATGTTCCCTAGATTAACATGTTGTAAAGTTATATGTTAATTAAATGTTATTCCCGATATTGAAGAGTCAACCACCTATTTCTGAAGAGTACATGTTGTAGCCGTGTAGTTCTTTTCATCAAAGACCTTATTTGGGCACATTGAGATCAGCCTGTTGTGGTTTTGTAAGATGGTCATTGTGTGACAGAAATCCAATGACAATCTAACAATACCCATCATGCCATTCATGAACAACCAATTTGTTTTGTCTCTCTTAACATATTGCCACAGGATGTTTGGTGTAAAAATGATGTCTTATCAGTCGAAAATAAACATGATAAGCATTGCTTACACCATTAAAATTGTGGTATTTTTCTCCAAAATTCACTTTCCTCATGAACATAAAGAATGTTAAGTACACATTTTTTCTTAAATGTGTAAAATTATTTGTTCGTCTTTTACCTTTATTGCACTACATGTACACGTATATTTAAAATCAACCCTCTACTGTATTTTGGTATTTCATACTTTCAAAATCAACATAACAACTTGACTATTGCTAAGAGATATATTTACTGATACTTGAATAATATTTAGTTGACTAGTTCACTTACATTTAGTTGCGTATCTTCAATGATTTTTACCAATGTCTAATGTCCTTTAGATTATTGTTACGGTATATTTTCTAACCTGTATTCCTTGTGCTGAAGATTTCAGTGCGGCAACAAAGTGGGACGTGTTGCTAGGAGACACATCACCAAGATCGACATGGCGACACTGAAGCCTTCTGGGAACAGGAGAGACAGTCCAACTTGACTGCCGAATATGAGCAGTGCTTGGATCAAAATCAGGAAGAGTGTCAGACTGTTTCAACTCTAGTTTTCTCCATTCTCTGGCTTGTAGCACCTTAAAGAAAACGTCAAAGGATTTCACCACAACTTTACAGAGACCAAATTTTTTAACAAATAGCCATAAAAAATTGCATGTCCTTGTCTGTTTGATAAAAAAAAATTACAACTTGTTTATTATAATAATAGAAACAGTAAATAAAAAAGATTGTTCACCTGTGTGACTTTTTGATCAAATTCTTGAACAAGTTCTGAGAGAAACTGAACTGCTCTTGGAGTCAGCAATGTTCTGTAGGCTTCCTCACAGTTAACCAGGGGGTCTGCTACCTCTGTGTTCGAGATCCCCATCTTCATTTACAATCACAATTCATAAACATTATAAAGGGTCAGCGAAAAAAAGCAACTTTTTAAAAACAGTCAATCATACGCTATATTAAATCATCTGTCACCAAATCCTTTTCAGGAGAACTACAGTTCTGCAGCTATGTTGTATGTACAATAAAAAAAAACCTTGCCTGCATTCCTCATGATTTGTAAATACAACCGAAAACATAATTTTATATAAATTGATTCCTGCAAACATTGCAGTTGCAATGATATTGACTATCTTTTTCATATCAAAGCCTAAAAATTGGAGTAAAAAAATGTGATTAAATTTTAAAATGCAATGATAAGTGACTGTGGGCTAGATCAAATCCTATATACTATCACAAATCAGGAGGGATCCAATATTGCTTACCTTTCTAAGTTCTTGATGCAAGTAAAAGGATTCTCCTTTCAATGAACAAGACTTTGGTTGAATTTCAGCAGCAGACATGTTTCGCTGTGTGATAAGAAAACTCTCCATTTTACTATGAAAAGAAAAGAAAAATTCTGTCTTTAAACCTGCCATAAAAAATACTGCAATTTCCAAATTGAATAGTGTAAAGGCTGAAAACAGTAACTGTTGTGTAAATCTAAAACAAAATACCACATTAGATAATTGTTTAATGTGAAAAAAAGAAACATTCAATGCAAAGAACTTATACATATAAAATGTTTGCCAAGTAGTTTAATTGACTTTATAACCTACAGATAGAAGAAAAACAAATATGTCCAATTTTGTCAAAATTGTACAAAATAACAAAATGTTTCCTTTAGACTGACAGGTAAATTTCAATATTCAATAAAATCAATGTATCATATACACTTTTTGTTCGCCATGCAGGAAGTATCTTACAGGGCTTTAAGGTTTGATTACATGTTGACAGTTAGAATACAAATACATGTACTGTATTTCTGATTACATAAGAGGAAGGACGTACATTACAAATAATCTCTTCTGTACATTGCATGTTTTCTCCTGTTCAGCTTTCTTGTTAAAAGACCAACAGATTTTCACTGCCATATTTTATGCACATGTTTCAGGTTTTAAAATTGCAATGTTAATTTAATAGTGTACCATGGTATATTTGCAAAATACTGTTTTTCCTAATACCGTATATCCGGTAATTTTTGCGATGATCTAATTTTCGCTTTTTTGCAATCTCTTTAAAATCGCAAATAATTGAATACGCTTAAATTATATTTTGTATCATTTTCTATAAGAAACTTTTTAAATCGTTAAAAAATGACTGAAGCGAATTAAAATGTAACAGATTTTACCGATTTTCGCAAATTTTGTGACATGTGAAAAAAAACTGATAGACTGTATGGGCTTGTTACTTCTGTTACATGCAATGTAATAACAAGGCCCATGGGCATAAACAGTCACCTGAATATAACACAACCCTGGGAAGGATCAATAGAAATACATACATGTACAAATTACAATACCATTCTCTTCATTATTATATGGCAGATATGAAGCATGGACGAAAAGATGTTTGGTAAATTGACAGATCTAAATAGTATTCCAGATTTTGGCAATATGTGATATATTAGAGGAAGGAGATTATATGATAACCCTTTGAGGCACTGTCACAGTATCAGATTGGTCATAATGCACTAATGAAAAATTACTGGTAATAATTTTGTGTGGAGCTTCTAAAAAGTAATCAATTTACCAACTGAAAAAAATGAAGTGGAGGTGGAGAGGTATGGAATATAATATGCCTCTTATATAGGTACTTGTTAAAAGTAGTTGTTCAGTACTTAAATCATTTATTCTTTCTACTGAAACAAGAGTTGGGAATTATACAGGGGTAATTTTTAAATAAAAAATGCATCTCACAGTTAATTTCCTTCACCCTTAAGTCTGTCCACTTCCTTTGAAGAGGATAATACAATTTAGCTCAGCCATCAATCTCATTATAATATGATGTTAATTTAATTACAATGTACAGTAACTAAAGAATTGGTGAGAGATACAATGTAATCATAGGTGTCTTGGCAGTAATTTTGCATCCAATTAATAATTTTTATAAAAAAACATGCAAAGAAAAACAAAGTGGATTTTAGAAACTGTTTAAATGACAGTTTGAAAAAAAAAAATGAAATCTACCAGTTTTCTATTGAAAGTTAAACAAGAGATTTTATAAAACACTTATGCCCCCCTCCCTTGGAAACATCCACAAAGAAAATAAACGTAAACAGCAAAAAACTAGAATTTTTTTTAAGTCCAAGGGGTATAACTCTGTCGAAAATTGCTCTATCATACCCAATGTCGAACTTGACCTAAATATTATCAAGATAAACCTGTATACCGAATCTCCTTCCAATATGTTCATCCTCTGCGAAGAAAATGAGTGAAAACTGCAAATAATAAAAATTTTTCTATGTCCAAGGGCCATAACTCTGTCGAAAATTGCTTGATCGTACCAAAAATCGAACTTGACCTAGATATTATCATGATAACCCTGAATACCAAATTTCATTTCAATATGTTCATCCTCTGCGAATAAAATGAGCGGAAACTGCAAATAACTGGAATTTTTCTACGTCCAAGGGCCATAACTCTGTCGAAAATTGCTCGATCTTACCCAATATCGAACTTGACCTAGATATTATCATGATAAACCTGTATACCAAATTTCATTTCAATATGTTCATCCTCTGCCAAGAAAATAAATGGAAACTGTTGGTGGACCAACCGACCGACAGACAGACAGCAGCAAAGCAATATGCCCTCCCTTCTTTGAAGGGGGGCATAATAAGGTCAACTTCTAAAGTCAAAAATCATCACAAATATTGATGATGACAAAAAATGAGCATAGTAAGCCTTCCTATTCTCTGTCCTACGATAGGCATTGTAAAGGGGTAAGAGAAATAACGACAGATCACACTGCATTCAATCCCTGCCCCCCCCCCCTTGAATATCTAGTAAGGTGCTGTACCATTGCTGAGCTATTTGACACGAGTGATCCACCCGGTTTGATTGACCCTCACATTATTTCTCCCTACCCTATATTTTTGTGCTGTAACTAGCCCCTGGAACTGATAGGTTGACTCCGGATCCTACAAGGGAAAGAACCTCAGATGTTGATCATGGAGAGGTGAAATCATTTAAGGGGGGGAAATGTGAAGGTCAGATCATTTTGATCACGGGCACCAGATAGCTCAACTGGTTCAGCAACTGATAACAGATTTTGGGGGCCTGAATTTAAAGTTCGATTCCCAGTATGATGTGTCATTATTTCTCCCATCCTCTTACATTATCGATTAATTTCTCCATTGTTATTATCTGCTTTTAAATCTGACCATCCGGTCAAAATATCATTCATCTAATGCTAATTTAAATTCGGGTTAATTATGTTTAAATAATCATATTACACCTGTGCATAACTCATTTGATATAAAGCATGTTGACATATAGTGTTAATTTTATGTTTGCATGAAGCAAAAGTTTTATAAGATTATCTTTCAGTAGAGACATAAATAACAGAGATTGGCAATTAACTCCGCCATTAACGTGTTTTGTTGATGAATAATGGTACGAGACCAACTTTACTTTGTAAACTACATTTTAGTAAACTGAGATAATGATCTTTAAACAAAAGTATGTTGTTTTAATGAAAAGTGTGCATAGGTTTTAGACATTTTTGAAACAAAAAATTGAAAAATAAGATTATTATATAGAAAATATCTTGGCCAGCTATAAACCATCAGTGAAATCTCGGACGACGGGTAGCCAACTGCCTCCTAAAACTCCTCTTTCAATACTATATGACATAAACTCATGAAAATATAATATTTTGAATGTTTTGGTAATAGGTTTTAGCTGTTTATATTTCGACATAATTGTTTATTATAAAGATATACTGATTTAAACTGGGAACACTTTACAATAGGGACTGCGGGATTTCACGAGATTTCGATTAGATGCCAATTAATTAATCTCTGTTATTTATGTCTGATCTGCTTTCAGGGACAAGCTTTCTATTGGTACAGTAGAATACATTAAAACGTGCATTTTCCAAAGTGAAAGGCACTTCCTAATTAGGAAGATGTATTATTTTGATAAGTAGTTACTGTGTATTGCGATGTTGAAAAACAGAAGAAAATAAAACAGATTAAAATCTGATATGCATACCACACACCCTAAATATGATATCATTATGACGACTGTTTCATTAGGTAATGCTTTTAATTCCCAAATGTTCCTATTTTCCAATTTTACCAGTCTTGTTCAAGTGCCAAAAAGTGCTGTGAGAGCCCTGTATTAACCTGTTTACTGATAGGCCTATACCGGTATTTGGGTCTTCTCAGTCCCTATACATTAAACTACTCAACTGCAACCTTGCACAGTGTTTAATAAAGAAATCAATTGCTTACCAGAATTTGTGCACTTGGCCTTTTAAAATGTTTCAATTCTTTACGCCACCCTCTTTTTATTATAGGACCCTAGTTTACATAATGATTGCCTCAAAAACAAATAACGTGGCTTCGAGGTATGGTCATAGAAAGTGTGTCAATTCTAATCATTGAGTACGCCTTTTTTAACTTCATTAAAGAAGATCTAGTTTCACAACACGAACATGCCACCTACTGAGGTAATACAGTTGCGTGATTAAACATCTAGTTTTGTGGTGATTTTATGTAAATTTGAACAAATATCAACATACACGTACTTAACAGGCAAACTTTAAAAGTTTGTTTATGCGTTTTAATGCCACAAACTGTAGCTACTGTCTCAAGCATTGAAGCAGTTAACCATGTCAATTTGGACCAGAGTATATTTAATATTTCACTGTCTGACGACGTTATACTGCTCTTAGTCAATTATAAGAGGAAATTTTAAAAAACTCCTTTTTATTGGTATTTTGGTGTTTATCAGATTTATATGAAGATATATACAGTATTTAACTTGAATTTCCTCTGTTGCTAAGCTAGAGTTCTGTTGGTATTGTTAAGAGTCCCATTGATCATTGCCAACTATTCTCTAATTGTTATCAATTTTCATTCATTTGGTCCATATATCAAATTTAAAAGAAGCATAACCTATTAAAGTAGATATAGAGATTGGACTGATCCTTGGATCTGCTCACCTAGCTAAGATCGCTTCTAAGCATATTTAATGTTCTAAATTTAATTAGCCTAGAGTGACCATACACATTTGATTTAAAAACTAATATTTTAAAAAAGGACGGAGATAGCAGTAAATATTTTTTCACTAAAACCCATGTACAAAATATATATTTAATATTCAAATTATTTAAAAGCCTTTTTAAAATGTGAATTGGACATTACATGTATTATTTGCCCAGGCAAGTTATGTGATGCACGAGCATCCTTGTTTACCATATTCCATATTTCTAAATAATTTTTTTCCCCACAGGATCTTGCAGCTAAAATTGACCAAGCCTCTGAGGCAGGAGAGCAGTTTGCCAAACTATATTATGAGACATATGACAAAAAGAGACATGTAAGTTAATCAAAAGTTACCAAAATATTACTCAATGTAAGTTTACACTAACATATGGTATTTGGTAAGATAATTGCAGGTCAATTGTTTGGTTCTCTGTGTTTTACATTTAAGAGTTAGGGAAAGGAAAAATTATAAAGGTAGAATATATGTAAATATTAAGTACATGTGTACCGGATATATATCTTTAAATGTCATTAACATGCCATTGTACGTTAATTGCTACCTATGTCATACTGATCTGACCCTACAAACAAATCAATGCCTTGATGGTAAATCGGTATTTATTTTTTAAATTAACTGTTAATTTTGAAATTTGATAAATCTTGTAGACACATCTTCGCTAGCCAAGGGTTTTTGGTCCACTTCGCTCCCTACATTAAACTATCACTTCGCTTATGGGGGGCAGAGTGGACCGAAAAACCCTTGGCTAGCGAAGATGGTAGTCAAAGTTCACTACATTTTACAATGTGCACAATGTTAAGTAAATTATCATCTTGACAAGAGTAAGTGGGGTATGTGTGTGATCTAAAATGAAATCTCTCGAAAATCTGCCAAACACCACTCCACAAATTCTGTTCTTCAGTTTGAATGTTGTAGAGAATGGTTGTGTTATATAGAATGTAGTTGATTAATAATACTGTGAACTTATGTTTTACTTTTATTGTATTATATTTAATAAATTTTTTTAATAAATTCATACCAGTACCGGTACTTCCAAATAATGTGCTTGTATTTTCTGCTTTGAGATATTTACAAAATATCTTTGATTTTGGCAGGAAAAATTGGCCAAAAGCTAAATCCTGTCACCAAAACATCTTTAATCATTCAAGAGCGTGATGGCAATGGTGGTAGAATCTCCGGATATCATTCAGAAATTTTACATGGCAGCGGTTAATCGCGATCTGTCAAAATTAGAAGATTGTGTACTTGTTGATGGTGTGGATGTTAATTATATATTCACCGAGCCGTACATTTCTTCACATCACACTGGGGGTACAGCGTTACATATTGTTGCAGAAAAGGGACATACTGCCGTTATAGAGGATATGCTAATGTTGGGAGCCAATCTCTGTTTTGAAAATAAATCTGGTGATTCTGCCATGCACATTGCCTGTAAACATGGAAATAGTCAAGCTGTTCTTAGCTTTTTGAAAAGTAATCACATGTCCAAAAATCTTCAAAACAACCATGGCATAACTCCCTTGATGCGTGCAATTTTTCGCTATGAGACAGCGTTCAAGGGGAAATATATTGAGATAATCAAGTCTCTGATAGAGTTTGGTTGCGATGTTAATCTTGCTCCAGAGCATTCTAAAACAACACCTCTCCACATGGCAGCGGAGAAATGGGATCCTGTTGTGTCTGAACTACTTATAAAGGCAGGTGCCCATGTAAATGCTAAAGATCTCAAAGGTTCTACCCCCCTGTTCACTGCTGTATCACGACCAAGAATTAGCTCAGAAGTTGTTAAAGTTCTTGTCAAGGCTGGTGCTCTTGTATGTGATGTCAATTCAAATGGAAGAAGTCCCTTGCATATAACAGTGTCAAAAAATGATGATCTTAGTGTTTTTCATTTGCTAGAAGGTGGAGCTAATCCTAATGTTTCTGACAATGGTGGTTTAACTCCCCTTGTTATTGCAGTCCATGAAAACAATACCAAGATTGTATCTCATTTACTCACATATGGAGCAGATGTGAATTATATGCCCAGGGAGCAGAACAGTCTGGTAGGAGGTTACCAGGAAGAAAAATTAAGTATCTTGGGTATTGCTGTGTCAAATGAAAATTTGAAAATTTGTCAACTGCTTCTCCAAGCAGAGGGTGATATTTTGAAGAACAGCTTAAGAGGAAGGAATTTACTGTCTATGGCTGCTAGAAAAGAGAATATGAAGTTGGTTAAACTTTTTCTGCAACTGAATTACCCATCAGAGTCTCTTCCAGAGATGTTTCCAAGCAGTCACCTGAGTTCCAAAGCTGCTGATATTTTCCTGTTGCTTCTAAAGTGGGCGACTTATCCGGATGTTTACGAGTTTGAGGATTGCTTATTAAAGTTGGATGACCTTGACAATGACTCAGTGTTTCATAAAAGAAAAGCTCAGCAACTGTTTTATAGTGCAAAGTCACTGCGGGATATATGTTGCATCCATATAAGGAAGCTATTAGGGTTAAACATTCACAAAAAGCTACAGATGTTGATGGATGAGGGGCATATAGCTAGAGCACATGCTGACTTACTGTTGCTAACACAGGAGCTTTATTAAATATCTAATTGCATTGGATAGGGTATTTCATTTATCACTGCATCTCTAACAATCCAACCAATCAATGTAAAATGGTTTTTAAGTATATTCAGTGCCTATTTTATCAATAAAGACATGTCATTGCTTTTGTCTGCTAGTGTTCATACTGGTGTTAATATGGCTAGACAACTCGATGATTTTAATTATCTGTGATCTCTGTAGTTCTTTTACATATTTTTATTACAATTATGTGATTTGTACATATTTTTAAAGAATGTGATAACTTTTTATTTATGATACATGTATTTGTGAATTTGATATTGTTATGACAAATACTGGTGATTCTTTTTTCCAGCTTATAGACATAAATAATTGAGAGAATGATTAAGATGAAAACAATGTACCCAGTACGTGTACGGTACTTATTAAAACTGTTGCAATAAATGTCTTGCTTCTTGCTTTTATTTGACATTTTTAAAAACATTAAGGATTTTAAAATTCCCCAAATTAAAATTTTTCCATATATGATGCCAATTTCTGTGACTTAATGCATGTTCAGCAGAGCGAGACTCGCGATTGCTCTCCAAAATTTGTGTTGCGGATATAGGGAATTTTGGCGAGCTCGTTGAACTCGCCTCTGCACTACAAAATAAAATTATAAAGAATTAAACATAATATTAACATACCTGTAAATAAACTACGGTATTAGGCTTAAAAAAATGTGGACAGGGAATTCAATTACCCGATATATTAATTTTTGTACTTTAATTACAATCATAGTGCTGTTGATTTAAGAAGCATTTTATTCAATTTATATATATATAAATACATTGAAAAGGAGAAAATATGCCTACATATTTCTCTCCTAACTTTATGCCAATTTAAAAATTGAGATGATTCAAACATTTATGGTTTAAATTATTGATTTGCATATTAAAAAGATGGAGTATCCATTTACCGTATACATGTATTTGGGATTTGTATCATTACTTCCAGGGCATGGTAGGTATATTTCACCAATCCAATTAATACAGATGTTCTGTTATTTGTGTTAAGAAACAAGTACTGACAACACTGTACAAGTTTTTCCCCTTAGAATGTTGAAATAAACTAGACTACAGCTTGCTTATGACATTTTAATTATGTACACAACTGCACAGAACAAAATTAATGAGATATGTACGGTAGTCATAATTTTCATGAGAGTCGGACTAAACTTCACATATTTATATTTAGATATTCAATCATATGATGGCTTAAAGTTATATAAATATAAGTAATAAGGAATCATTCTTTGAATATTATAAGGTCGGTCAGGGCGAGATCAAATCTATCATAAAGCCCATAGGGCTTTATTGGATTTCATCATGCCCCAAGTCTGACTGAACTTCACGACTGTTTTTATCTTTGGTTTCAGATGCTTAACAAGCTATACCTGGATACAGCAACAATGGTGTGGAATGGAAACGGACTGTCGGGATTAGAGAATATCCAGAAATACCTGGAGGGACTACCTGTCACAGAACACAGGATGGAATCCTTGGACTGTCAACCTATCTCAGGTATGCAGAAAAACTGAAAAATACATTATCATGGGGCAGTTGGTTAAATCTGCTCTAGTATCTGAAAATTTTGGTGCAGATTCAGCATTTACTGTAAACGTACTAGATTTGGGCGGAATGCAGCTTCCGCTAAATCAAGTGCATCGCTAAATGCCATGTATATGAATAGTCACATACAAGAATACGCTAATTCAAATCCCCGCCAACTTGTTCAAAAACTAATTTTCGCCAAATACCGTACACACCAAATATAATACGTTTACAGTATATGTAGGTTCGGTGCATAGGTTATTGGGGACCACCAATTTCTTGAAAATTTAGAAGTGGGAGTACAAGTTAATAAACTTAAAAATGTCATTGACACAGTGCAGCATAGCTTTAAATACATTGGCATTTGACATTTTACTTGTCATGCAATTATTTTTTTAATTTTCAGACAAAGTATCAGGAGGCCAGTTCTCAATCATCGTGAAAACTTACGGAACTGTGAAATATCAGAACCGGAAATCAAAGACCTTCCACCAAAACTTCATGCTGACATCGCAGAACAATGTATGGAGGGTGGTCAGTGATAGCTTCAGGTTTCAGGACTGACAGTGATCACAAAATTACTGACTGGTGTTACAGGCAGATTGACACTGCGGTCTCATGTATAGGAATCGGTCATTTGGGGATTTTAAAAGTGGAAGAGTCCTTCTGTATTGTCAGCTAGCTTTTAGAATTTCCCAATGGAATATGGAGCTTGTTGTAGGCGATGAAAAATCAGAATATTTCATTGAAGAGTGTACAGAAATTAATTGTATGAGGAGATTCGGATGGAGCCCTGTCTATTGTAGAAATGTAAATACATGGATATTGTTTTATAGTGAATTTTATTGAAATAAAGTTATTTTACAAAACATTCATTCTTAAAGTTGAAATTTAAAGTTGATTAAAAAGTAGATGTTTATTTAATGGAAACATTTTGTGCTTTACTTGTATGTAACCTCAAAGTAAATTCAAACTCTGTATACTAGTACATGTACTAGTATGTTTAATAAAGTATAAAAATTCAAAGTATAAAAAGATGTAAACCAGAAATTTATCGAAGACAAATCATAAAACTATGATTATCAGATTTTTTGTTTCACATTTGTTATCAGAGTTTTCAGCCAATAAACTCTAGTTATCTGTTCAAAACTATATTAATAAACGTAAACTATAGCTAGTTATTGTAAACAATACATGTAGTTTTAAGATTAACTTTTTGATATTTTTTGTTGTTGATATTTTGATATATTTATAACATCCCCCCCCCCTTCGTTTGCGGGGTATATAGGAATCACCTTGTCTGTCCATCCGTCTGTCTGTGCAATTTAATTTGTGTCAGGTCCACATCTTTCTTATGTAGAAACATTGGAAGTTCTTGCTTCACACAAAGATTGCTTATGACCTAAGGGTGTGTCATGACCTTGAACTAAGGTCATTCGGGCAAGGTCAAGGTCATTGTTTAAAAAATGCTTAGCCTCTATCCGTGCCATGTTTTGTATTAATGGAAATAATTAGAAGCTAAAATTGACACAAAGCTTGCTTGTCTCAGGCCACATAAAATTATTGTTTAGATTCTTATCCCCGTTTCTCTGAAAATGGTCTGCTCCGATGTATTTTGTAATTTTTTTTTCCAAAAAAAAAAAAAAAAAAAAATGTGGAAAAAAAATTTCGGAAAAAAATCGGGCCCAGTATTCCAATCATTCAAAATGTTTAATATTAAATGGCTGCTTGACATGTGGATTTTCGTTTGATTCGAGTCATGTTTGTTGACAAAAGGATGCAAATGCCCCCATGCATTAACAGTTAACTTGAAATAAAGTGGAGTTTAAAGAATAGAAATTGGTTTGTGTACTATTATTAGCATTAACAGTTTAAAAAAATATAGATTACTTTAAACTTCTGCGCCCCCTCCTGTGACCTCTCATTCTATGACTACATGTAAGTATTATGGCATTACGTGATAACTTAAAAACTGCTATCTGCGATATACACATTCATATTCTAGCTAGCTCGCTACTACGTATGCTATGGACTATGTTAATTTCAAGATATTCATTTTTTTTTTGGCAATCAACACCAAAATCCACGATTGTTTATCCCTCTCTTAATTACTCAAGAGGACAACGTACGGTAGTGGTTCTTGTAAAGGATATTTTTTAGACACCCATCCAATTTCCAACTATACTTTTCACTTCAATTTCACTGCTCAATTCCATTTTTTACACCGTCCCTTAAAAGTGGGGGGGGGGGGGGGGAGACAACTCCATGTTAATTCAATTATTTGTATGTAAATTTAAGAAAAATTTTGCTGCGCATAAAATTGGGGCTGCACCCCCCCCCCCCACCCCGATGCTACGTGCCTGGCTCTGGAGAAGAAGTAGAAAATCATATATTTTTAAACAAAGTTTATGGACGGAGAGACAGACAGACGGACGGGCCAATAGTGACCAGAGCTCGGTGAGCAAAATACTATTTGTGTCACACATAACCTGCATGTGTTCATTATTCTTGTAAAACTGTTTGTACACGACATTAAAAAATTATTGACATATTACACTTAGTTACTCGCAATATGGAGGCAACATCTCATAGATTGTCACTTGCCGGAATTACATCGTAGATTAATACAGATTTTATTTTACTCTGCTCGTTAAATATCCGGTGTATTTTGGTCTGGACAAACCACAGGGGCTCGTCACGAAGTTGACAAACGCTACGTGTTGACGTTTAAGATGGAATTCAACGGTTATATAGATTGTCATAATCATCTCGCAGATGCAATATTTACTGATGACATTCACAATGTAGTGGATAATGCTAGAGAAGCTGGCGTTGTGGCCGCTTTGGTTTGTGCCGAAACTCCGTCAGATATACCTAAGGTTCTACGCTTATGTGAAACGTTTCCCGACATACTGTTGCCTTGTTTGGGCATTCATCCAGTACAGAAAAATGAAGATGACATTGAGAGATGCGTCACTCTACATGATTTTGAGATGGCAGTTTCAGAGATAGAGAAACATGCTCACAAAATATGTGCTATAGGAGAGGTGGGCTTGGATTTTCAGCCTCGAATTACACCTGGTGCTGAACACAAAGAAGCCCAAAGGGCCGTGCTAAAGGCCCAAGTAGAACTGGCTGCGAAATATGATTTACCATTAAATGTGCATTCAAGATCTGCAGGTAGACCGACAATTGCGGCTTTGAAAGAATTTGGTGCCAAAAACGTTTTACTGCATGCTTTCGATGGGCGACCTAGCATAGCAATGGAGGGTGTAAAAGAAGGATATTTCTTTTCTATTCCACCTTCAATTGTACGTAGTGAACAGAAGGGGAAACTAATCAAACAGCTGCCGATGGAACATATTCTCCTGGAAACTGACAGTCCTGCGTTAAGTCCAGTGAAAGGTGAACGGAATGTGCCTTCAAATGTACAAATATCTTGTGACTACATAGCGAAGGAGAAAGGGCTGACAGTGCAAGAAGTAAAAAGAATCACAACAGAGAATGCTTTGAAATTATTTCCAAAGCTAAAAGAGTTACTAAAATAAAATTTGGACAAAATGGGTCGTGCACATTTTAATGGGTCAGTTTTTAAGGGACTTAGACACGCTTGAGAAAAAAAAAATATTTTTTATGTATAAAATGGTTCACTGGCGCATTTTAAATGATTG
Organism: Magallana angulata; assembly: GCF_025612915.1. Classification (NCBI taxonomy): domain Eukaryota; kingdom Metazoa; phylum Mollusca; class Bivalvia; order Ostreida; family Ostreidae; genus Magallana; species Magallana angulata. Next base: position 46,379,602 of record NC_069117.1, read on the forward strand.
ACCAAAATATTGAATGTTATAGTCAAGTTACAAGCGAGATACATATGTGAGAAATCATTGTAATGTAAACAAAGTCTTATGGTTGTTTACAAAAAATATAATGTAGATAATTACCATTTCTTAGAGAAAATGACTTGTAAAGAACAATTTAAACTAATTCAATATCTTCATAAATACTATTTAACTATTATCAACAAAAGAAAGTTATATTTTATTGAAACTTACACCAATACAACTCATATGTAAACAATGACAATAATCAAACTTTTACAAAACAAAGAATTATGAAATCTGTGTCTTGCTTATAACTTGATATTTGACTTTCAAATTGTAACATAGCATTATTAACTTCTATGTTTATCATTATACACATTGAAATTGGAAAAATAATACATGTATTTGAAAATTTTAAGCCAAATCGTGTCTAAGTCCCTTTAATTGATAAATGAGTTTGAACTGTACATGTACCTTAACGTAATATTAAAACCCGTCTATATAAACGAATGAAAACTCCAGAATCAAAGGTTTACATTTTTTTACTATAGATTTAAAGAAACTATGAAAGGATTAAATTATAATATGTTTGCAAAGGAACAATTTGAAATCAACTTCTGATCGCAGGCACAGGGGGAGGGGGTGCAAACTTTTATTGAAAACCGTATTTAATTTATTTAATACAACGCAAAAACAATATTGGGGAAGTGTATACATGTATTTCGTACATGTATTTCAACTCCAATTAATCAAAAGATAGGCACCCCAACCCATTAACGGATTTGGTTATAAGTATTTTCCGTAGCTCGACCATTCCCTTTCAAAAAACGGCGCAACTTGCCTGCAGTCCATTCTACAATTCTATTAATTTATGCCCTTATTACATGTAGATATCAGACACGCAGCATCGTTTTTGATAGGGGGCAGGCTTATCAAAAAAATCCTGACAAGCAAAAAAAAAAAAAAAAGAAGCATATCGAAAGTGCAGTGATTCATGTGTGCTTGATTTCTATTCCGATTAAATTGTTAGTATGAATAATTTACGGAATTAACTTATAATAGTTCTATTTTCTGTGTACGAAACACGAAGCTATATTTCAAATCATTGTATTTTCTTTAGTTTAAAAGCAAATCATTACACATGTAGTTTGTTATATTTTTAAATAATTTTCATACTGCAGTTTTTTGAATAATCAAAATGCCGCAGATTTACCAAAATGCCTGTTGAAAACAGCAACAACACCCCTGCGAATGTGTTGGGAATGTTTCCTTTATCGTTGCTAAGTATATAATAAATCCAGAGGTGCTCGAATGAAAGTTCACGAGACTTCACCGAGAATTGTTCAGTTCCTGTGAAATTTCGTGCGGAAGTATATCTGTTTGGATAATATTCTCAAAATCCGTAAGGACTGGTCCTTTTTCATATCATATCCTGCTTTGATTTATGTTAAAACATGAAAAACGTCTAAGATGTATGTTTTATTTCACTACCTAGCGGTTATTAAATTAAACGATGATATTCAGAACAGAGTTATCGTTCGTGTTCAACCACGTGTAGAGTGGTTAAAAATTTAAACATTGGGTTGCTTAATAAAATCAAAGCCATGTTTGATGCATGTAGTGTGCAATACCATGTTTTTTAAAAAAATAATGAGTGTCTGTTTTGCATAAAAACTTAGTATATCGAGCCATTTTCAAGAAACATTCTGCATAAAATAGAATAGTCTGTCAAGCGCGGATCGAAAATAAACCCTTAGGGGTGTCTCTTCTAATCATGTTAGTTGTTGCAACAGCAGAAAAAAAACTATTTTCTTCTATTGTCACATTTATTTCTAGAGCACATTTTATCCACCAATTAATGAAGATAAAGTTAAAAATCAATAAACCTCTAGGTTTGATATTTGACTACAAGTACCTAGATTCTATGAAAGAGACTACAAACACGAGGCACGATTTTAACTGCGAAACTGAAAGGGTCAAATATAACCACGTGGTCCAAAACTTAAATGACAATAACATTCGCAGGGGTGGAAATACCGAATTGTCAATTATAGCACCATGAATAGTTTCTTTCTCTAAGTTAGTACCTAACAGCGTAGCGCAATGGGTTAGAGCTGAAACTACGAATCCGTAAATCTTCTTTAGAAATCAAATATAGAAATATATATTCTTAACGAACTGTCCATATTTTTTTTTCTTCTGAGGACAACGCAAAAACAATATAGACCTAAAGGAAAGTTTGCATTTATATAATTCTGATTAAATTCAAAGATACATATATATACGAGATCCCCCCCCCCCCCCCGCTCCGCTTTTTTCACAGACTGGGATTTTGAAAATGTGTGAAGTGATTTTTTTAGTTTATTAATTGTTTTTCGTCTTGATTTTCGGTTGGTCGGTCTGCTCTTCTAACCCCCGCACACTTTTTCAAAATACGATGTTTGCGCTAGCCTGTTGAGATGCATTCGTTCGAAATGCCATGCTCTCATGAAAAAAAATATGTATGTACACGCAGTGGGTATTGGTATTTTACCAGGCACCGACGGTCATCAATTCAGGCAGCTGTAGTGTACCTGTCATGCAGGATGTTTAATCGATGACAATCATTTGAATTTCTCAACAAAACAGATTGAAAATAGAGCTCAGTGCTTTTAAATAGAGATTTCATCGAAATTTGAATTTGTCTTTGGTTTAAAATAAGAGATCTCTTTTCTTTTAAGTCTTTGAGGAGACAGCTTAAATAATTTTTGTAGTTTGTTTGTTTTACTATTAGTACATTTATTACTTTTATCATTTATCTCAATGCCCTTTATATAATTGAACTGCTCTTTATTCACGTACCATCTATAGCAAACACCATTTTAGGAATAAACTTTTCATGAAAAATTAAGGATGGAATGAACTATATATAAAAATATAGACATGACTGTTGTCAATCAAAATCGGAACGCAACTTTAAATGAAAACATGATTGCAAGTGGTGTATGCGAAAAATTGCGCAAAAGCTAGGTTGCAGATGTTTTTATCCATTATCTCTTAAATTCCCACGATGGTGAAATTGAAATTAGTCATTCATTTATCTAAATGAAATCCATCAAGAGTAAGTATAGTAAGGTCCGCCAATGTTCAGTGCAGATACATTCATACGTAGGTATAATGCCTATCTTTGTACTTCGACCTCCTGATAGATTGAAATATTCTCTTTTGAGAGGTGGACAGACAAAACCATTCATGTCTTTAGGATTGCTTTGCATGTCTACTTCTCTGTATAATAAATTGTACATGTATCAGCAGCGCTCTTCTAAAACCACGCACTTCACCGCCAGCAACTGCATTATTTTTATTGGTAGATGGAAGGCGCGTGGCATCAATGGAGGGGGGGGGGGGGGGGCTACCCTCCCCTCTTCTTGCAACAGATATTTTTCATAAATTTACATATAAAAAAGTGAATAAAAAAGTTACCGCCCCCTTACCTTTTTTCGTAGCAAATCAATAAATAGTGAATCTGTGAAAAGAATGAAATGCTTCATGATTTAAGCTAGGTCTGCTGTACAGTAAAGTACATTATACCCCCCCCCCCCCAACGGATTAGGATTTTCACGATTTGAGAGGTTGTAATTTCTGGTTTTTTAAGTAGTTTTTTTTATGAGCCCCCCCCCCCCCCCTCCCAATCCACGTTCAAAAACCATGGTATATGCCTGGATATGGTACGATTAGGCGCGCTCGTCAAATCTCTCTACTATTTTTTTAGTATTTTAGTATAACAGCATCTTTTAATTGCACAGTCGTCTTTCTATATTGACAATTTACACCAATAACCGATTAAACAAGACAAAAAACGTTTGTTTCAACCATCTGTTTATACTGGTTACATAGCGCTATCTATACCTGTTCTAATGGAGAGATAACTCGTGTTACGAAAGATAACTCCAGGTTATGAAACCCTCGCAATTAGAATAAACCCTTGATTGCCACGAGATATTTTGTCAAAGAAATGGTAATTCCTCACTGCATTTTATTTGTAAACAAATTAATATACATGTAAGACTCGAGCTTTATTGTATACCTCTGTATCTCTCTTATGAATTGACTTGTAAAATTCAAACTTTGATTAATCATTCAAATGCACAAGTAAACCATTTTATACAAAAAAAAAAAAAAAAAAAAAAAAAATGAAAAATTCAGTGATTTCAAATCGTAGGTACAGGAATTTTAAATGCAGACTGAGAGATTGCAACAATTTTAAATGAGTGTTTTAAAACAGCTCGAAGTATTTTGTACATGGTACAGATATGCTGGAATTCGCCTTAGTTTTCGAGTCACATCTTTATTTTATAAAAACTTCATAGTCGTAATAATAAGGATACTGACATTTCATTATGTATAACAACACCTTAAAACTAAACAAATATTGTAGATGTTAGAAACGTTCATCAACTTGACTACTATGAAGAATTCGCCGGAAAAAAATCCATTTGGTTTTAACTCTTATGCACAATAATTGAAAATCCGGTAGTGAGTTGGTATAACAACATTTCAAGTAAAAAAAAAATAAGGGAAAGTAACAGGTGCATACCTTTTAAAATTGATTTAAGCTCAAAGATGGATTGTGAAAATGTAGGATTTGTTGACTGTCATACACATCTTGCAGATTCAATGTTCGAACATGACATCCAAGCCGTGGTTGAAAATGCAAAGAGAGCTGGAGTAGCAGCCGTCCTTGTGTGTACAGTGACTCCGTCTGACTTTCCCTTAGTGCTGCGACTCTGTGATCAGTATCCCGATGTACTGGTTCCTTGTTTAGGTATCCACCCTGTCCAGAAAGATTCTAATGGTGAACAAAGATGTGTCAGCCAAGAAGACCTAGATAAAGTTTTAACAGAGATAGAGCAGAATGCCGATAGAGTTTGTGCATTAGGGGAAGTTGGTCTGGACTTTCAGCCACGTATTACTCCGGAAAGCATTCACAAGGATATCCAGAGAAACGTTTTGAAAACCCAGGTTGAACTGGCAAATAAGTATGACCTTCCACTAAATGTACACTCACGATCTGCGGGTAAACCCACTATAGCAGCTTTAAAAGAATTTGGTGCTAAATCTGTCCTCCTGCATGCGTTTGATGGAAGACCAAGTACTGCGATGGAGGGAGTGAAAGAAGGATATTTCTTTTCAATTCCGCCCTCGATTGTAAGAAGTGATCAGTTAAAACTTGTCAAGCAGTTGCCAATGGAGAACATTGTGTTGGAGACTGATTGTCCTGGGTTAGGTCCAGTGAAAGGCGAGAGGAATGAACCTGCTAATGTACAGATATCTTGTGATTACATCGCCAAAGTAAAAAACATGACTCCTCAAGATGTCAAGAGAATAACCACGCAAAATGCCCTAAAACTGTTTCCCAAACTCATGAAAATCTTAAAATAGAATCATTTACCTTACTGAAATCAAGAATTATTATTTGTTCTTATTCCTGTTATTAAAATTTCAGTAATATAGTAGTCTTTATTGCACGATAAACTGTTCTAGAAAATTTAAGCAAGTATTTATGAAGTTATATGTTTATGTTCCAATTATTAAAATTTTAGAAATCAATTTCATTAGCGTATTTACTATTGATAAAATTAAAGAAGTATAAAAACAAACATTTAGACTTTTACCAGGGCTCTTTAACAAACTTTTTTTGTTGCTAAGATTGAAAAAGAAAACTAAAGCCTATATATGTATGAGAAGCGTCTTTAAAAAACATAGAAAACGGACTTCATCTAAACTTAAACGGCAACAAATAAGACATTTATAATTTTAAAAAATTTAAATGACTTATTATTTAATAATAAGTTTAGAATATTACAAGACACCAATGAACAAACTAGAGTGGTTCTACCGAATTATGGCTTGAAACGTGACATGTAGACAGTGCTTCTGTTATTATTTGTTTGTTTCTTATAAAATATATAGAGAATGACCATTTCATCACTTTTTTTGTCCCGGAAATGCTGTTTAGAAGTACTATGTTACATGTTTTGCCTTACCAAAAAAAAATGTGTGGTAAGACCGTGAAATTTTATATCTCGGGTAATACATTTTGAAAATGACTGCTTTCTATAAACACGATAAAGGGCAGATAATTATTTTCCAATAGACAAAGTGCGAATGATTGAATTTTCGCTGTTCTAAATTTTGATCATTTAGAATATATTAATTTATTTTCCTAAACTTTTTATGGAAACATAATTTTAAAAAAAATATCTAAATTTCATTCCAGGATTTATTTTTTCAACAACTTTTGTAGGTTTTTCTCAGGCGATGATGCATGCTATTTTTGTTTAGAGAGAGAAAGATAATATAAATTGTTATTTAAAAGCTTTCACACAAATATTTATGAATCATCCATCAAAGAATGTTATGCTTTCATCTTTTCACATCAGCTACGCTCTTAAAGCGATGTTTTAATTTCAGTTATGAAACTTTTGTTCTCTTCATACAATCTTTATAAAGAAATCAATTTGAACGCCGTATTTATTTTTCTTAGTCGTGTGTAGAATTAAGAAATTCCAAAGCAGCTAGGAATCATGGCGTTTCTAAGATCTTAGCTAACAAGATCACAATTTATATTAATATACGAGAAATTTAATTTACTCTGACACTTTTCAAGACCTCTTATTAACCTTACAAATTGAAAAATTCCCCTTCTATCAAGTCTTTCTGGCGCAAAACTTTTATTACTGTTTCGTTATTTGCACACTGCCACAGTTGAATGACATGAATTGCAAGTTATCGCGGCGCCATCTCCACAATATAGGGTGTAATTAGAACAATTTTGTCACAAGGCCCAGTTGAATTTCAATATCAAATTGCCCCAAAAGAATTGAAAGAAAAAAACCCAAATTGCAACTTCGATGTTTGATCCGCATGGGAAAGCGAACTGCAGTGAATTAGTGGCCTGTGACGAACAAGTTATTTGACAAGATGGGGGAAATGATGCTTATTGAAGCGTCCAATTACTTACTGTGGGCTATTTTTGTGTAGATGGTTAAACTGCCGTGTCGGGCCGTTTATTGCTGAAACACGGAATGTAAAGTTAAAATGCAGATAGTATCAGCAGCGCTTTCTCCCCGTGTACACGAGCGACCCACTGCAGCGTGCGCGCAGAGATTGGACTACTGTTAGTGTGTGCCTCTATATATAAAGGTAGGACTATATCTATGATGTGTATAGTATACTGTACGTTTTACTAATTGGTCAGAGACAGGCAGGCTGGCTGGCTTGTTTTCGGCCATTTTATGACTTCAGTGCGTATATTAACTGATGGAAAGTCAAGTGCGTTTTACACATGAATTGTAACTTGTGTACTGTTTTTTGACAGTTGTCTTTTTTCTGGTAGAAATTAATGTTGCTGTATATCACTTAAAATTCCCTTAAAATGTGTACCGAATCGCAATTCAGTCCTCTCTTCAAGACTTCAGAGTAGATTTGTTCTTTATAGGGTTGGGATATAGCCCGGATTGTTGATATATTGAAAAGTTACACTAGCGTAGTATAAGACCTTTGAAGGACTAATACGTTTGATCACACTTTGAAGAAGGTTTGATCAAAAGGTGATAGGTAACAACCCGCGGACTTAGAACTTTCTCAATACATTCACACATTCAGATCATAGCAAGAATTGTTCCCATTTAAATCTCTGTTTACTTTTTTCATTACTTACGGTCCCAGGAGAATTAAAATCCAATTTATAATGACAAATCGGACTGTAGGGATTTTAATTGGATTAGGGACTGTTATTATATCAGGGTTACTTACTAAGTAAACATCCAGCACTTGTGAAGCTTACACAGATAAATCTGAGAGAACGGACCACAAAGCCCCCTAAATTCCCGTGTCTTAGACTTATTGACCGCCCAACAAAAAGCCAGATTCCAGTAGAATAATTTTTTCCTTTATTTTCCTTGATTAAATTAAAATCTTTTGATATCAATGTATAAAGAATGTAATGCTAGCCCGGATAACAATGGCGCTCTGCCACGACCCTGCCGCTCTATCGATTCAGTCTGATTTGGAGTTAAAGCTTCCCTGCCATCGTTATTGTTGAGTGTCGGTAATAATAATGACAATATTCCCCGCTCACAATGACAGAAGTTAAAGTATTCAACTATATTCTTACAGAGAGAATACTGTTTCCCTGTGTGCAGTTGTGAATATGTTTCAACTCGCCGGCAGCCGATGAGGGGGGAGACTAAGGATAAATACTGTGTACACAAACCAGGGATGTGGCGCTAATACCTGAGAATCGATACCCAGTTTGTACAGGTATTTACTTCATAATCAGGCACTGTTCCTCAAATTTTCAGGTAGCACCTATCTATAATCAATATTTACGAGACGTGTGTGATTTAATAGTTTCAAAATGCAAACAGAGCTGTATATGTTCGATATTTAACCATTAGAGAATTTGACTCCAAAACGATTGCTGTTTTTTTCAGTGATGCGTCTACCGTTAAGGCCATGTATAATTCATCTTTTATTTATCGGTTGCAGCCGCATTGGAATTCGATCGGTGTTCGATTATCGCACACTTGTCAAAATATCAAATTTCAACACTGTAGGTAGGGAATACACTACATAGCAGTTTATCATTTGACTCATTGAAAACATTCGAAAGCAAAACAACTTATACACGAAAGAAGACTAAAATTATCACTTTTATCGATCCCACCTGATGCATTTACATGTACCCTTATACACATACAAGGTATATACATGTATGCCAATAACCTACAGGTAGGCCCAATTTGCTCAAAAGGAATATCACAACCAACAATCACGATGCAATTTCCTGCAATTGGTTTGCGGCTTCTGAATTGGTTTTCTTTTATAACTCTTTCATTTTTGAAAATCTAATTTAAATCTGCTAACTAAAATGGCAGGCAGTTTCACCATCAGTTATTTCAAATGCTCGATCTCCATCAGCTTATCATGCGTAGGGATAATGATTTTAATGATTGCGCCCTGACCCACAGAATGAAAGAGAAAACAATGAAGTACTAAATCATGAAAAAGACACATTATCCACACGTCAAAATGATGGGATTTACCTTTTACATATACAAAAGAGAAGGCTGGTCTAAGATAATATAGCATACAATGTGGCCTATTTTTGTGGTCATAAATTATACGCTTGGTACTAGGACGGAATGACGGCCTAATATGCATATTTATGTCCCAAGCCTTGATGTGCAACACTATAACTACCGCGCATAATTAAAGATCACTCACAGGCTGAAAAAAAGGAATTAATAAACATCCTTGAGCAATCAGAATTTAAATGACTGTCCGCGATTTTAACTGATATACAGTCTCGGAGTTGGATCAGGGAGTTTTCTGTCATGCACTTCTTGCCGTGGCTTTTAATCCCCTGTTCGGTGCTTTGCCCCCTCTGTTAGGGTGGTCCCGATGGTCAGTGTTCCACGGGTCTTGTTTGTTCAGGGCTGTTATCAGCCGCTTACGAGCGACAGAAGTGGATATAATTTGTACCGAATGATATACGTTTTCTGATTTTGGAGTATGGGATATCTTGGTGGCAAAGAGCCCCTGTTGTTTCTGTGGTAGATTGTTGTTTTTTTTGGACTGGAGGAATGTGTGCCCCTTCTCTCTCCCGTGTTCTTCAGTTTCTCTGTTCTTCGGATAACAGAAATACTCCTATTCCTCTGTATCAGGACCGGAAGCGATGGGATTCGGAAGACACTCTTTAGTAAGTTGGTGACATCATGACTAAATATTATTTGGAAATATATGACACAAAAAATTAGGTTTTTTAATGTACTTTTAGTTATAGGCTTAAAACAGCTTTAATCTGATTTCAAAACTTAGCACGCCGTCGTTGCTTATATCAATAATATCAGATGATCTATGAATAGGGAAAGTACAGTTAAAACTGCAATATTACATACGAAATAGCTAAAACTGCAATGGAAAAAAACCCAAGACTATGTTTGTACCTTTAATGAATCTGTGTCATTATTTACGGCCATCTGATGTTTGAGTTAGTGTTCATATGTTTGCAAAGGCACTGCTAGAGTAGCAAGTTGGAAATGTCTTTGAAACCAATATTTATTTTGTCTACAAAAGAGCCTATTGAGTCTATAATGTATTCAATGATTCTATGTACACACTCCCTTTTGGTGAAGTATATATTCGCCGAAGGCTTGAATGATTGAGGGCTCGAGTTATTGTCTTGTGGTTTGTTCTAGCTCCCAAGCCGGCCCAAACAGAGCTTCCTGTTCATCTAAAACTCGCCATTAACTATTAAAGCTCATAACACCGCATGAAAAGAGAAATTTTCCGTGAAACTGATCGCACTTCATTTTTCAATTGCCAAGATTGATTCGTCTTCGGTTTTTCTAAATGTCAGTATTGCCGGGCGAGTGGTTTGTGATGGTGAGAATTCTCAGTTTTTATCTTGTTTATTCAGGCTTTAGCCAGGACGGAAGATGGCCACCGGTTTTATCTGACATATCAAATCCCCTCAGTTTTTGAAGAAGTCCTTAATTTAAATCTCAGTACAAAATGAAGATTCTTCTTCATTAAAAGTTTGATGAATCACTAAGCTGGTGAATAGAGACCCGGATCAATCACATTCCTTCTGCTTAAGGAACACTTAATTTAAGCGTGTTGGAGGCAAACAATTAAACCCCCCGTTTTTATCAAGATGTGAGAAGTGTAATTCAACCTCTCTTTTGAAAAAAAGTATATAAACCGTAAAATGCGGACTGAGAAGAAAAGAATGAGTAATTACAAAACTGCATTTCATTTGAACTCGGGTAATTTATCAAGTTTTCTCTCTCAGTAATACATTATATTTATCAAGGATTTCCCTATCGCCTGAATCGTTTTTCCTTTTAGTTATTATACATCGCGTGCAAGTGCCATTAATGCAATTGTAGAGTACACAAGGCCACTAAAGGGGTACGATAAATGCTCAGTGTGTAAATAAGCACAATTTGTAAAGCGACCGAAATAACTTAAAAGAAAGAAAAACGCACTATGAATGTGAGCCTATCAAGATGTATATTGATTTGGAATTAAATAGAAGATAAATATGCACAAGTCAAGAAAAAAATATTGGCGTGACAAAAGCATTTCAATTTTTCAGTAGGCAATTTATTGAATCGCATGTCAATGCAACGGTTAAGATGCCTTTTCAACACCACTTTACTTCTTACGTGTATATGTCTATCTCTCGTAACACCTCGAGAGTTTTACAAGCCTATCCCAGTCAGGTTTAAAATTGCCAGATAAACAAAGACACGAAGGCGTGAAAGGGAATATTCACTGTTTTAAAGCCTTAAAAACACAAATTTACAAAAGATCATAACATTAGACTGACTCTCTCTCTCTCTCTCTCTCTCTCTCTCTCTCTCTCATACGCAATCCCGTAATTTGTAAAACACTAGTATATTTTAAAATAATATTGTTATCATATCATCATGACATATGCCATAAATTTAACGCATATGTTTAAAAATTATTGGGTACTTTGTTGACCATCCAACCTTCTGAACTATCGCATATCTATGAATTGATTTGAGATATGTTCTCTTCCACTTCAGCCTATTACACACGTCCCTGTCCAGTCGGAGCTCCTTGGCAGATACCAGCAGTATGGACACGATGTTTGCTCCATCTCTGAATGAGCTTACCCTGAATCAGTACTACACGCCCGAGGATAATCCGGAGGCCATGTTTGGTAAGTGATCTATTGTCAATCAAATCTTCAGACATATTCACTGCTCAGACCAAAGATATTTTAGGCTCCTGCGTAATCATTTAAATGAGCTATTTTTGTTAATGCATTATGAGTGGTATAAATGGATTTGCATGTAATTCTTTATTGCTTAATGTGGTTGTTTTGAAATTCATCTTTACTTTTTGATAAAATGATGTACAGAATAGAATAACATAGAGTACTGAACTAAATATATACCTCCCCCTTTATTGGTTGTATCTGAACCACAAAATGTAGTGTTCTTTTTCTTGCTTCCATTAACGACTGCCGCGTCTTATTTCAGACATGTTGACGATCCAGACCATCAGAGACCGTTACCAAGACGACGAGGAAGATGAAACGTCAGACATTACTACGATGACAGAACAAGACTTCGAAAACTTCGTCCGGGAATTCCCCATTGATGACAGCATTTCGGAGTGCTTTGCTTCTGCGGATCTACCCGAGGATGTGCCAAACGAAGTCACAGAATCCGTAGTAGATTTGTCTGAAACTAATTCTCAGGGTCGTCAAAGTAAACTCAAGAAAAAGCACAGAACAAACCACGAAGAAACTATACTCAGTGATGAAGACTCAAAGTCAAGTGACTCCAAGCGGTCAAAACTTATTTCCAATTTATTTGGAAAGAAAAATAAAAACAAAGAAGGATATAAGGCGCTTAAGCAGAGCGATACACACGAGCAAAGAAAAGATATCACTGACTCCATCATTAATGCTTGTGAAAACATAACAAAATCCTATGAAAACAACAATTCTCAAAATTCTGGTGCATCCACAATGAAAGCAAGTAAACATAAAGCAAAGAAATCGCGGGAAAGTGATGACAATGGTGTTAAAAAACAAACTACTGATGAGTTGCAAAGCAATCTTAACTCACGGAAACTCCCCCCTGTTCCAAAAGTTGACATCGATTACCTTTCCGATGATTTGAGAAAAGGGAAACAAAAAGCACACGAAAAACCGGAAATGACGACGACCGGCAGTTTACTCCGCTGCGTTGATGTGAAGGAAATGTTATGCTTGAATGACCAGCAACTGGTAAGTGTAAAATTTATTGATTTATACGCTGTGATACATTTATATCCATATTTGCATATTATCAAATAAATTTACATGCACGATCTAATGATTCTCTTCTCAGATCGAAAAAATGAAAGCTCTCTCTATTGAGGGGCCACAAACTTCTCTAAGAAAGACAGTTTCTGCTCGTGATGCGACGGGAATGACCCTTTTGCAACGCTGTGTTCTTTCTGACCGAACCAACGTTGTAGATTTCATCCTCGAAACGGACCCCACTCTCTTAGACGCCAAAATAATGGTGTTCGCAGTGCAGGTAGTAAATGAAGTATATGATGCAATGTTTGAAAAATAAGTATTATTTCATAACAATTAAGTGAAGAAGTACTGAATGAAAATGTCCTTTTCCACAGCATGGCAAGACTGATTGTGTTCGAGATCTGCTGGAAAGACGAAGTATGGATGGGACTCTGAACCCGGAATTGATTGGAGAACTTCTTGCTCTTTGTTCTAAGAATGGACAGGTGTGTGTTAAATAAGGAAACCAATTTTCCAAGAAGCGTCGTAAAACCTTTCACAGCACTGTTGAATTGACATATTATTGATATTTATCAAAATGTACAACCTTCTCTTGAGAGCAATCATTATAAGTTTTAAACATTTTGTATTGCAGCCTGACGTTCTGGAGACTATTATACCCTACCTCGAGACCGACCCGCCATCTTGTCTGCCATATGACGAGTCGGGCAACACGGCAGCACATCTTGCAGCGCAGGAAGGACATCTTCATTGTTTGCAGGCAAGGCATCAAAATAAACCCATTTCCCTCATGGAATCTTTTTAACTAGTATAATGCTAGGTTTAACGATGTTAATTTTTTTGCAGATTCTTCTAGACAACGGATTTGATGTCTGGACAGCAAACAAACAGAACAAGAGCGCGCTTAGTTTAGCTCTGGAAAACGGGCACATGTCGGTATACAAACAACTCCTGCTGTATCAGACATGTCAGTGTCTTCTGACAGAGGCAACGAGACACAAAATGGCAAATCTAAGGCAAGAAACGTCCATTGAAGTCTGAAACAAATGATTTTCTTTATAAGCTGACAGTATTATTATGTTTTCGATATGCAATATAGAAATTCAAATTAAATTCTAATTTTTTTTGCAGATATACGTCCGAAAGAACAACTAATCACATAACATTAGAACAGGTAAACTAGTATTTGATATTTATTATTAAGCTTTAGTTGTTGGTGCTTTTAGAAATGATGCATTAAAAAGGATACAATGTTTTTCGACTCTCTTTTCAGCTGGAACAGCAGTTGGCAAAATATCAATTCCAGTTTAATGACGTCATGCGTAATATGATTGATGCACAAGAGACCATTTTACAGACAGTCGATAATCTTTACAAAGACACAAAACGGTTAATTCAAAAAGTTGAAGACCCAAATAGCACGGATAAACTAAAGTAAGTTTAAACTACACATTCTCCTTTGTTTCAGTCTAATAATCTCAATACAACAAAAATTATGATTTTTATTTCCTCCTTTTCAGATTGAAATTGGAAAAATTGAAAGCAGAAGCTGATCAGCTACAAGATCTGTTTGACTTTTCACCGCTGGCAAATACTAACGATCTGTTGACTAGGGTTTTATTGGAGTTTAGGAAAGTTGTTTTATCATCAGAGGAGGATGAACAAGTCAGGGAGGCTGCCATTAATATGCCTCCCGACACAAAGGAACTACTCAGGTATCACCACACTTTATAGCGGAGTAAAAAAATGTTTAACGCGTATTTGTCTCAAGTGAAAATGTGCATGAAGTATTCATATTTTTAATAAAAGAGAACAAAAAGTTAATTAAAATATTCATATCACATTCATTTTTGATACTCGCTATCCACATGTAAAGTATTAATATGAAATATAAAACAATTTTCCGATCATGTCTCGCATGTCCAGATTTTTCAAAGTACAATATACATGTATATAAAAGGTTTTTTTTAACTTTCAAGTTCGATGTTACGGAATTCTGCAATGGTCTGCGGTCAAAACAGTGAAGTGAACATTGAGCAAATTCTAACTTGTCAAGTGCAGAACTTATTACAAATGTTGTCAGACTGTAAGCGCCCAGTATCAAAGAGCACCAGCACTGTGTCGTCACGATCTGGAAACAACAGATACCAGTTCACACAACCCGTCTACCACAACCCAAAACTAGAACAGCTTCTGATGGGAAGTTCCGAAAACGGTGACAATATGGAGAAAACAAACGAAACCTCTTTACAATTCATGGATTCAAGTTCTAACATAATTTTTGCGCAAGATTCTTCGTTGCTACACGGTCCTCATTTTTCAGGAGCAAGTGTTAATGAAGAGTCTGACTTGCCGATCCTTGAAAGTCCCAGTGTGACGGATTCTGTGTGTTCGACTGTAGTGACGTCAGGCATTATTGGAACGGATAAAACTGATTGGACGTCACGACTTGGTACGATAACATGTGACACAAGTGATACGGAATCTGATTGGTGGAATGCATCACATGACAAGTCAAGGAGTGGATACACCGAGTCGCACGAGGAAGAGGAAGAGGACGACGAAGATGATGACGTGGGTTTTGTGACTAGCATTCGTTTAAATTTAGAAAACGAAGATTTACCAGACGATTTACTGCGTGAACACAGACTTGCAAAACATCTGCAGTCAATCGAAAAATTAAAACACAATAAAGGAGAATTCGTTGAGAGAGTGATATCCGCCAGCGGGCGTAGGGTCGGTAGATGGTTGGATTCTTCATGTATGAACGAAGTAAAGGCATCTAATGTGGATAAAGGACAACATTCAGGGAAAAATAAAAGACACGGTATTCAACTGTTTAGCCCTGATCCACAGAAGGATATGGTTTCTAGTCAGTCCAATCTGGACAACAGGAGGCGGAGATGGGATGAAATGTCAGTCACGGTCAGTGCCGATAGCTCAATGTATTACATATACTGATAAAGTAATGTCATTGTGAAGTTTGATAAAAATGTACAAAAGGACTGCTTTTGAATATTTGTTTCTTTCTTTTATTAGGATGATGAAGGAAACAAAGGAAATTCACGACCTTGGTAGGTTGAGTTCTTTTAAATATAAAAGTAAAAAAACATGATTATAACTTTTATTCAGAGTTTAAAATTCAAACAAATTGCATATATCTCACACACTCGTAAATATTTTTTAATACTGTATAAATCAAAAACACAGTACAACTTTTATGAAATTCTTTTGCTCAATTAATGAAAAGCACAAGCATAAGTAACATTTATCACATTTCCTGGTTTACAAACATAAAATTGCACAAGCTCCACCAAAGTATGGAGACTATAACAGAAAACAAACGAATAAATGCTAGAGTGTTTATAGTGTACTAGAATATCATACACTTGATTTTTTCTGGAGATGAAGTAAAGCTTTTTAGAGATTGCTTGTTCTTTTATAGGTATGAAATGTCTGATGATGAGGAGAGTGTAGTTCATGCATGGAAGTCAGATGACGAGGATAACCAATCACAGGTGTACAGAATCTAATCGCGTGTATTTCAAGGAGTCGACCAGAGCCATTTATATTGACAACAATTTGAATTTGAAAGAAAATTACACAGACGAGATAATCCATTCAGAGATTCAAAGCAATTGGCAATTCAGGGAAAAAGGCATTTGTATACTCTCTTCGTGTTGATTTTGTAATCATCAACTGCATAATGTGCCATGTCATTAACATTTTTAAATTGTTAGGTAGAAACTTATTTCAATAAATATTTTGTATAATTATTGCGTTGTAGTATGTAAAATCTGATTTTGGGATACTTTTAAGCGGGCTTGATGGTCGTGGCCATTTTTAAGACTTTAATGATAGGTGTGGGCTATATGAAAATTTAGAAAAATATCCAAATATGAATATTTAATAATAATGGATTTTTTCTTAACCAAATAATAGTTTATAGCTAAACAGGTCATATCATAAAATTCTAGGTAGATCTAATGGTTAATTTGTTGACCATCCAGCCTGCTTAATAACGTGATTGAATTTAAGAATAAATAATTTCTTAAATAACCAGTAAGTATTTTACAGGATAAATACACAACCAATCGGTTTGACCTATCTTGGCATTATCACAGTTTGCATTACAATAAGTTAATTCCAAAATAATGCATTAAATAAACAAGTATGTATCGTTATATAGAAACAAACCTCAAAGAAAAAATAAAAAGTTGTTGTAAAATAAAAAAAAAACAACAACCCGAATACGGATAAAACTGATGTCATGAGAAAAATCCTACAATTCACTTAATCCGCCTCGTTCCTCCACTTTTCTTCTATCAAATGTATTTTTATTATACCTCATTGTAAATTTAAACTCCGGATGGTTGTCAGAATTCTCTCTGTCGCCACCATCTTCATCTGTATCAGTAGTTCGTCTATCTTTCTTTACCACACTGTATACATCCCGTTCTGAGTTGTAATCACCGTCATTAAACATGATTTTATCTAGATCATCTTCGTCCCTGTCGCCATGATCATCTCCCTCTTGCCAACCGTAAGTGAATGTATTTGGACTGATTTCGACATTGTTTCTTCGAGTGTCTATTGCACGTTGATTTTCCGGATTGTATTCTGCATATCTTGAGTTGTAAAATCCGCTATTAAACCCATTCATTTGGAGGACATCCCCCTCAGATTGATCCTCTGCTCTTAGCACTCCGTCATTCATTCTTTTTAGAATGGTTCCGTTAATGTTACTCTGAACATCATCTGCCACTGCAACGTTGACTTGTAGAAGACTTCCATTTATTCCGTTACTGGAAAAGATATAAAAGCTTTATTGTACGATATTTGGCGGAAATTGATTTTTCAACAAGTAAGCGTGGATTTGAATTAGCGTTTTTCTGAAAGTACCTTTACCTATTCATGCATGAAAGCTATTTAGCGATGTGCTTGATTTAGCAGAAGCCGCTTTCCATCAAAAACGCTCAATAGAATACTAGTATACAGCTAAATGGGATACGTTTACAGTAATTTGCTTCAATTATTAATGAATATATTGATGGTCTGATTATATTGATGGTATTGTAAAGTGCACGTATAAAAATTGAACTTTAAAAAAACCTCAATCTTAAAATCTTTACTTATAAATTAAGACTTTTTGCTAATAAACTAAAAAAATGTCTGCGGCAGCGTAACAGCCTACACCTTTAGTTTTTCAACACATGCTATATGATGTCCGTAAGCTTAGTTGAATTTCATTATTGTAAAATTAATTAAAAACATACTTTCATTTTCGATAAACCAGCTAGAACTAGAAAAAAAATGAGAGTAAGGTGATGGACAAGCTCTGGGGGATCCAAGTCAGTGGGAGTTAGCATTAAAATATATCCTTGCAACGAAATAATATTGAATGATTATGTAAACAGTGAATATATTTATAAGGAATTTACTTGGATATTTGTTATTTCAATGTTAAAGAATAGGTTAAGAAAACAATTGAGAAAAAATTCGGACACCGTACATACAACAAGAGGCCAACTGGCCTTAACGGTCACCTGTGTAGTATATAACCCATACACAAACTTGTCGAGGAGTCTCATATATGCATTTAATTAATTAGGTTTCATTCTGTAGTAGAAAATTTATGATTTGTAATGACGACCACCTCTCTGCCTGAAATCTGTGAAACCTATAATTTTGGCGAAAAACTTAAAGATCTTGTCTACAAAATCATGAATTCAGTTTTCCTTTCAGGTGTGTGGGAGTAAAGAAGATAATTTTTTAACATTATATCATTAACACCTATACATCCATTTTCGCCCTGAGATTCAAAACCCATACTCCAGGGGACATGAAAATTAAAAATTCAGTAGAGGACTTCCTAGTAAACATAATTATAAGTCATTTTTTATACAGATGTGTGAGAATAGAGAAGACATTTTTTAAACATTATATGGTATTCAAAATATATATGGGAGTAGAGAAGAAGATTTTGTAAGATTTAATACATTTTTACTATATGGCCATATTGGCCCCACCCTAGAGCCTGAACCCCTAAGAAAGGGGTAATGAATTTCACAATTTTGATAGAGGGCCTCATGGACATCATAATCAGGCATTTAGTTTTTAACAAATATATATGGGAGTAGAGAAGAAGATTTTTTAAGATTTAATACATTTTTACTATATGGCCATATTGGACCACCCTAGAGCCTGAACCCTTGATCCAGGGGTAATGAATTTCACAATTTTGGTAAAGGGCCTCATGGACATCATAACCAGGCATTTAGTTTTTGGGAGTTGATTTTTAATCAACTCTCCTATGCAGTCACTCGGACAAACCGAAAGTGAAACAGTGTTTGGACCTTAGCACAAATCATTGCTCCTGACAAGACTTAGTTCTTGAAAATAATTGATGAATTCGATTTAATGTATGCTAAAGAATTGTTTTTCAATGAAACTTATTTACAAATACATTAAAAATAGTCAGATTTTAAATGGTACGAACAATTTAAATATTTTTTGTAGTCGTATGTATTCCTACGCCAGAGTTCAATATAGTCTCGTTCAACTCGACGCTCGGCTGTCTCCGTAAACCCTTGTCGGAGATTTATGGTGTCAGCCGAGCGTTTGGTTGAACGAAACTAGAGTTCAATATTGCTTGGATCCAGGCTTGGGGTAATGCTAAATGTAATGGTAATGCATTGCAATGCATTACACGTTTTCAAAGTAATGCTAGTAATGTGTAATGCCTCAAAATTAGCATTACAAGTAATGCTAATGTAATGCATTACTTTCCAAAATCTAGTGTAATGCTGGCATTACATGGCATTACTTTGCATTACTATGCATATTTATGCATGTTCACTTTAAAAATGTGATGAATAAATGAATAGTTGAAATTGAATTTGATTAAATTTATTTTCAAAGAAAGAAATAATTCTAACTGAGAAAAAAATGTTTTAATTGTACATGTTTTATTAAAAAAGGTTTTTTAAAATTCATTTTTTAATTGTTTATATTACTAAAGATAACAGCACAATTTCATAACATTTTTAAGAGTGTTGTTATTAAGAGTTTTTAATCATTTAAACAATTTACTCCAATTAGTTTGCACTTCAATAAGAAATGTGTCAACAACACACTATGCCCCCAGGATAATATAAGTATCAAAACAATCTATTGTTATAAGAAGTGCTAAACACCCCAATCCCCTTCCCTTTGCTATGTCACTATAGAATATGAGACAGACATGCACATTTAAAAGCAAAATGAATGCACTGTCCATCCATGATGAAAATCAATATCACTTCCAATATTATAACCTATTTAAAAATAATCTTACTTATTTTCTCTCTCTTTCTCTCTGTCTCTCTCTCTGTCTATCTTGTATATTAATTATACTGTACATTAGTTTGGACTGATAGAAAATACAAGATTTATGAATTTAATCTATTATTGCACTTAATATATAAGATAAAGATCGTCAAACAGTATTTTCCAGTCCAAGCTTTGACTGCTCCTGCAAAACATTTATTTAGTATAGCCCGGAAGATGGATGCATTTAAAATATGAACCCTTTGTAACTTCGATCATAAAGTTCAACAGCAATCTTTTGTCTTAAAGTGTCCTCCGTAAAAAGAAATACGATTATATATATTAAGAAATATAACTGGGAAAAATCATCTGTTTATAAATTAATAAAATTAAGTACCCAAAATTATAAAGATTTGTGTAATCTGGGGATATATCTATATTTAGCTTTTAAAAACCGCAACATTATTTCATAAAATGTTTTTTGTTACGCATGTTATCCTGTGTCTCTATTTCATATCTGATATTGTATCATGCCAAATGTCTATAAATATCATTTTACTTACGTAATATTTTGTTCATATTGCCACAATATGATTATATATTGAGCAAATAAAGAATGACTTTTGTTTATTCATTGAATTTGAACCTGATACTGAGCATGAAGCTGTAGATATGTTAAAGAGTGTTGTATATTTGAAACATTTGCAAAAACTCTTTATTAGCTTTACTTTAAAAAAAAAGTAATGGTAATGGTAATGCATTACTTTACTCATGTAATGGTAGTGTAATGCATTACTTCAAGAAAATCAAGTAATGGTAATGGTAATTTAATGCCCAAATTCATGAAGTAATGGTAATGTAATGCATTACTTTACAATGTAATTCGCCCCAAGCCTGCTTGGATCCATACAATTTTCGAGAAATATTTCTACCATTGATACATAGTTTGATTGAATTAATTTTATCTTTAAATATTATTTATACTATTATATTATGATTCATATGGAGGTTTCTCGACATTCTAGTCGAAAAAGTCAAAATTCATATTATAAAAATATGCGTAATTCAAATTAGAAACTACGTATACATCTACTTGTCATGCAAAATACCATATCATTGATTTTAAAAGAAATAATCATCGACAAAATCAACTCCCGTCAGTTCTTCAGTACTTTGATTAAGATTTTCTACGATTTAATACATTTTTACTACATGGCCATATAGATCCCACCCTAGAGCCAGAACCCCTGACCGAGGGGCCATGCATTTCACAATTTTGATAGTGGGCTTCATGGGCATCATAACTAGTTTTTTGCTCACATGTGTGGGAGTAGAGAACAATAGTTTTGAAAATTTGGCTTTTTTTTTGCATATATGGCCCTACATGTGGTGCCCCGGGGGTGGTAGACCCATGAATTTCACAATTTCGATTCCTCTTACCATAGAGATGCCTCACACCAAAAATGGTAACAATCAGCCTTGTAGTTTTAAGAAGTTAAAAATGTAAATTGTTTACGCATGACGCACGACGCACGTCGCACGACGACGGACAAACACGGATAGCAATAGGTCACCTGAGTTTACTCAGGTGACCTAAAAATGAAAAAAAATATATGGTTCAACACTTTAGCATTGTGTCATTAAAGTGTAATTTGTTAATTCCCGCGCTTGCGCGGGATACCATCTACATTGTAGTTGGTTAAATTTTTTTTTTCAAATTATACACTACATTTATTTGACACATTCTTGAATATGTATCAGTTGTTTGAGATGGCTGCTTCACACATGATCCTGAAAATCTTGAAAAGGTACAACTATGTGCCGCTAGAATTGTTAATAATGAAAAAACCCACCCAAATCACCCCCCCCCCCTTCCCACGGAATAGGAATTCGACGATTGGTGTATTCAGGTTTTTTTTAATTGCGCATGTATATGTTCTTTTTATGCAAAATAAGACATTTTTTAATCAAATAGCATGACGTTTAGAGAATAAAAATATGCTTAATAAGTTGTTTTTTTCCTAACATTATAAAATATATTTTAACATTGATAATAATATATATCAAAACACTCACTGTCGTTTATGGCACAGTATGATAGATATAACTACCACTAATACTAAAACAACAGCACCACAGGCCGATCCTATATACAACAGGAGATTCTCTGTAAAATAACAAAAGATTCATATGAGCTAGAATCCTTTTTGAAAAACACATATATATATGTAAAAGTAAATAGATTTAAAACAACCGATTGTAGAAATAAAAAAAATGAATATATAAGTTTTTAAACTTAGTTCGCTACATGTGCAAGTAAAATACTAAATTCTTAAATCCTCGACTGCATGCGAAATGCATCCTTTTATATGATTAATGTGTACTACATTTTGAAGAAAATGGAGGCATGCCATATACGTAATATGTGTTACTGTGTTTAAAGGGGCATGATCACGATTTTGGTCAAAATCTATTTTTCTGTTTTTATTATTTACAATGCTTTAGGAATGCATTTCTAATGATCAAAAAAAATTTGAGAGTCAATCGTTGAGTTATAAGCAGGATACAGGGCTCACAATTCGTTGTCATGTAAACAAGGCTCTTGCCCTGTTTTTGTTTACAAAGATTCAATATACCAGTAAATAATCTTTTTCAAGCTGATTGTGTATCTTCTAATTCATTTTAATCATAAATAACAGTTCCAATGTTTAACACATTCATTTTAGGTCTAAAACTGGAATTTTCACTCCAACATTCAAAATGTAAACAAAAGCTTTGTTAACATAGCAAAGAATGGTAAGCTTTGTAAATCGCTTATAACTAAACAAATGACACTCAAATTTTAGCTGCCTATTAAAAATGCTATACTGAAGCATTTTAAACATTAAAATCGAAAAAAATAATTTTTGACAAAAATCGTGACCATATGTCCCTTTAAAACACTAAAGTAAGATTACTTTTACTATGAAAATAAACATTACGATTCTGAAAAAAATTAAACTCTGTTTTAGAAAGTTGATTGAAACTTTATTCATTAGAGAAGTCACTAACCCGTCTGACCTTTATTTGAGATTGTTGGAGCTGTGGTGACATTTCTTCTGTCTGTACTTGTATCTTTAATACAGATACCGATATACAAGTTATTATTATATATCAAAGAAGAAACATTCTATTTTCAACAATGTAATAATGATAAGTTTAAATCTCAATTAACAGTAAAATATTTTTTTGTTCAAAAGAAATATTTTTATTTTTTATTATTTTGAACATTAACTTATGAAATCAAACGTTGTACTCTTTTCACTTCTATAATATTCTACTCACCCACTTGAGATATTGTTGCATTATTTGGAATTTGTGTGACCTTTTCATTATTTTTATCTGTAATATAGATGCAGATGTTTATATCTATACAAGTATATGATTATATGTGCAAATCATATGATTACTAGAGTTTTAGACATAAAAGTTACCAATTACCGGTTGAGAATTAATATAACAAATAGGATACAGTATATTTTATCAGACACTTTTGTCTATATAGGAAGCTCAAAATCAATTGTTTTCCTCTGCAAGCCGATTGAATAATATGTGTTCTGCATAAGGAAATGAATCTCAAAATTATCATTATTAGTCAATATTTCTAAAACTATGTTTAAACTTACGACTTAAAGACACTCAATTTACGATAGCTAGAACTAGCCATGTCTGTCACTTTGTAAAACTTAATTTGTTGTCGAGGAAATTTATTTAAGAATGGCTGGTTACAAAACCGAAACGTAACATTATCCGAAGTTTTTACCTTATGTTATTATAATGAATGATTTACATGGAAATCTAGTTCAATGTAGATGTTCATAATAAAATGCAAAATCCTTTTTTCTTTACCTGAATGTTGTTTGAAACAAGATAAAATACGTCACTGACCTGAGAATGTTGAAGAAAATATTGGTATTTGGGTGACATGTTCACTATCTTTATCTGTAATAAATATACAAATGTATGTATATATATATATATATATATATATATATATATATATATATAAATACCGGTATCTTATGGTAATTAAGTTTCCGACATGCAATGTACTGTGTAACGAATAAAAAAAATACCAAATATGATACACTTTATTTCACAAGAAAATAATACATGTAATTAGAATGTGTAATTTACAGTATGATAGTTTTCTTTTCAGAAGAAACCATTTTTTTTAAACACTTACTTATGAAGCATAACGCTGAGCTCCTTTCACTACATGATCGGGTCTTTAGAGTACCATTGCAATCTAAAACTCTACATAATGGTCTTTTAAATTTCTCCAGATACTCCTGAAAATCTGAAGGAAAATCAAATCATCAAGCATTAAAATACAATAATAGCGAGCGCAGCTCGCCGGCGCGCAGCGCCGGCGAGCGAAGCGAGCTCTAAGAACCAGTGTGCGCGGGAAAAAGAACGAGCTAAACCTACAGTTCATCAAACAAAATTTTTTGTCTACGTCCCATAATGCTCTCTAATGTTTTCACCCGTGGTGCTATGCCAAAAATGGCTGACTTTTAACTCGTAATTTACGGTGTCTCAAGGTTTGAAGACACGTTTTGAGTACCGCATATGCTTTGGCGAGACTCAAGAGATTTGTTAGTTGCTTCCATACCTTCGTATTGAGTCGAGATACGTAAACAAAGACGAACAAAGTTATGGGTGACGTCAAAGTGCACTCGCGCTATATTTCCCGCGATAAATTTAGAGGTGGATCAAACATCTGTTATGCGTGTACTAGCTATTTCAGTATAGACTGCGATACCTGTCTCATTGACATACGATTTGTTTTTTGTTTTTTTTTTAATATAGAGATTATTTAAGTATATACTAGCAAAACCATACATTACTGTCATATCAATTCATTTTTAAGCTAATTGTGCATGCATGTATTGTAGGCAGGTAAGTATGTGAGTATATCAGAAGGGAGGAAATAAACAATAGGATATTTTGAAGTAAATAAAAAGGAATAAAGAGAAAAAATAAACAGTTAAAAAATTTATGTAGATATTGCATATAGTCAAACCATTAAATTTAAAAGTGGGAAATTACACACCCACAAACATGCAGGAACCGGACTCTCTCTCTCTCTCTCTCTCTCTCTCTCTCTCTCTCTCTCTCTCTCTCTCTCTCTCTCTCTCGGGAGAGGGGTAGGGGGTTGCGCTGTATTTATCATGACCATTAAAATTAGTACATTTGCCCCGGCATACTTATTGTAGAGAAATAATCTCTCAAAAATTTTTTGACGTTCGTTGATACCTACATGTAAATAACACTAGGTTGACGGTATGTGTAATTCTTGCTGCGCTCGCCAGAACGGTAGCACCGTAAAACATATTATTTGAGTATGTATTAAAACCGGAAGCATGAATTTGCGTAACTCCAAATTTAAAAAGACATTTGGTTATGTACCGTTCAGTTTTTGCCAGATAAATTCTCTCCATATTGGAGTCCATATCGTCTCGGTTTTCCTTGATTTCAGCACTTTTGAAAGAAGTGCTGGGTTGTAGTCTCTTGGGTTAAAAATGGTCGCAGAAAGGTTTGAACACGCCTCTAGGGCTTCATGGTAAGTTGCATTTGTCAGATATGTGTATCCAATAGCATTATCTGTACAAAATCACAAAATATGCTTACTGTGTTTTACTTAAAATTATCACTCATTTGATCAAAATACATGCTGTGTGTGTTGTTTTGAGGTCATTATATATATATGAGTTTTGTTATTTATTGTTTTTCTTATAAATATACATGTTACATCGACGTATAATCAAAATTTGCATACCCCGGACGTTTTGACAGATCACATGATGTGTTTCGTTACAGGTTCTTCCTATGAATGTGTAACTCATTGGGAACATTTCAAAATTAATACTGGCTACAACACATTGCTTATCTGCATATTCCAAATCCTCTGCATCTATTTCAATATCTTTAACTATAAGAAAATAAACAAGAAATGGTAATATCTTGTACGGCGTATTTAATTTAGTCTTTTATACCTCTAAGTAATGGCATAAAATGCTATGCACCTAAAACTGACTTGATTCTTACTTGTGCTATATACCGCAACTGTTCTATTTTCTGAGTAGTCGGATACATTTTTCTGATCTTGTAGACAGTGACATTCATTTTTCTGCAATAATATTAATGATCCTTCCTTCAGAAAATCGCATTCAATAACTAAATATTTATATCATAGCTTAGTATTGTAGTGCCTGTTGCTAAATATTATTGCGTAAGCATAAGCATATGTTCTCACCAGTGATATAAAGTTAGGAGAGTCCGCGCATCGATTGGAACATTCATAAGCTACATCAGGATTTCTCATCAGATTGAGGAAATACTTTAGAACCCTACTACCATATCCTGTAAAAATTTTGTAAATAATTAAAGCTCATGTCAAAACACATAATAAGTATAGTCTTCAACTGGCTTATAGAAATATATTTACCTGTCTGCATAATCCAATTACTGACAACTAATTCATAATTGGTCCATGTTTCTTCCAAGCCTTTGTTTATCAGCATTTGTGATACATTTGTAGCTTCCATATCAGACAAGTCAAAACTCCAAAGACTGCCATGGCTCTGTTGGCACTGAACAGCAGCATCACTATAGTTTTGATCATGTATCACCTTGATTATATAATCTACATGTATAACATGACTTTCAGTGGAGGCTGTTGTTAAAGCGAGGCTGGTGGTGGTGGTTGGTGCAGTGGTAGTGGTAGTAGTAGTAGTGGAAGTGGTTGTAGTGACCTTTTCTACAATAAAGAAGGCATAGACAATGAATCTACTTCATTTGATCAATTAAGTCATGTACACTCAACGTTGGACACCTATATCAAATACAAGTATTTGTTTTGTTAATCTGTTTTAGTTTTGATTTGTTTTAAAAGTAAGAAATAAATAAGTAAAACTTTATATTTTTAAAAATCGATAGGTTATCTTGTAAACATATCAACGAAATTTGCTTCTTAGGAAACTATAAGGAAATCTAAAAGAGTTTCAATGAATAAAAATCAAGGATCCTCTTGCTGAAATCCTAGATATTTATTTGGATATAATTTTTATAAGCAAGTTTTTAAGAGTATATTTCTACCGAGTATGAATTGATTTTCTCTATTTCTTCCGGAAATTAATAGCTAATTTATAGTCTTAAATAAACAGCCTCAAATTTACACGTTTATTAATTGGTCGAAACAGGACTGAAATCTTCATGCCCCGTTTATCGATTTGTCAAAACCTTAAGCGACCTGCATGAAGTAATGATGATGATGCCATAACTTAAATTTTCATAGGAGACTAATTGGTTGTTTCCTTTCGCTAACGTACAGAACGGTAACAGTAATCTAGTGAATTTTACTTAATTTTTACAATCAGTTTATTGATTTGTTAAAAGAAAAAAGTAAATATAAAGAAAAAAATGCTTTCTTTGATGATTCATGCAGGTTATAAAAGTAGCAATCATTGTACCCGTTAACGCGGGTTAAGTTTTTTTTTTTTGCAATGTCACCATCAGCATATTCCACATAAATAACCAGAAATAGCATTTAATTGTTTAATTATTTACATTCGGTATATTTTTCCTTATGTAAGCATTAAAAATCTGCTACGTTCAATTTTTATTACCACACAAGGCACAAGTTACATCATCACGCATTTTGAATAAATTTAATCTACGATCGATTAAATGAAACTTTCATTACAATTTTGATATGTACTTTTTAAATCAAAATGAACGTTAAATCTTATCTTTTCGATTTCAAATCTTTTTCCCTACAAAGTTTTAGGTACTATATTTCTGGCCGCGGAGGCTCACTAAATGATATGTTTAATGGCTGTTCCAGCAATTATTGTCGGTCCTATATGACTACAGGCCGTGCAGACAAATTATCCGTGCTAATGTGCCGTAATTAAGTTATCTGCACGGCCTGGTGTGTTAAACGACGATATTAAACATATTAGCATTCAATGAAATAAGTAACTGTACTATACCTTTTATACAAACGGAATCTGTTTTTTCTGTACAATCTGTCGTAATAATTGTACGGTTCAAAAACATCTTTCTGCAGTATCCACCATCATATGCCTGATCTTGACAATCTTTAAAGAATTTGATTATAAATAATTTTAAATTATCACTTTTCTTTGTGGAAATTAAATATTTGAAGTAAATTACAACACTATTCTATTCGAACAGAACCTTTCCTTCTAAGTTGATTTTTTCTGGTTATTGCCGTCCAGTACGTTCCATATCCTATCCTACTATTGTATAGATGTAGATTGAAAAAGTATGAAGCTAAAATGGCTCCTTTATCTTTACAAAACGTTTTCGAGTCTGTGAAATTTAACGGCGTTTGACTGGTAAAGTAGAAAGAATCATTTGCTACAAAAAGAAAAAATGAATGAGTTGTGAAAAATATGAAAGTAAGTTCTGTTAAGATGAATATAAATTATCAATAAATTTATATAACCTCTTAGGCATAATGCTTTTATAGATTCCTCACAATCTTTCACAGAGAGCAGATAGGAAATAGGAAAGACATCTCTATTTATTACAACTTGCACACAATCTACACCAACGGAAGGAACAGTCGCTTCTAGTATATCTCCTTCTCCTTTAGATAAAATACAAGGTTGCTATAATTTGTATATAAAGAAACATTTTTTTATACAAAAGTAAAAAAAGAGAAAACTTCCAAAATGTAATTCAAATACTTACTTGATGAATACAGATCAATAGTATGATTATCTGAACTGTCAGCTCCATTATAAAACAAACTTGATATGTTGACACAGCTGTTATTCTGTAAAAATTGTACAAATTATGTGTTTGAAATTCAATAAAGAAATTTTAAGAATTTTTTAGAAGAATTTATTATCAACTTTTTCATAAAACTTTTCAAAATGTAATTTCATAAAAAAGTATTTACCATCATTCCGAAGTACCAACACTTTCGACACAATATCGCACAGTCATAGATATCCGTAACTTTTGACAAAGAAACATTCTGGAATTTAATTGTATACGTCCCTGAAATTAGAATAGTTTGCCAAAAGAGTAAATTAACCAATAAAAAACCCCAACCCATTTCATACTAGTATTTGTTCAAAACATTGTTTAAATGGTCATTCAACTATAACATTAAGTTGCGACATCGATTATTAATTTTCAACATTGTTTCAAGGTGGATTTTACACTGTTGAAACAAAGTTGAAAAACACAATAACACAACAGTGATTAAGTCCAAAGAAATGAATACTGTGGAGTTTGCGCTGATTTTCTTTTGAATAGAAGCGTCCGGACGTTAAGTTTTGATGAAGATGAAAAATCATAGACACGAATTCAACTTTAAAATGAAATTTTTTGGAGCCGTTTTACCAAACGATTGTACACTGTTCTTAAAATTACTTAAAATCAGCAATCTCACTTTTTCATTTTAAAAATTCAGATCTCGCCCGAGAATCAGTATTAGTTTTCTCGCTCTAAAGTGACAAGTTCTGGCAAAACATTTAAGACTGTTCTTTTGCATTTGACTTTCCTCTACACTGACGAATACATGTATTTATATGTACATCTTAAATCTAAAAGCGGATGGTAAGTGTCAGAGAAATTCTGAGTGAATTTTTAATCATCCCGATTTCAAATATTCGGACATAATGTTGCATTCTTTGTACTGTACATCTAAATGACTTTTTTAGGGTGCATCATTTTTACATTTGGAGTAAATAATATGAGGATTATACAAATGCAGGTAATAAACACTTTAACTTTGTTATTCGTTTGAAAAATGTCGTTGCGTGATTTGCTTGCTTGGTAACAACTAAAGTTAAATTTTAATCAATTACAAAAATATAACATACATGTATATTCAACGTCAGAAATCAACAAAAAATCAATGACCAATGTAAGGCACGGACATCGAATAAACGTCAAAATCGACGTATTTAAAGCAATAGGAGCTGTATTTTTGAAACTTTTATTTTGCTGCAAAAACTTGTTAGTAGTCTGCACGTAACTTAAACTTTTATGATAAATAAGTTTTGGAAAAATCTTAAATTTTTGTAAGAAGAAATATTTCTCTTCTAGGGAATATATAGCTGTTCAATTTTTGTACAGGACGACAATAATTCAATCTTGCTTCAATTAAGGCTTCTTAACGGCTTTTCTCACAAAAATAAGGTGAACAGAAATTAAAAAACCATGATATTTTTTGTAATTTTAGTAGAAAATAACATTTAAGTAAAACAAAAATTCAGCGTGAAAATTGAAGCTCATATTGCTTTAAACATTTTTTCTCTGACACTTTTGAACTGATATGCAACATTGTTTTGACACTTTAACATCGTCGTTAAAAGCTTTTATCATTTTAAAAATGTCATTTATTTTGTCATATATCAATAACAGACCTGCAGGTACAATCCAGGCTCCTGGGAACACTCTATAATTCAAGTAAATTTCAGTGAAATTTTGAGCATTCATTTCTTCAATTATATCGAAGTCGTTCTTGTCATTTTGGATTTCATTGTCGTACAATGTATTTGACTTCTGACAGCAATCATTTGACCAATCAAACCAGTTCTTTTTATTCATTTCTTCCGGGGTTAGTTCCGCTGTTGTGTGTACAGTTGTACCTGTATAACATTTTGAAATTTGAAGCAGCTGTATGTTTATTGATACTCCCGTAAGGACATGGTCCAGTGTGATATATTTTTATATAATTATCATCTTTCTTTCTTAATAAGAATCGATAATGGCATAGCCACTAGATTATGATTAAACACGTTTTGAATTAAAAGGTCTATACACATTGGTATGTTTATAAACTTGTATTTTGTTTGTTAACTGTTGTGAATGGAAAAATACCAAATATAAAGAAAGGATACAAAAATCAAAATTAAAGGAAACTGAAATTAAAGTCGTTGTCGCCTGCAAGCCGACTGAATGATATATCTCTATACATGATTAAGTCAATCACAACATTTCATGTCTGTTTTGTCTCAGTTATAATCCAGAATCTAGGTGACAAAATATGTTTAAACACTCGCGTCTTAGACAATCAAATTATGATAACTAGAACTAGCCATGTCTTTCTCTTTGTGAAAAATAATTCTTATACCAAGATATAAATCTAATATAAGAATGATTTGGCTATAAAACCGAAGAGCTGAATTTTGAAGACGTTTAAACTATGCGAATTATCAAATTTAATGATGTCTATGTAATATATATCATATTGATTTTACACGGGAATCGGGTCAGTTGATTTTTGTTAACGTTAAAATATAAATTTCGTTTTCATTTTTCAAAACATTTTTGGATACGTTACCCACCCACTTGAGATATTGTTGAAGTTGTTGGCATTTGAGTGAAATTTTCATATTCTTTATCTGTAATAAAAATACATATGGTTATATCTACATATGTATATGTGATAAAGTTGCAATTTTTAAAAAATAATCTAAGTTTCAGAAATACATTTAACTGTTTATTGGTTGGTTAAATTTATCAAATACCTATTATAGTTTATACGGAAATAATGATGATTAGAATAATGTTTAATTAACAGCAAGCCCTTTTTATTTTAAAATAAACTATGTGTTTATTCCGAACATTTACTTATGAAGCATAACGCTGAATTCCTTTCACTGCATAATTGGCTTTCTAGAGTACCATTGCACCCTAAAACTCTACAAAATAGTGGTTCGAATTTTTTCAGATGCTCTCGAGTACCTGAAAGAAAACAAATCATCAAGCATTAAAATATATATATTTTAGTTTGTAATAAAATTAAAAGCTCCAATTTGCATACAGTCAGTATTCAATGAAATCTAACGAGATCGACTTGTTTTTTTTAACGAAAAAACACAGTAGGAAATCTTTATTTCTAGATCTTTTGTAAACACTAACTGTTAAGTTTCTTGAAAATCTATTTTTGTTAATTTAAGTGAGCATCTCAAAATACAAGTGCACGTACTATAGAATCATTTAGGAAATTGTAATTGTTCGCACTTCGAAGAAGATAATACTGTAACATTCAGTTTCTTCATATTGTTACGTGTGTTTGGTGATATATTTTCTATATTTTATCCAAAACACTTATTTTTACCGTCTTTTTTTTAAAAGGGATCCTCTCAAGTATTTAAAATGCATCAAATGTTGCTATATTTTATAACGTATAGTACGATTTCGAGCATATGTAAAAAAGAGAGAGCATAAAATAGATTATTTCTTTGTAAACTGCAGAAGGCGTGCATAAAATACCTTTTCTTTATGTACACTCATGAGAATTATTCATATAGAGATTCAGTTCAAAATAACTTCATATTGAATAACGATGATGTTCGCCTACCAAACAACGGAAAATCGTACAAAAATAAAATCATTAATTTTGTTTAGTTTAATCCAATAACATAAATGAAAAACAAATATTTGCAAAGGGGTTAAAATACTGTTAATAACAAGAATTTACAAAAGCATACACAATGTTAACCTAAGTCGGCCACATTAAGTCTAAATCGGACAAGTACCATTTATTTTTCTCCAGATAAATTCTCTAAATATTTCAGTCCAAATTGTCTCTGTTTTCACTGATTTCAAGACCTTTGAAAGAAGGCCTGGGTCGTATTCTCTTGGGTTGAAAATCTTCGCAGAAAGGTTTGAACACCTGTCTGCAGCTTCATAATAAGTTGCATTTGGCAGAAATATGTATCTAAGAACATGATCTGTAAAGAAAAAATGTGATTTATCTCCAAATTTGTTCAATTTTCTTCTCATTTAATCAAAGTAGCAATCATTTGCAGAGCTCACCTGTGACTCATATAATCTTCTATCATATTATCGTTTAAACTAGTATGTAATTACTAGGCCAAAAACGGCGGGCAGTTTTGTAGTTATTGTACATATCAAAAATGGTTTATCATCATACAATCTTTGAACCAAAGGAAGAATCGAAGTATAATCAAAATATAAATAAGATGTGCATACCATGGAATTTTTGGCAGATCACATGATGCGTTTCATTACAAGCTGTTCCTTTGAATGTATAACTCATTGGAAATACGTCAAAATCAATGCTGGCTACAACACATTGCTTTCCTTCGTTTTCCAGCTCCATGGCTTCTATATCGACATCTTTTACTTCAGAAAAATATATAATAACTGTAAAACTCATTTATACAGATTAGTATTTGTACTTAAATTGATGTTACACTCTTATAACTGACTTGTTCCTTACTTGTACTGTACACCACGGCTGTTGTATTTTCTGAGTAGTCAGATACATTTGTCTGATCTAGTAGACAGTGACATTCATTTTCCTGTAATGATGATAATGATTTTCCTTTCAAAGAATTCATTGAATTAAAAAATTAAACGATACCAAATTATTTATTAGTGTAAGCAACATATGTTCTCACCAATGATTTAAAGTTAGGGAATTCCACGCATTGATTGGAACATTCATAAGCTGCTTCAGGATTAATTGCAATATTAAAGGCATTACTTTGAAGTCCACCACTATATCCTAAAAAAAAGTTAGTCAATTAGTTGAATTTAATTTAATTTCAAACTACACACAAAACAATAAATATATGTATTTTAAAACATTTGAAAGAAAAATATTTACCTGTTTGCATTATCCAATTACTAACAAATAATCCATAATTGGTGCAAGTTTCTTCCAAACCTTTGTTTTGTAGTATTTGTGACACATTTGTATCTTCCATATCAGGTAAATCATAACTCCAAACACTTCCATAGTTTTGTTGGCACTGAAAAGCAGCCTCAATACAGTTATGATCTTGTATCACTTTGACTATATAATCTACATGTATCACATGACTTTCAGTGGAGGCTGTTGTTAAATCGGGGCTGGTGATGGTATGTGGGGTCGTAGTACGGGTGGAAGTAGAAGTGGTAGTAGTATTTGTAGTAATATTCGTAGTAAAATTAGTCGTAGCAGTGGTAGTGATGGCTTCAGTAGTTGTTGTCTCCTCTTTTTCTATGACGAATGAAAATAAAACAAGTAATCAAGTTAATTATGGAACAATATGAATCAATTATAATGTACCTCCTAATTAAAAAGATTGGTTAGTTTGAATTTAGTTATTTGCCTACATTGAATTAAGTACTATTCAGTACTTGTACTCGTTTATAGTCTTTAAAATTGAGTTTATAATTATATTTTTCGACAGATTTTTAGTGCAATATTTATTATCTTGAAAACATAATGACGAAAAAGATTTGTACGTAAACAATTGTAAATACTGGTAAAAGAGTGTCAGAATCATTTGATTTAGAGGGCAAAATAGAATTAAGATCCTGCAAGTGTTCTTCTCGTTTAGATGATGCATTTATATTTTGATAAAACCTCTATAAAATATTCCCAAGCGGTGCTTTTTATATAACTTTACTATACCTTTAATACAAATGGAATATGTCTTTTCTTCACAATCTGTCGTAACAATGGAACTATTTGAAAACATCTTTCTGCAGTATCCACCATGATCAGTCTCATTTTGACAATCTTTAAGAGAAAATTGTTGAAATAACTTCTGATTATCACTCAATATTAGAAGAAAGTATTTGGAATAAATACCAGCAATATTCCAATCGAACAGAACCTTTCCTTCCCAGTTGATTTTTTCTGGTTATTGCCGTCCAGTATGTTCCATTTGCTATCTTACTATTGTATAGATGTCGACTGGAAATCGAGGAAGCTAAAGTGGCACCTTTATCTTTACAAAATATGTTAGAGTCTGTGAAATTCAACGGCGTTTGACTTGTAAAGTAGAAAGAATCATTTGCTACAAAAAGAAAAGGAAGAAATACATGTATGCCATGAATGATGCCATGAAAGATGTGTTAATTCTTATTTCAATAACAAAAATACATACCTCTTAGGCATAATGGTTGTAGCGATTCCTCGCAATCTTTCACATAAAGAATATATGAAACAGGGAACACATGTGTATTTGTAGAGACTTGTACACAATTGACACCAACGGAAGGGGCGGTCGTTTCTAGTATATCTCCACTCTCTAAGAATACAATACAAGGGTGTTAAAGCTGACATAAATTCATAAATACGCATTATTTCCCTTTTATCTCCGACTACCGCCATATTAGTTGTCGATTTCTATTTTCTGCTCATCGCTACACACCCCCTATATAAGGCCGAGAGCACTATTCATGCTTCACTGCATTCAGGCATTTCATTCACCCGAACACGTTACCTTGGACGAAAAGACATGTAGAGACACGTTGGGAACAAAAATAATATGACAACCACTTCACTGGCAAGGCATATCCAATGGATGACGAAGCAAAACAGACTGAAATCCAACCACAAATACTTCTAAAATCCTCAATAAGTGTAGACCGTTTTCCTGTGTATATTAAAACATCGCACATGCGCAAACTACACAATGTGGCAGATCGAGCAATGTCAATGATCGCATGGATTTTAGAAACGGAGCCTTTTTTGTAGGAACGGATGAAACGATGTTACGTTGTTACTCTCTTGGATTGACTATCGTTTAGCTACTGTGTTAGATGTACTACCGCCGGGGTTTTAAAAATGATGCAGACTTTATGTTTTCTGTATGAACGACACACGTGTTCGATGTGCATGCGAAGTAAGGCAGCACTATCTGTGCAAAATATACCTTGGAAAATTTTTGAAAGAATAAATATATTTTGTATTTATTAATTGTTGTTTCATTTATTACTTATTACATTTTACTACATTGTGTAAATCATGCATTTAGAAGTCCGTGCAACCCGAATGTCTCGATCAGAAAGCAACCGACCGTAACTTTCTCAACCGGTATACTGTGATTTCATCAATATTCATTGAACACCAATTTTCGTGGATTTCGTTGTTAAGTTGATCTTCGAAATTAAATGTTCATTGAAGTTCAATATCAACTAACATTTTGTATTGATAGGATCATTGGCCACGAAATTACGTATCTTTGAAACTGTGGTTTTCAGAAAATCCACGAAAAATGATACACACGAAAATTAATGAAACCACAGTATATACCCCAGTGACAGTAGAGGAGCGATCGAAACTAATATATATGGCGACCAAATGCTTTTATGAATTCATGTCAGCTTTAATAAAAATATTATCATAACAGTTTCAAAAGACATCTTTTTGTTGATCAATACTCACTTGAAAAATACAGATCAATCGTATGTTTATTTGAGCTCTCAGCTGCATGATGAAACAAACTTGATATGTTGAAACAACTGTTGTTCTGTAAAAATTGTACAAAGTTATTTGATGGAAACTTTCAAAAGAAATCGAAATTGCATTCTACATGTATTAATATTAATTCATAAAAATTGTGAGGAAACTTTGCAAAATGTCAATACAATGTAAATCATATTTACCATCATTCCGAAATACCAACACTTCCGACA
Source organism: Magallana angulata (assembly GCF_025612915.1). NCBI lineage: Eukaryota > Metazoa > Mollusca > Bivalvia > Ostreida > Ostreidae > Magallana > Magallana angulata. Next base: position 46,416,212 of record NC_069117.1, read on the forward strand.
TAGTACTGCACAATCATAAATATCAGTAACTTCAGACAAAGAATCATTGGGGTTATAAATTGTATACGTGCCTGAAAAGTTAATTTAGTTAAAGTAAAAAGATCTATTCCAGACACAAAACATTATTTTATAGGACATTCAACATTGATAAGACGATTCACATTTATAATAGAGAAGTAATAGTTCAGTAAACCAGCTATCTATATATAGCATTATAACAGTTACTTGATTCAAAGGGTCGGATAACGTCGAGTTGCCAGCCGCGGATCATCAGTTCAAACGAGAAAGCGTCGAGTTTCATCTGATCATCTGCGCCTGGTAACGAAACGTGATCCGGCTTTTTGGATCAAGTTACTTTTATAATAATAAATTCATTATATACCCTTGTCTATTTAAAAGTTTTGATTACAAAACTATCCTTTTAAAATCAAGTGTATGACGTTTACGTATATAACAAAGCTATTTTGAAACGAAATCTTTTTAAAAAGCGCTAAAATACACGTGTTATTTAATGCGTACTACGTCATCAGATTTAGAGAGTGATGATGCGGAATCGGAAAACCACAGTGAGGTGATTCGGAAAATCATACAACGCTCTGTAAAATCGACAGTTCCAAGAAGGAATAATTGATGGGTATAAAATGAAACGAATTATTGAATGAAATCTTATAATTGGTAAAACAATACTTTTCTTTCTTAACCCCAGCAATATTTTAAAACGAAACAATGAACACTTTAAATTTTGATCTTTTTCTTTACGATTTTTTGTGCTGGATATTTGTTGTTTATGACAAGATATTTTACACAAAGTCACATATTCCAACTGAAAAGGCAGAACAGCATCATGTTTCATGACTATACTCTTACAAATATAAGCTTCATGTAAGTCAAATATTCATAGAATATGATATAAACTTATGAGCTTACAACACGTTTAAATTCAATGGTGTTGTGAACGGTGTATTATTTTCCACGGTTTTCGCTCGTATATGAACATGGTTTTGGAAAAGCGATTTTTTAAGAAAACTAAAATGTGAATGTTTCGGCTTCAAGTTCAAAATTTAATGCTCGAATATAAACCGAACGATCACGTTCGTGCCAAAATAGCTCGATTTTCTGCCAGATGACTGTAAAAGCAAGCTGTTGATCTATTTTCATAAACAAGGTATTGCATATTTTTTAACGTTTATCCCACTGATTTTTGTAGTACGTGCTTATTTTTAGAGCAAAGATATAATGATGATACAGAAGTAAATATAAGACATCAGACCTCAGGATCATGAAGGAATTTCACACTTAATAAAATTTCAGTCAGTCATTAGATGGTTGCGTTTCATTAAATAAGGATTGGAATTTACCATTATATCAAGACAATTTAATTGCATTTCAATTTTGTCAATTTTTTCATTCAATAAACGTTAAGACAGTTTACAATTTTTGACTTAAGTCTAAGTTTGCTTCATGATTGTGAAGTGGGACGAAAAAAAGACAAAAAGAAAATCAACATATATTTTATCTTCTCTGAATCTTTTGAACATTTCTTACTATAGAAACTAACTTTTTTTTTTATACGTAAATGCGTCGTCTAAATAAAAAAAAAAGTCAACGTAGGAATTCGAGAAAATCAAACATCTTTTAAAGTTGAAATACATTATTGCATTAAAATTGAAACAGAATCGATGCATGTAACTCCAGGAAAGATATCTATCTTTCGTTTTGTGATTCAACAAACTAACCTGCAGGTACAATCCAGGGTCCTTTGAACACTCTTTTATTCAAATATATTTCAGTAAAATTTTGGGCATTCATTTCATGAATTATATTGAAGTTGTCATCGTCATTTTGAATTTCCTCGTCATACAATATTTTTGACTTCCGACAGCAATCACTTGACGAATCAAACCAGTTCTTTTTATTCTTGTCTTCCAGGGTTTCTTCCGTTGTTGTATGCAGAACTGTACCTGTAAACAATTCTTTAAAATTAGGCGACTCTACTAGTGTTCGCATGATAATTGTTTCATTCCATATTAAGAAAAATATTTATATTCAAAGTATATTTCCTTTTATGTTTGCATTGGAAATCTGCGACGTTCAATTACCTATAAATACACTTTGCTTATTCATGCGCCATGAGCACAAATGAGTTTGTTTATTTTTGTAAGATTGAATAATACTTTCAACCTTACATAACCAATTTGATATGTACTTTTGAAAAATAATTATCTAATAATATAGACTCCTTATTAAAAAAAGAATACACAGTTTCTGGCACTATATTTTTAGTCGCGGAAGCGAACTAAATAAAATGTAAATATGGCTTTTCCATGTATGTTTATATCCCTGACTGAGAGCATATATGATGGCTTTACAGCGACGATACACATATATTTCATACAAATGGACATCAATATGAATATAAATATAAGTACTTAATGCTTATTTTTAGAGGTCGTCGGTCTTACACCCTTATCATACTGCGTTAACGAGCGGTATTCAATTTGTCTGCACCGCTTGGTGTGTTATAGGACCAACGACATCAACTAATAAGCATTGAATGCTTAAATAAACCCAAAGTATACTTCGATGGTATTCTCCTGGAGGTCTTTCGTTGTTCTGAATTTTTTAATATAATCAATTCATCCAAATTGTCATGTATTTTTATATATAAATTCATACTTTTCGCCCCCGACAAACATCTAAGAAAAAACCTACTTTCAGTAGTATGTGTTGTCTGTGATCCTAGATAGTGCATATCCGTCCCTGTTGCACTCGATGTGAGAATGCTACAGTTGCTAGAAAAAATATTCATTTTGCAAGACAATGGATTCCAGGTCTTTCTTTCAATTACTCCACTCCACACAGATATTTTTTCTGCTATGAATTGCGAGAAGGTTAGAATCTTTTCTAAAGCTCCTGACTGAAAGTCTTCAGGTAAAAACAAATAAGCAGATTCCTTTTTACAGTAGTTCCAACTCTCCATGAAATTTGTTTCATTGTCAGAAAATATGTAGTTGATCTTTTTATCTGTGGAATGAAAAGGTGCTATATAATGATACCTGAAAAGGTAATGATGGGTATTAATGTTAGAACTTATAAAAAAATTTGAAATTAAGTTAAAATACCTGTAACTTTCTGGCAAAGTGTTGCAATAGATTCGTTACAGTACGTAGTGTGTACTGTGAAGGTGATTGGTCTAATTTCCATCTTTAGGTTGGCTACAACACATAGGTCTTCTCCCAAAGTATTGAGAGTGTCTCCCTGAAGGTCAGGGTCAGCATTGATCTCGTATATATGTTGACCTGCCAAAATTTGTATTTTTTTTTCATATACAACATTTGATAACAATAAGCATATAAAATCAAAGTTATAATTGGTTGAGAAATAAATAAACAAAAGAATCATTGGACAATTTGCCAACTCTCGTAACTAACCACCATCAATCTTAATACAATACAGTAAGTACAATGCATGCAAATCAATTCTAAATATCTATGAACAGATTTATAAGAAACAAATCATAATTATTTATAAGAGAAATCAAAATCGGAGTGGCCTCTATCTGGTCAATAGTGTTTCATAAGGATAACTGTAAGATTAATTATTTCGAAATTTCAGTAAAAAGACCCCATTCCCCTCTTTTTGCTTGTTATCTGTTTACCTGTCTCTTTGTCAATCTGTATAGAAGGTTCTGCATTTCCTCTTTCACATTTGCATTTCAAATCCTTCGAATGAATTAAAAATGATATCGTTATACTTCACATATAAGATGATAGCATATTCATAAAAAAAAGTTTAGGCATACAAAAGTCAATTTTTTTAAACGAATATAAGTCGACTATTCTGTAGATGGAATAAATATTTCAGCTAAATGTACGCTATTCGTATACTGATTTTATCAAATATTAAACACTGTGTAAGATGTTAATCTCAAATTGCCCATAAGATTTACGAAAAAATCCTACCTGTTCTGTAAATGTTACGTGAAAAAACTGATATGCGTCACACTCCTGAGCACAGTTATAAGCTTTCAACAGTTTTTCAAAGGGTAAATGCGATGAGTTTAAACTAGTAGGTAAAGCTAGCCCAAAATCTACAATGAATAATGAATATGTTATATTGATATTTTTTACTACATTTTGAACGAACCATGACCCATAGACCCTAGTATACAAGCTTAAATTAATATACCTTTATTTCGTTGTTAATAAAAGTTTTGTGTTTTTAACAACCTTAGCAGCCAAATGCTTGACTTAACTTTCATCACATGGACAGTTCAATGTTTTATATCATCATCATTGTCACCATCGTTGTTTTGACATTCTTTTTACTTATATTACTCTCTACAGAGTCACAAGAGTAACACAAGTAAAATAAGTTGACTTGGTGAAAAAATTCAAATGAAGAATAAATATATGCTCTAGAGAATAGAATAGAAATTAAAAAAAAGGTTTGAATGGTGTTTTGTTTTTAAATTCTTAAGTATAGACCCCATAGTGATTTGAAGGTAATACGAGGCCAATGTTAGCAAAACATGTTGTGAGAGAAAACTGTCAAAAATTGTGTTTCAAGGGCCCAAATCCTTCATTTTAAGATATTCAGTTAAAGCATCTAAATAGAATATATTAAAAGTGTTTTCACAACAAGATCGCTTACTTATAAATGAGTTGCAAAATGTATATATGAAGTAGAGAAAGACTTTTTGTTAAGATTAAAATGAATTGCTACAACTTATATAACTAGCATTAGTTGTGAAGATATTATAAAACACCATAGACTTGAGATTCTTCTATGACATCAGAATCATACATACCGGGGAGCCCATGAAAACGTAGAATACAAAATAATTGAGTAAAAACGTCTATTCGAGATAAAAATAATACATTTTGCAATACAAAAATGTAAATTTGATTTGATTTGCGCAATGCTTGCCATTTTTTGATTTCTTTTTTATTCGATGAATAATTCTCAAGGCAATGCCATATGTAACTCATGTAGGTGTTCGTTTTAGCTTGAATAAAAATATGGTTATATTTTGGGGTTTTAAATCGTAATTATTTCATTCATTTCATATTGAACAGAAAAGTTTTCCTTTTTGATTTACATTTATTGAACATGAAATAATATACGGACATGAAAAATTGTACCTATACACGTTGTTTTGAACATTCTTGGTATTAGAGGTATCGTTAGATTACCTTAATTTTATTCTAAATTATTATGGCTTGCAATATCTATGACAAATATACGTATTTAAAATCATTAGATAGCCCTGAAGATGCATATTGTGATGAATCTTATTATTTGCAAGCTTGTCCTACTTCTATTTTGTAGTCTTCTCATCAACATTTCAAATTAAAGATGAAATTGACTTCTTCAAGATTTTCATTTGATGCTACATGTATAAAATCATTGTGATACAGGGATACTAAAAGTATCTTTTTAACACTATTTTCTCAATTATATTCTTTGGTTAATGTATTGATTGACCATTTTATAAATATATTTTTAAAATGAAACATTACGGAACTTGTACGATATCTATGTCCTTGGGTCATTTATCAAACAAATTAACCTTTCACTATAGAAAACTAGAAACGGGATAATGAACCAATTTGGTTTACCGGGCACTTGTTACCAATTGTTGCCTTTAATATTCGACAAGAATGCTAAAAAAGTAACAAAGTATTGTTATAACACGGTGCTCTGATTTTTTAATCGAATTTCTCTTTGTAAATGTAATTTTCCTTTAAATGCAATTGAAACACCTCATATCAGCAGATATACTGCTATATTTGTACCTACCCGATATCATTTAAATTGTGCAGTGAATTTTTACCAATTTAAACTTTTATTTGTCTAATTGTGCACAGTAGGGGTCCGAGGAGCACTTGATATAATCTAGAGATTTAACATGTAACCCTGATTTAGGTTCCTATCAACAGGTAAATGTTTCAAAGCAATAACGTTTTAAGAATTTGAATTAAGCAGCATGAAAAAAGTTTTGAAGACTTATTTTAAACAGAGTTGAATCACGTTCCTTAATTGCCTTAACAATTCCCCCAAAAAAGCATTGAAGTTCTCTGAAATTGGGATATTCAAATCTTTACTTGATAAATAAAAGTAATAATGAATTACACAATAACACAATTTGCATATCGAACACGTCCAGCCATGAACAGTATCGTCAAATCTTAATGACTAACATCGCATTCGGTTGGTAAAACGTTGTCGATTTGCACTTTGAACATAATCAATCCCCTTCTAGACACGACTTTATTATCGACTTTTATGAATCATACCATGTGGTCATTCCATTGTAGTCACCCACTGTGCGTAAGAAATGCAATCAATAAAAAACAAATTGCAGAGTATTATCTTATCTAAATTTATGAAGCTTACGTAACACATTTCAGCAATTTTGATTGACCATGGCTATATTAATTGTAGGACTGACGTTCCTTCAAAGCATCCCAAAGAACGGTATAACGACACAAAGAGACACAGTATAACGAAAGGTATGGGTTAATACTCTTATCGTGCCTATGGAAAAAAAGTCCAATTTATCATTGCTCTGAATAAAAGGATTTTCATCCGTGTACTATTTGTAAAAATTGCTTTAAATTGAGAATATCTTGAGCAACACCACTAAAACTAAAATATGTTTCACAAAACATACAGGGTAATAATGCATTGCTGCACATACCTTTACTATTTGTAGAATTCTTTATCGAGCAAACATGCTGAACAAACAGAATATTGGCGGCATTCGATGAATGATCACATCCTTCTAAATCTTTCAGTTTAATATGGGATACATTATCGTGCCTACACACGTCTCCAATCCATGTTCCACTTTCAAGATTTTCAACTAAACCATCTGTAGCATAAAACAAATTTTAAAACACACACCAAAATCCGAAATGAAAAAAAACCCTCAAGTAATTAGTAGGAGAACTGATAAAATATCACTGTATTTCAACTAAACATCTTAAATTATAATCCTTAATCTTAAGAAACTCTTACAATGAATCTTTAACATTTAAGAAAATTTGGATAAATGAAACCTTAAGCCTTGACCCTTTTTGTAAAAATATACACATGTATAACGATCAAACAATCCTTTATCATTATGTTTCAGTTTTTAAAGTTTAATTGTTTTGCATCAAAAATTTATTTCATACAATTTTTCTCTGTTTAAGAAGAACATATTATATAACAACAAACAATCACTTTATTAATATTAATTAATGACGATATCATGACGATCTTGCCCAAACCTTTGAAAATGTATATTACTTGTATTACTGAAACCTATTAACCTTCTTTCATTATCATCTTCTGTTATTTTCTAAGCAACCCCTTACCCAAAATTACCCCTTTACAAGTACTCAACACAAAAACTTCTAATACTTAAATATAAAATATTTAAGACATCATTATTTAAAAAAAAACCAAGCGAACAAAGCCCTTTAGATTGAATCAATGAGTTTTTCAGCTGACAAATGATATAACACATGAAAATTATTTATCAAATAGAAATAGTCTATTTCATTAAAAACAATTAAATTTTAAAATATTTTTTTCATTTTCTTTCTTCAAAACGTGCAAAAAGTTAGAGATTATTTAATCTTAAAAGTGTCAATTTTGCATTTGACATTTTGATAAGATACGTATAAGAGTTAAGTGTTCTGTACCACTTAAAATGTTTGATAAAGAAGAGGATATCCTGACTCCTTGTGCCGTTACCTATAGAGAAGACGTAACTAAACAAGACAATGTCAGACGTCGTGGGGATATTATCACACCCTATCTGCCACGTTTCCGGTGAAGCCTCGATGTTGGTCTGATCAAAAAAGTATGTGTAATCATTACAACATTTTGAAGCAACACAGTTTGTTAAACAAGTACATTAGTGAAAAATTGAATAAATCTATGTCAACGAAAAAATGAGAAAAATATTAAAATTCAATTTATTTTGAATAATGTTTTGTAATAAAGCACTGCACATTTTGGTTTGTTATATGAAATTTGAAAAGCCTTTTGTAGATCATCAGGTTTTAGCAGAAATATTTTAATTGAACATATTTTGGGGAAAACAATGTCATAACGATGCTTGACATGTATTCTCTTTCTTACCAAAGAGTTCCTAATGCAGGTTTGACAGAGATCAAACATCTCCCTTAGGTAAACACCAACTACTTCTCCATAGGAAACTGCAAATACAGAAGTTATTTCTTAGTAGAACAATTACAAGAATGAGAAAATCGATTCCACATTTATTTAATCTTACCAGATTCTACGTACGAAATACAGCTCTGGAGAGGATGCTCAAAGGTATTATTGCTAGTATCACTACACATATCCGGAAGAGGGATACTACCACTACTATATTTTGTTTGAATCCACAAAGTTTTGTTAGCAATCAAATACTGTTCTTCTTGTAAGAAAGCGAAACCATTTCCAATTAGTGTGCATGTAAAAACTAAAACTAAAAAAAAGAACATGAATAAGAATACTTGGAGACAAATGAAGAAAAAAGAGAAAGACTATCAGGGAAATGAATTAAACGTGTTGTTATTAATGCAGTGTTTAACCAATGTAACTTATAACTAATTCTGCCGATGATCTATATGCTAAACTTGTTTTAAAGAACAATGTATGAACTGTAAAGGAGCTTCCGTAAGTGTTTTCTTAGATAGAGGTGATTAATTGTGGGTTTATGAAGTTTTGGCCAAGGAACTTTTGTTAACCGCACTTTTTTTCTTCAAAAACTACAATGATAATTAGTAAAATTCAATATGTACAAATGTGTGAATAAAGTTTAAGTTCTGAAAAAAGAAAGAAAGAAAGTTAAATAAAGAGAGAGATAGATAGACAGATATTGCAATTAATTTGATTACGGTATATTTACACGTATAATTCTATCTATTTCTTACGGAAATTTGCTGTATTTTACAGCTATATATAACTTGACAGACTGAAATATACAGATCCACTTAAAACCAGTGTACCGATCGGTCGAAACCTTCACAGCACTTTAAGAAAAATCACGGACTGCACATAAAAAATCTTGATGATGTCAGACTCAAATTCCCATAGACGGTTTGGCTATTTCTTTTATCTAACTTACTGATGTACATCTCACCCTACTCCGGATATATTGAAATTTAGGAGACCATGCAAATTATTTCAATATATCCGTATTTCAATATAAGCGAAGTTGACTGACGTGAAGCCGTATCCTTAATAAACAATACACTTGCTAATCACTCTTTAATTCTTTGGCAATTGACATTTGCTACATTTTATCTGATATACCTGATTTGATATTAATATAATTATTGGGAAGAAGAAATAATGACGGGAAGGCCAAATGATAGAGCAGATAAATAATTATAATCTAGAACACGTACAACTACATTCCTTATTTTCACCAATTCGATAAACTACATGAACTTTTGGGAACCACTGATTATAAGATAGATATGGATCGATAACGAAACAAACATCGACAAAAATCTCGTCAAAAAATGTACTCTTTCAATCTTTTTAGATATAACAGATTAACTTACAATGTTTAGTCAATGTCAAATATTCCACAGCATGATTTTACAGTATTCTTGGATTTTAAAATATTCCTATCGTCGTGGTTTTGATTGTCAGAAAAGTTACAAAGTATTGATTGTTAGAAAAATTACAAGGATATACTAATATTTTTACATGTTACAATAAAAATAAATTGTATTTACCTGATGTAGTAAAACATGTTTTCCCAAATTTGTGATAATTCATTTTTCTACACGTTGTGATATTCGCTGAGCGCAGGTAGTGTAAAGTTTGACCAGGTTCTTAATCTTATCAGACAGAAAAAAGCAATCGATAATTCACGCCCATTGAAATATTTTTATCGTGATGAAAATAACGTTTAGTGTTTCTGATTTCAGAAAAAGGTGGTTCAGTCGTTTTTGTTTGTTTTTCTTTTTGGTAATTTTTTATTAATAAAACCAAGTATTTAAAAACCCAAGAAAACATTGGTTACACTCACCTGATATTTAATATAAAAAACCGTATTTTAAATGAGTATTTCTTAAAAACAATGAAATACACATAAGGATTTTTTATGCGACAAAATGAATGAATCGTGTGGAAATTTTTAGCAATTGCAAATGGTCGCTTTTGTATTTAGGAAATTATAATATCAATAGTGATACAAAACAATAAAATTAAAATCGAAGTTATTACAAAAAGAAAATGATTATTTTTCAAAGATAACAAAAGTGTCAGACTGGGTTCAAAGGACAGCTCTTTATTATCTTGAAGCAGTAGAGGTGTAAAACAAATTATAGACAAGAGGTTCTTCCGGGTTCACAACCGATCCTGCGACATGCCTAAGGACAGTAAAGGTGTATGGAACACCTGTGATTTATGTCCTTTCGTAATTGAAAATTTTGAATGTTGAGATAACCATTAAGTGTTAGATTTTAACTATTTCTAAATTCTGACATTACATCGTTTGTTAACATTAAATCAGTGGACATATCCACATACAGCGAGGGTATCACTGGAAAATCCAAGAATTTTAATCTTGAGCATTTAAAAGTCCTTTTTGTTTTCTGCTCACCTGAGCCAAAATGCCTTTAAAAAATAGTCAAAACGTTTTGTAGTTTGACGTACGGATCGAATCCTTTCCACATTTTATTTCAATCTTTCTTGAAAAAAAAACTGGCCTTTTTTAAGTGAGTAGAGCTCTGGATTCAAGTTTGGTCAAATGAAAGGATATGGATTTTTAAGGATTAGATGATAAAATTAAAGAAATTAGACTGCGGATGTTTTTAAAACCAATGCACAAGAAATTTTAATATCAGTAAGAAAGATTTACTAACGACCTCTGAACTAATAATACATTAAATGCAAGAGATGGCATACATATACAGAGGAAAGCAAAGAACATTTTCCTAAAGAGTCACACACCCTTAATATTTGAAAGGACTAAGTGCGGTTTTATGCAATTTTTGCCCTCCAAAATCAAAGTTTTAGAAAGAGCTTTAAAATAAGGTGAAAGATAGTTAAAATCATATTGGAAATAAAGGTGTAAAAGGTTATCACCACAGTGACGTCATAATGTAGAAATGACGTCATGAATATTGCACTATTTTGATAAATTGATGTTTTGTAGCAAAATATGGGTGTTTTCCGATGGTTTTTCGACTGGGAAACATCGAGCGCAGGCTTGCTCAAGTACCATTTCTTAGTATAATATGTATAACTATCTGAAGAAAAACATATGTTAAAATCGCACTTGAGCAGACCTGCGCTCTATATTTCCGAATGCAAAATATAGAACAAAAATGAGAATATCTTCATTTGTTTGCAAATTTGCGGGAATTAGGGCATTTAAGTGACGTCATAGATAAACAGCGAGTGAGCAATGATGAATAAAATCAAGATTAAAGTTATAGGCATCCTCTTTACAATGATCTGTGAAGATTTCATTTTTATACGATACTATTTAAAAATTGGTTGAAATCGGGGGCAAATATTTGATCATACCGCACATAGTCCTTTTCTAGCAAGTATTGTTTAAGTTCACATTTGTTGAACCCGTGACTTGAGGTAAAACAAAAACTGAATTATTTGTTCTGTTGGCTAAAAGACTCTTAAGTAGTTAAAAGGTGCAGTTTTTCCTTTATAACACATTGTACGTTATATCCTTTATTTCGCATTTCACAAAATTTGCGAAAATAGGGAAAATCTGTTACATTTTTAATTTGCATCAGTCATATTTTGCGATTTGAAAAGTTTTTTTTATTGAAAATGATACGGGAAATTTCTGCGTATTCATTTATTTGTGATTAAAAAGAGATCGCGAAAAAGCGAAAACTAGATTATCGCGAAAATTACCAGATATACGGTATATTGATACGATATAATATTGCATCGTGACAACCATGCATTTTTCCTCACTTAATGCATAATTAAACTTGAAATTGCATTTATGAAAACCGTGTTTGTTATGTTCGTCGAAATATACCAATTTCTTGTTTTGACGGTAGTTAGGTACAATCTATATTGTCTTTTTTTTTATCTGTGCTATTATTTAGATAACAAATCGCTTACAAAATGTTCAGATTTTCACATAACTGTTTTTTCATGATTTTGAAATTATTCTATCTATCAAGATGTTTTGCTTAGTGTCAGTAGTAGGTGACTGCTTGTTAATTTCTTTTACATTTCAGCTTCTTCGAGTTTTACATTCATTCATATTTAAATTAACCTACTAGCTGTTGTACTGCAGACAAAGTAAGCGTACAGATATCTTTTTGCACTGGATTTAGTAATTCAAACAACGATTTATTGAATTCTATATGTCTTTAGAGCAAATACATTTAATCTATTTCACTTCAAATAATCATTGTTTATGTATGGATCTGATAGTTTCCTAGTTAAAGGGTACCTGCAGCCAAGCCGATGTGAAACATATGTCAAAGAGTTTAATTACCAAAATTTAATGCAAAAAACCGCATCGAAATCGATGCAAAAATAACGGAGTTACGCCGCTTCAAAGTGGCTATTTTTACCTGCTTTGGGAAATCTAATCAAGAGAAAACAGAATTAGGCGATAACGAGGCTTCAGCGGAAGTGACGTCACGAGGTCAACAGGAGGGAAATTTCTTTACAAAGCTATACAAATTAAATTCGATTTTTCAGCCAAAATGAGTTATATAGGCCTGATGTTTTGACGTATCTAGTTATTTTAAGTATTGTAGATTTAGAAATTTGTATCCGTTATTACTTTATTACAGTCAGATTTATTTTTAAAGGATTTTAAAATTTGCTATTCTCGTCGCCCTTTTACCGATGAATACGATATCTTAAAACGCTTGCATGGGCAGATTTATGTTCATTATTCATTCTTTGATTACATAATATCCTTTCACACACGAGTGATCCGAGACAATGACACAGGTAAACAGGTAAACTAACGAAGCCACTGCTCCAGACACATGTGTATATGGGGTATGTATACACATGGTACACGAGTCTGGTGAACAAAGAGAGGGCTTCACACCTCTGGACTGGTAAATTGAATTGTGTATAATTAGCTACTCGATTGTTAAACAATAAAAAAGAACAATGAATTAGTAAGACTGTGTGAATCAAGCATTCGTAAGCTAATACCTGTATATAGTCCGTCAATCAGTGATTAAAGAGTATCAAATAGTAAAACTAATGTTCGAAGTAATTGCCTTTATTGTTACTTATCTAATCACTGAAATAATGACCAAATTTACAATTCAGCAATTTAAACCTTTTTTTATGTGATCAAGTAATTATTTCGGAAGTAATTACATTTACGTTGGTCTAAATTTCTTATTTAATCAAGTGCAACTTTCTTTCGAGCGCTATGGTCAGCAATTTAATTAACGCTTTAACTCCACATTACTTAAATTGTTATACTGACAGCGAATATTTATGAAATCTGAATAAACTTGAACATTTTGACAAAGGATCTAAATAAATGTAAAATGAAATTCCATTATCGTATTTTTAAAAGAATACGAGACAGACTTAATCATGCAGCCATCTTGGACTTTCGCCTTGATCTGTTTATAATCCCGTGTTTGTTTGTTAAAGAATGCATATATTAGTCCTATATCATTATTATTGAATAATCGGGCGAAATCATTTGTAATTTTATGCCTTATACGAGGAATAGACCCCGCGTTACCTTTTACGAAATATGTATTATCAATATTATTAATCAGTTAATAATGTCACGGAAACATCATTCGAAAGAATGACAATATTAACAAAATATGTTTCTTAAAACAAAAGTTTGATTACTTGCCATTTTGCTACATATGCCGTGCATTTATATGCAAAATGTGTTACACATTTGACTAAATTCATGAAGCAAACAATTTTCCGAATTCGGCATTTTTGTTCGATAAAAAACGGGTTTAAACTCAAACAACAGTATATTTAGTCATCCAGGGTTGATAAAGAAATAAAACAACAGAAAAAATGTTCATATATCGATAAAACAATGCAAGAAAACGAACAGTTTTCATACGATATTCCTGTTTCTCATACAGTCGCGTTGACCCCGTGACGTCACAGTTCATCTCGCGCCAAATCGGCTTGATTCAAAACTCGTTCAGGTGTGAAATCAGGTTTTCCCCAAATATCTCGAAAACTACTTATGCGATCGCTGTAAAATTTTTAGGATGATGTTTTTACACATAGATCTTCATTATATCAAAAATTGACCGGCACTGCAGGTACCCTTTAAGTAGGAATTCATTTTAAAAAAAACAGGAAAAAAATTGTAGTTCTTTTGCCAATTTGCACATAGTTTTTAAGTGGAACTTTAATATGACAAATGATTTGTGGACAGTGAGCTTATCTAGAAAATTGATGCTCAAATTCTTTCTTATCACGCTTTTAAATTTTAAGACTGTTATGTCATAATAATAATTCATTTTGTGATGTGACATGCAGTTCTTAAGTGATCAAATAAGTATAACTACATCTATTGATTTGATCTCCTTTCAAACGCACTTTAATTATAATATCTATATTTTATATTACTTTGTTATATAATAACTTTCTTACAATACATGTCATTTTTGCTCCATGCTTGCTGCCTTAATGCATTCATGAATAAACTGAATATCAATATATTACGGGTTTTGTCAGTGTTGGAAAGACAGAATCAGATGTATAGGTTTTGTTCAAACATTATAAAACAAAAGAAAAGTCAAGAAAGGATGATGTCAAAAGGTAATGATATTCTTTTAACTTTTAAAACAAATCTATGTTTCATAGCTGATCACGATCATAGTACTGAAACCGACGAAAACCGATAGAGAAATGGTGTGTACAAGAACTCTTCATGCCGAATAAAGAGCGGTAAATGATCGTGTCTATTTTTATACAGACTGTATTGATATCTTTAAGATGAAGAGTATTGCATAGTGATATACGAAATATACAAATTTTAAATATAAAAATTATGGAAATTTTCTTTGCTGAATAACACTTTACAACTTTACAAATTATATCTGAAAATTTAAAGTAGATCTGATGGTTATTTTGTTGATTTTTGTAGATCAATGAACGATCTCACCGAAATCAAATCGTTTTATCACATGTAAAATCTATTTGTAGATATGATTGAATTGTTGAAATTTTTTCTCTATTTTTGCCAGCTCTTATGTATTGATAATATTAATATGATGTAAAATCATGAAAAACATGACATTACGTTCTCCTCACGATCTTTTTAGCAGTCGCCACATGGAATCATTTTGTCTTTGATAAGGTCTATTAAATCTCCGAGTTCACATTTTCCATTCAATATAGAACAAAAAAAAAGGGGAACCCCATATTTTCAACACGAAATCTCATTTTGAAAAGATGTGAATAGGGTTAAAACCCCCAGTGAATAACGAGATCAATGACCGCAAGATAACAATGTGCGTTGTAACTTTGCATATGCATGTTGGTGTAAGTACGTACTCACGTGTGTACACATCGACT
This sequence comes from Magallana angulata, assembly GCF_025612915.1. Taxonomy (NCBI): domain Eukaryota; kingdom Metazoa; phylum Mollusca; class Bivalvia; order Ostreida; family Ostreidae; genus Magallana; species Magallana angulata. Next base: position 46,431,755 of record NC_069117.1, read on the forward strand.
TTTCGACAGTAGGTCTTCTCGTTATGCAGTTGTTATCAATCTAGGTGCAGTGTCAGCTGGCACGAAATTGATCTTAAGAGTGCATATCTTATAGATATTGTTGGAATCAGAGATACAATTTAGAAGTACTCGTATTATAAAAATCACTTACAATGATTAACACATTCTTTTTTTTACTACGCATTTAAGAGGAAGACAAAGTTCACATTCAAAAGATATAGATTAAGGATTTATGCTGTAACCTCGGTAAGGTCGAAATGCAATTGAGATATTCGAGGCTAAGCAGGTGTTACTCTCAATTATCTGAGCGTTTCATACTATAATCTCGGTAAGGTGAAAATGTGATTGAGATACCCGAGACTAAGCAGGTGTTACTCTCAATCATCCAAACGTTTCATGCTATTATCTCGGTAAGGTGGAAATGCGATTGAGATAGCAGAGACTAACCAGGTGTTAGTATACTATCATATCATCCGGATGTAATTACTTTTGATAATTACGAGTGCTAAAATTCACACATAAATTCAGTCAATTCATTGAGATAACTCATTATTATGAAGAAGTTGAAATTAAATAAAATACAGCTACATGCATAATTCAATTTTGTAGCATGAAAATTCCACGCCACTTCAAATTATGCAAGTAGATGCAATAGATGCAGGTAGTAAAGGCCATAAACTTAAATGAAGCAAAATTTTGAATAATAGATTTTTATTCATTTTCGACTTTGGCAAAATAACGTGTTCAAGGTGTATTTAGACTGTTTTTTGTTTTGTCAATTAGTGCTGTCAGATATAAAAACAATCACATCAAGAACCTGCATGTGATATTTTATAATGTTATATGTTCACACATTTAATAGTTATACCTCTACATTATTCAAGAGTGTAGTTTCGACAAGAAATTAAAAATGGGTTTTTCTTAAGTAAAGTCCCTATCTATTCTAGTGATATCATTACTGATGTTATTGTATAAACTGTATTGAAAATATATTATTTTGCATGTGAAGAGGGTTTTGATCTTTAACTACTATATGCTTCAAAATTTTGTATTTGTAAGATAATGGTATTAAATTATATTCATGTACTTTTTGCATAAGTTTAGTTAAAATACTAAACTTGTCACAAACGCGATCGATTCTTTTTTTATAATATTTATATTTTATGTTTATTTGTTATATTATAACTATCTTACAATACATGTTATTTTCTCTACATGTTTTATGGGCTAACGACTTGTCTTAATGTGTTTATATATAAAACTGAATATCAATATATTGCAGGTATTGTGACGTTTGGAAAGACAGAATCAGATGTAAAGATTTTTGTCCAAACATTAAAAAGCAAGATAAAAAGTCCAGTAGAATGTTGTTAAAAAGTAGTGATATCGTTACAATATTTCAAATAAATCTATTTATATCATAGATGAACATAGTACTGGAATCGACAAAAAACGACCAAAAAAATGGTGTGTACAAGTACATCCCATGCTGAATAAAGAGAGCTGAATGATAGAGGCCATTTTTAAACTGTATTGATCTCTTAAAGACAAAGAGGTCTACATAAAGATATACAGAATGATACTCACATTTAGAATAAAAAATGAATACAAATTTTCTTTGCTGAATAACATTTCAAAGTTTCCCAAATTATATCTGAAATTTTTTAACAGATCTTATGGATAATTTGTTGATACTTGTTGATCAATTATTGATCTCATAACAATCAAACCGTTTTATCGTAGATGTAAAATCTATTTGTATTTGTCAAAATGATTGAATTGTGGGGGTTGTTTTGTTCGCGTTTTGCCAGCTCTTAATAACCTTATGATGTAAAATCCTTAACAATGGCACTACATTCTTCTCGCAGATCTTTTCAGCAGTCGCATTATGGATTCATTTTGTCTTTGATAAGGACAATTAAATCTTTGAGTTCACATTTTCCATTCAATATAGAACAAGGAAGAGGGGAAACCCATATTTTCCAACACGAAATCTCATTTTGAAAGGATGTGAATAGGGTTTAAACCCCAGTGATTAGCAGGACCCATGACCGCAAGATAACAAGGGACGTTGCAAGTTTGCAAATGAATGCAGGTATAAGTACGTACTCACGTGTGTACATATCGACTTGCCGACAGTAGGTCTTTTGGTTGAATAGTGGTTATCTATCGAGGTGCAATGTCAGCTGAAGCGAAATTGATCTTAAGAGTGCATATCTTCTAGATATGGTTGAAAATCAGGGACAAAAGTAGATGTATCTGTATTATAAAGTCACATTTATGTGATTATCACATTCTTATTCTACTACGCATTATGGACGGAAAACAAAGTGTATAGTACCACATTAAAAAATTTAGACCAACGATTTATGCTGTAACCTCGGTAAGGTCGAATGAAATTAAGATAACCGAGGCTAAGCAGGTGTTACTCACGTACATCCTTTTGATAACTACTGGTGCTGCGAATATTTACTGAATATTTTGACTCACGAAAAAGAGAGAGAAGATTTGTCTCTAACAACAGTTCTATACGTGATTCTGCTATGACCTTTACTTTAGACCTCAAAAATTGGTTGAAAGTCACTGCACACTCTTTCCCCAAATGCACTCTCTGGGGGTGAACTATCAGCAAGATTAAGCCAAGGGGAGTGAAGGTATGCTCTGGACAAGCGATCTCGGACGGACAGACGGACGGAAGGACAGAAAGACGGACGGACATACTGATCCCTAAGGCCTTAAGGGCGCCTGTCCTAATTAAAAGTATGAAATATATATGTTATGTAGCATTGTTTTTCTCTATTTTCAAATGATTAACAAAATAAACTAGAAGTATTAATAAAATGCCATTAGTAATCCACTTGAACGAACAATCTCTAAATATATATTATAGTTGTGTATACGACATTGATTTTCGTGTTCTTTATTACATCATTGTCTAAATCTCAAGGACCTGTTCACTGAAGAAAGTTATTTGAACACTTCGTTTCTTAGCTTTAATGGAACGACTCAGTCTAAACATTTAGTTAACATGCTCTACAGCATTTATTAGCAATGTTAGTGTTGTGAAAAAGAACAACGTTTCGCCTTTTATGAAAATGCCAATTGGCAAACAAAGGGATAGGGTTCCATGGTGATAAAAAGAACCAGGTAATTTTGAAAGAAAAGGTTCAGAAGGGAAAGGTGTGTTCCTGACCACCGCTGGCATGCAATTAAAGAGAATGAGTCAAAGATGAGTGTTCACAATGATGTTCAGGAATGTTAAGCGGTATTCAGGCTATCAGTAATGAGTAGTCAAGGAAGAAGAAACGATCCTGTTTGGGCAACATCACTAACTTGACTAACAGAGAAGAGCCTCAATGTCTTCATTTGATGTTGATATAATATTAATTACATTTGTAAACTACCGGGTTTAACCTCCGGTTTTTTTCCAAAGAAACTTTTTAAAAATGTTCCATGTAGAATTTCCTACCCAACCCCTTTCTTTTATGTGCAATTTTTCTGACTTCCTTAAGCTGCTTAATAATATAACTAACTTACTGTTGTTCTAGTTTCTATATTAATAGCCTCTACTTTCTGCAGATGAATTTGTTGCAATCTATCCTTGTTTGATCTTAAAACTTGATTGCAATTTCTCTCTGTCTTACTTTAAGGTTATGTCGGAATATACTTAGTGTATGCTTTTTTATCAATATAATAGATATCATAACTGAAAAAAAAATCCATGATCTTCACTATACATGTTTACCCCTCCTATGGATTTTGACATCTTCAATGAGAACCAGATGCTGAGGTATAAAGGATTTTCCCTTCATATCAATTTAGTTCAATTTTACAAATCAGTCCCTATTTCTTTAAATAATTATTCGTTGACTTTTTTACAACAACAACAGGAGTTGCGATATTTGTCACGCAAACGTGCAATATTATTCTCGCACAAACTTTGCTCCTTTGCATTACGGTTTGTAAATAAATCATGTTTATGAAGCAAATCGAACTATTGCCAAATTTGTTAATAAAATATTCTTAGTTTAAGTATTTGAAATTAGTATCAGTTATGCAAATTCCTAAAATAATCTGCAAACCGTGAAAACCGTAAATTAATTCTTATAATCTTAGATAAAGACCCCGTAAAAGCATTTTTTGGAATCAAACATTTATTCAAATAATTAAATATGAATATTTTTTAATAAAAGAGCAATTACTTCATAAAAAATACTGCACTTGTCATTTCATAGCTCTTTTAAAGGGGCATTGTCGCGATTTTGATTAAACGTTTTCTTCAGAGACACATTTATTCGTATTATAGGGTTACAGTTTGATCCATTTCATAGAAGAAACACACATTGAAGTGGATTAATTATGTTATATATATATTTTTTGAACATTTAGAGTATAATTTCACGTCAATCAAGAAAATCAAGCTATAATATGTATTTTCAATATCATTTCATGATCTATATACTCGTATATAGAAAAAAAACTAAGCATGCACTCCAATATACCGGTATACTGTACACTATTTATGTAAAACCGATTTTTGTAAGGTGCAAAACAGAAGAAGGGAATATACTCGTATATGAAAAAACACTAACAAAAGAGCCAGATCTCGAGCAAAAATGACAACAATCCAGTTGTAAGTAAAACCAAATATATTTTATTAATAATAACACACTTACTTGTAAGTCAAATTTTCAACACTATTGAATTATTCATTAGCAGTATAAAATAAAAAAGTTAAAATTGTAGACAAATTCTTCCTTAATCATTGTTGTGAACTAAAATTATTTACTTCATTGAAAATTCGAAACTCAATTCGTTTAAAATCCCTCTGTTCGGTTTTCATCGAAAAAATGTGAATATAAGAAAGAATTTGAAGTGATAAAATCTTTTTGTATTAAAACTCAATAGCAGCACTGTTCATTATATCTACTGACGCAAGTTAGTAATAGAGTTAGGGTAGGATAATACGTATGCAAATTGTTTCGAACGTTTCAAAATATATATTAACCACACGTACAATGTATATATTCATCTGTAAAAAGAACACTGGTACTATTATCCTCCGGCTGTATTAATTCGATTTTATTGTGCTTTTAATATAGGGCATGTAAGTTAATAAGTATCTTTTGTATTACATACCAGCATTTTATTCTTATTATTTGAATATGGCAGCGTAATAATTTTTTCAGACACAGGTTTATCTTATCAAGCTCAGTATACACTAATTCAATATATAATGATTCACATTGTGTAACGTTAACAACATATTTTTTTAATGATAAGCTTGCTTGATTTGTTTAGGCTATTTTGAAAAAAAATTGTAAAATGATCTAAATGATAGTTAATGGTATTTTGAAGAGAAAACTGTCTAACATCTAACACTTAACAGGCAAAGTTTAGACAGTTTCATATTTCAGATCATGAAAGTTAAATTGTTTTATACCATTATATTTTCATGGGTTATACCTATCAAAGGTAAGATGCTCCAAAAACATGTGTTTATATCTATTTCATAAAAGGTATTTTAACTCAACCACAAAATACATATATGTACGTCAGTTTATATGCAGTGCAACATATTATATTAATTTTTTATAATTAAAACTAACTTTTTTATTTCAAAGCGCATAATGCATAGAGAAATCACTACACTGACATGGGCTCTGACATGATTATATTCCACATTATACAGCAGTATGAATAATAAATTGATCAACTTTTATGGATCAATTCCTTTTTGGGGGGGTGTGGTCAGACTTGTATTTGTTTTTTAGGAGGAGTTCGAAGCACATTTTTGATTACTTTAATATGAGATTAAATATGTTAACCCATGGCTCACCCCTCTTCTAGATAGGCGCATGAGAAATGGGGATTTACAAAGCTGTCGAGCTTTTAGCAATATCAGTGAATGTCTTAGAAATGTAATGAATAATGGATTAATACCAGTGGTTTAATTTTTGGATTTCATGATTAAATGATTGATTATTAATTTATTGGAATAAAACATGAAGAAAATTTAGTTCAGGATAGTACATATCTATGGTCATTTGCTGTTATGGAGTGATGATTTAAACTATTATATTGCGATACGTACCTGTAATGGTTTGGTGAAATTTCAAACATATTTATGTTGACTGTTTGATATTTTTCACACTTGGTGAAATTATAAAAATTATAGAAAAAACGAGAAAACTGAATACACCTTATGCCTAACTTAAATTAAACTAAAAAAAAACATCTTTGCATTGTTTAGGATACATAACTCTTTAAAAATGTTTGCATTAAAGATGTGTATGGCTGTACTCTTCCATTGGATTGGGACGGCGAATGGCACGATAGTAGTGATACAACACAAGACATTACGTTCAAAAGGTCAAACAATACCGTTTTTGGATGGAGTAACACTATACCTGACTTTAGTAGCAGTATCACTTCGTGGACTTGTGTAGACGACGACCCACATAACAAACTTCTACTCTTTCAGTAAGCATACTTTATCATTTATATTTCATCATTATACATTTGAGTATATGGTTTCGGAAATAAGAAAAAAACCTCCTGATTTCTAATGTTTTATAAAATGTAATACCCGCCCATTTGGTAGAAGAAAAGAATAAATGAAATAGTATGCTAAACATAAACCGAATGAAATTAATTTAAGATTGTATTAATTTTATAAAGAACGCTTTTATTCTTTGGAGAGAGCATTTATTAAAATACGTGCTAAAGTTAACTTATGCGATGAATAATTAACCTGAAAATAAAAAAACCCACAGATTAATCAAACAAATTTATACCTTTAATTGTTTGATAGATAAATGGTGGATTCATTAGAATTATAAGGTGTTACCAAATATCTTAAAATGTATAATAGTCAAATAATAAGTACATCGGTTGAACTAATAATGTTTTCTTTTATATGACCAAAACTTGTTATATAAGAACTTCAAAATGGTCACTGAGGTTGAGGGCAACATTTTATTTTCTGCAAGTTGGCCCCAAGGTACGAAATGGTTCGACGCAAATAGCAAATGTTTTCGTCCCAATCAGCATAGAATAAACGAGTTCAATTGTAAATGACGTCAGTCGTATATTTTTTATTTTTGTCATCAAACGCCATTCAGTGAGACTCGGAACTACACTAGGGTATTTTAGCTAATTTTACTACTCCAAATATTGCAAATTTATTAGTTCTCCTAGCAACCTGTCGCAAAGCATTTGGTTTGACTGGTTGCCTATCATGACCCCTTGACTATCATGCTTTGGAATTTTGGACAAATATACAGAAATTTTTAGATTTTTTTTAGTTTCATACAAAAAATCATAAGCTACCGGTAAAACTGAAAGATGACATAGAATATCATTAGGAGAACTATTTTGTAATCTTTGTTATAACGGTCAAATCGTTTAAGAATTCCATTATAATATAGAGTGAAAGACTTGCCTTAATGAAGACACTGACAACAGATCCACAAATCTGATGCATCTTACTAATTTTATCGAGATATATATCCTCTCTATCATGTTCACTTATTTCACCAATGATGATATATTGAGTAAGATACATGTAACATCTAAGTGCATTTTGATTTTTTTTTTGATTTGTGTACATCAGTTAAGTAAATTATTTAAATGTGATGTTAATAAATGTTTTGTTTTTTCCTTGTCTCTACATATACTCCCTTTTCAGGTCAGATCAAATCGTTTACCCATTTACTACGGTGCCAACATACATCGTCCGTTGCTTGAAATGGAAAAAAACTGACATATTTTTCATACACGTACTTAATATATAAAGGTATGCATTGTGCCAATCAATGTTGTCATGATTATTTCAAGATACTCAACTAATCAAGTTTAGTTAACATCATCCTGTACATTTTAATTTTGGGTTCTTTTTTCAGTCTTCCATTTGTCTACACATTTTGTCTCTGCTAACATCAGTTCTCATTGCAATCTCGATGATGTCACTATACCCACAGCAATTGAAACCATTGTCTCAGTAAAAAAAAGGTATAATAGTAATTTAAAAATATACAAAAGAATTCAAAATCTCAATTATGACGCATAAAGATATTTTTCTTATCAGGATACATTGAATATGTTGCCCAGAATTGCCCAACGCCTTTTTTGGGAAGTTTCAACTATACCTTTAATGATGGTTCTCAAACATACTGTGATGGAACAAGTGTTTGGGATGTATGTTCCGATCAAACACAAATGGTCGTAAACCATACCCTCTGTTCAACGAAACAATTTTATTCAAGTAAGTCACTCATCCAATTACGACTATACCTATATATACTTGTCTAAAACGAAAAATTGCACGTACGTGGATATACAAACTTCATTTTAGACGGTGGTGTTGCATATTGCGCCTATTCGACGTCTGTGGGAAGTACTTACTACGTCACAGTGGTCAATGCCGACAGTACTGTGTATTTCACGACCACATTCCGATTCACTTGTTATGTAAGTACATGGCCTCTAAGGTTTAAAATTCTTTAAGAATAAGTAACACAAGTTTGATCCATACATTGGTTTACAGGCTGTGAAGAGTTCTGGTGGATTTGTTTATGCTAGTGACAATAAAGGAGCGTGTGTTCTGGAACAGGATCCACAAACCAAGTTATCAACAGGATCTGGAACACTGATCTTATCTGTTTATGGTATGACAATAGTCTTTTAAATATACTTTTAAGGTGGAATAACACATCATCATAAAATGGATGACCTCTAATCGAAACGAAATTCCGTTTTATGAAAAGGATTTTATCGACGGCAACATGTAACTTACTCCATAGCCGAGTGGATACAATGCCGGGCTTGTGATCTGTACCTCAGGAGTTTGAATCCCAAAGGGTTGTTTTCTTTTTATTTACTGAATTGAATTTTTTCTTTTAGATATTTATCTTTTTATCTCCAAACTGCTGTTTTTTCGCTTATTTGACTTATTTGCGGTTTATTTATCATGTCTTTCATAATCAAATAATTTATTGTTCATTTGAGCGATTTTCTCAAGCTGTGGTATTCCACCTTAAAAATCTGATTATATTTTAAGATTAATTTAACCAATACACCAAGTTCAGATCGTTTTTGTGATTTTTAATAATTGTTTTGTTTTTGTTTTGTTTTTCAGAAACACATTTAAATTATAATAATTTATCATTGATTTTATTATACAGCTAAATGCGCGAAAACACAATTATTTTAATCTAGTCTAGCAAATGTCATCATCTAATCAGGTACATTGTACATGTATGAATCCAATAATTTTTTATTTTTATGTAAATGTTAGCCTCCAAATCAGTTTCATCTAGAAAGAGTTCGAATGGCTATATGTACATTGGTATCGTGATTGGCGCTATAGCAGGGGCACTTGTCTTAGCAGTAGCAGTACTTGTGTTTGGGACGTTGTTGTATAGGAAGTATACAGCACGGATTTTCCCTCATGAACACACAGATGGATGACGAAAATTAAACCACATATTGTCAACAGAGTCAATGAATTGCTAATCTAAGAATGTTTCCAATCAATAACAAGGGTTTATAACTTACTTAGATTTTCTCGGTGAATATTTCATCATTCTACATACAATTTTTGATACTAGTGCGTTATTGTATCTATAAAGCTTTTAATGACTTGCAAATATTTCATTGTTCATTGTTGTCAATGGGTATAATATATCATAAATATACAAAAAATGTTTGTACTTTGCAAAAAAAAAAAGATTGAATAAAATATAAACGAATATAATAGTTAATCATTTACCGGAACCATGTTCAAAATTTCCGTAATACCAAATTTTCTTGTTCTGTGACGTTCAATGCAGCCAACATAGTCTTCAAAGGTTGTCGTCATGTTGTGAAACGTCTCAAAAAAGGGAGTATTTTTGTAAGAATTACCGTGTATCTTCGGAATTTTTTTTTAATAAAGTTTATGTATATTACATTTTCGTCATTTATCGTAACTGCGGTAGTGCTTGATAGATTAATAAAGTTTAGGAGGGTCATAGATGTTAGATAATAATATGTGTAAACAACGGTTAATGCACCGTATTCATAAATCTATTTCAATGTAAACTGCAAAATAGTACTTGTAGTATGAAGAAAATCAACTGCGAATATCATCTCTTGTAATTGTACCAGTATAATATACATTGTCCATTTTCTTGTGTGCTTGAATTCTTGCCGTTTCGTGAATTTCTGACCTTTCACTAATGTAAATGGAACATTTAACAAGTAGGGCTTTTGTAGAGGTATTTCTTTAAAAAACCCTCAATGTTCAATAGCAATACCGGTAATTATACAGTCTTCAAGAGTGACAAAATGTATGTTTTCATATTGAACTCTCGAACTACTGCACATGAAATAAATCACACCATTATTTCTGAATAAATATAATATTGCCTCTATAATATATGACGAAGTGTGAAATCATTGTATTCTAGCTATTTAAATAGGAAATGTTAAATAGCATGTACGTGGTTAAATGTTTTTTGTGAAATGTTTCATTATACCTCTGGCACAGTTAATCCTTTGTCATTGAATTGTTTGCACAATTATTTATCTGTTGAATTTTTTTCACAGAGTGTTATTTTATTGAGTTAAATGTGTTCATATTCACAACATAATGATTCAAATAGTGTGAATTGAACAATTTTCTACTCAAACTAGAAAGAAATTGCCGAATTAGCTTTAATAGTTGGAATAATTATGCGAATTTAATACGTCCAATCTACATGTATATGAGTGTTCGTAATTTTTTATTGGAAAATTATCGAATACTTTTCTGTACTATAAGAATATTAGAAACTTGCCCGTTTTGAAGATGAATTCAAAAATTTATCGCATGTGTCTTTTTTTATGGATATCATCTATCATTATAGGTAAGATACTTGAATTTCTTGCCGGTTTAAAACAGAAATAATTATTGTTTGTTGCACGTCGTCTATTATACAATGCTAAAATAAGGTTATATGTTTCTTTACCAGTCTGGGGACATTGAGAAAAATTATTTAAACTATTTTTAAAAAAGAATATCATAGTTAGCAACTTATAGGACGCATGGCATTATTATATCATACATGTATATAATGTATACAATTGTATTCACGTATATATTATAATAATATGTACATGATTAAATCGAAATACGTGTGATGTCATTATTACGCGTGGATTACATTAAATTTGTTAGTCAAAATGTCTTATAGTCATCGTGAAGGTTTTACAGTAAACAGATAAACAATATTTATAACATAGATGTCAAGGAAAATGAAAATGATTTTGATAAAAAATGGTAATTCAAAATCAAAATCCTGCTTATTAACATGGAGTGCAATTTGTCAAAACTTTATTTGCTATTTATGAAATTTTACTCTTTTTAAAAAGGGAAAAAACAAAATTAGTAATTTGTCGACCAGAATTTTATCAAACTCCCTAAATACTTTTGTACATTATACAAAAAGGTCTTTTTTTGTAAAACATGTAGTTAATTCTACTTAAGTTGTCGATACATTACAAGGAAAAAAATAATAGTGATTTTCTTAAAATTTTGAAAATGGATTTTAGCAAGAATAACCATGAAGTTGAGCAGATTTATCATTATATATCAAACTGTGGCTTCTCGCTTCTTTTTGTTCATTGGTATTTCTACAACGTAAAGAAACACCTTCATCACTTGTTAAAGATACAATTTTATATAATTCTCATTTCCTATTAATCACTATTTTCTAATCAATCATATTTTTTAAATTTCTTCTGGTATTCCAGTTTCTGAATTTCAAAAAATTAATTATTACCAAATATGCCCCTAAATAATCATATGGTGAAATAATCTTTCAAATTACATGGTCAACTAAGGAATTAAAAACGCACTTCAGAAAAATGAACTTGATAAACTTGATTGATGAACATTAACGATTTTGTTCACCTTGCTGTAATGATCAATTATAAACAAATTATAAAGGCTGTTTTATCTGATTCAAGTCGTTCAAGGAAACCCTTAAAATTATTCTTGTCTATTCCTTAAATTGGATCACAGAAATCAACATTGATATGACAATAAAAAGGAATGTTTGCCCTTTTAAAATTATATTATTTTTAAATTCATCTTTACATAGTGTAAATTTATACATGTTGAAATCAGGATCCCCGAAGGTGGGAAACCAATATAAGGATGTCATTTTACATAGAAGTTTTAAGAGAGAGAGAGAGAGAGAGAGAGAGAGAGAGAGAGAGAGAGATTTCAATGGTTTCACCGTTAAAACTGCCAGGTAATATGTTTGTATGTTTGAAGCAATTTAAGGATGACTCTTATCATATGCATAATTATTGCTTTAAACTGGCCAAATTGATTTTTGTACAGCATTTTATTATGTTAAGCTTAAAATGAAACCTCATCAAACCATATTAGATAATGACTCTTAGTCTATATGTAGATTTTTGTAAGAATACTTGCGCATGCTAAATGTTATCTGAAATTTAAAAGTATTACAAAGCAAAAATGTCTTTTAAATGAAAATATTTGATTTTTAATGGATATAATTGATCGTAGGAAATATACTTAAAAGTCAATCGAGAAAACGTTAATAATTTGAAATTGTTTGAAGGTTTTGGCTATTTAAGACTCTATAGATTAAGAAAAACATTGAAACTTTTAAATAAAATTCTATGGAGTTTTTTTTAACTTGATGGGCGTTTTTTTTTTCACTTGATTTTGTAGTGGTGTGCTATCGGCATGAAAGTTAGCAATAAATCGTTCATCATAAAAACTTACCTGTATACATATATAATTGGTTTGAATAAAAATATATTGAATCGTACAGGAACGATTGGAAGCTATTTTGGAAAACTACATAAATGAAGACGTATAAAAAATGGTTGATGTTTGAAATTTTAAAAAGAAATTATCGATTAAAAAGTAAACTATCATCTATTGTGATATCCTCTACTCCGATATACATAAAAATGCATTTGGTTTGGTTTTAAAGGTTTTATAGGCGAAGAGGGTGGGGTCCCTCAAGACCAAGGTCTTTCAGTTGTGGCGGTTTTTAATCTCACATTTGCAAATTAATTTGTCATTTATTCACTGATTTTTTTGTTGTTGTTAAATCTATTGTTTTCAATTTAAACAATCCAAATTTGGTTCATTGAATAAACAACCTTTAACGCAACCTGTTGTTCTATTTCATTGCAAATGAACTTAGACTTATTGGGATATTTTTAATTCAGGTACTTGTATTGGGTAAAATTACTGGTAGTAGCAAAGCTCAATGTTGGGCAAAATTAATAGGGCTTTTCTCCTGTATCCATGTATCATAAATCTTCAATTTATCAAAAACTAAAAAATAGAAATAAAAATATTTGCATTTTAAAACGTTGGATAGACTGTTCATTATTTTGAAAAAATAAATTTTATTAAACGATTTAATAGCGACACTGTTCGTTATATCTACTGACGCAAGATGAATGAATGAGAATAAAGTTCAGACTTTTGACATAGTGTGTGATGCATGACTCTTTGTCTAAAACAAATAATGTTTGCATAACAGGTGTGTATGGCTGCATCCTCCCTAAGGATTGGGACGGCGAATGGCACGATAGTAGTGATACAACACAAGACATCACGTTCACACAGTCAAACAATACCGTTATTGGATGGAGTAATACAGTACCACTATTTAGTAGTAGTGTCACTTCGTGGACATGTGTAGACTACGATCCAAATAACAATCTTCTACTTTTTCAGTAAATAAACTTTTTCATATATATATATATATATATATATATATATATATATATATATATATATATATATATATATATATCTATATATATATCTATCTATCTATCTATCTATCTATCTATCTATCTATCTATCTATCTATCTATCTCATAAAACTTTTGAATACTTTGTTTTGGAAATCAAAAACAAACCTGATTTCATAAGTTAAATGTAACGAGTGCATATCCGGAAGTAGAAAAGATTAAATTAAATAAGAAAATCTAAATTGCCTGCTTAATATTAAACGCTTGAAATTGATAATTGTAATAGTTTATTAATAAACGTTGTTATTCTTGAATACTGTGGTTTCATTAATATTCAAGGGTGTCAATTTTTGTGGATAAAGTGAAAATCACAGTTTCAAGGATATGTAAATTCATGGCCAATGACCCCATTAATACAAATCGTCAATAGAAATTGCATTTCAATGAACATTAAATTTCATGGATCAACTTAAAAACGAAATCCACGAAAATTGGTATTCAACGAATATTGATGAAACCACAGTAGAACAACGAAATATATGCAAAACGTAATTAATGCGCCGATTAATTTACCCAAAAGAAACGAATTTATCCGTTGACAGTTTGTAAGGTATTGGCAAGTATCTCAAAATGTATATTTAAATAAAGAGCAGATCGTTTGAATCAACAGTTTTATATATGATGTTAACAGTTTGTTAGATAAATAGCGGCATTTATAAAAAAGATTAAGGTATTGCCAAATATCTGCAAATGTATATCTATACAAGGGCAATGCAAAGCGGAGCATCCCCTCGCGAAATGAACATTTCATTTATTCCTATCCCCTTGCACGCTTTGTGTGTATCCATGGGGGATAGGTGCATCTACGTGGTTGTACAATTTATCTCTATTACTAGCGAAAACACACCACAAACGTGTTAAACTTTTAGAGTAAAATAGTTTTATAAATTCTCTTTATCCAGTGACATGCATTACGTATATCGCATTTAGACTAAGATCTGACGACTTATAGTCTGCTCTATGAGAAAATTCGAGTTAACATGTCGTAAGTTTAACCTCAATATTTTAAAAAAGAGTAATGCATCTTCAGCGATTTACATAAAATGAATTCCCGGTTAATCATGTTGACAATATTCTATAAAGTCTCTTTTGAATTATGAACCTGTTCTTCTCCAAGTAGTTCTTTAAATATAGCCCGAAATTCTGCTTGTTTTGATTAAATTCGGGTAAACTTAATCTCCTGCTTCAGTTTTTCACTTTGCACATCCTTTCCGCTCCCCCCCCATTTAAAAAACCGTTTGCTTTCTTACCTTTACAGGGCCTACATCTAACAAACGATCAAGTTGTTGATTTGTAATGTTTACTATTCTAAGAACCGGAAGTCGTACATAAAATTTCTAAGTGTTGTAGTTTTAACGATATTTTAAACAATATAGAACAGAATTCCCTGAAAAGAAAGAGTGTTTGTCCTTTAAACATGCTTATGAATTGTACGAAGTTTGATAAACATGCATGCGAGGGTTTTCTTTGAATGTTGCTAAAAAGGCTGAAATGGACACATATATGTACATACGTACACACACACATACACATACGCACAGCAGCGATGCTGTATCCTCCTCGCAACAAGTTGCTCGAGGGGATAATAATTGGCACATCGTTTGACTCAATAGTTTTTATATTACATTTTCTTAAAAGAGCTTTTTAAAATGTTCAGCGATGTTGAAGGCAACGTAAAATACTGCAATTGGGCCTTAACAGACAATATTGTGCGCAAATGATTCTTTATGTTTTCCTAGCAACTATTCGCATAGTATTTGTTTTGACTGGCTGCCTATCCTGACTCAACTTTGCTTTCTAACTTTTGTCAAATATAATTATTCAGTTTCGTATGACAAATCATAATTTACTGGAAAAATTGAAATATGACATGGGATACGTTAACGCAAACGGTTATTCACTTTCAGGCATGTAGCTTTATTATTTTTTGTTGGGGGGGGGGGGGGGGAGACAGACTTATTCTACAAAATGTAAACAAATTTAACATAGGGACTTCCCGCAATCACGAAAATCCTATACTATGGGTGATGGGGAATGGTGGGGGGGGGGGGGGGGTAGCTGCAGTTTGCCTTTATTTTCAGTTACTCTCAACATTTCTTTATTCATCAATTTACATGGTCCTAAAAAGCTTGTTGGGGGGGGGGGGGGTAAATCCATGATGATCCACTTTTTATATGTCAATTAAATAAGAAAAGTGGGGTACGACCCCCCCCCCCCCCACCCCCGTGTAACGTGCCTTCAATTTGTTAGTCAAAGTGCAAAATTGGTGAGAAATTCATTATATTTTAGAGTGAAATACTTTTACGTACAATGAAGCGCATTGAAATGGTAAAAATATTCGTTTGAATGGAATATTCTAAACTTTGTATCGAACGTCAATTGTTACATAAGACACACCCATTTCTTTTGAAACGAGGAAAACAGTATTCGTCACAATGCTTTCTGAACCGCCCCTCTTCTAAACAACACAAGCAGGAATTTCACACACGGACATTATACACAAAAAAACAAAAACACAAACTTTCTTTCCTTTGTTCTTTCCAACTATGTTCAGAAACAGTGATATTGTTCAAAATAAGAGTATTTTTAGTAACTTTGTGTTTTGAACTTCCTGTTACATGTACTGCATTGCAAATAAAGAAAAGTTTTTACAACATATATGCACATGTTTCAGTTTTTCGTTTTAGAGGGGTAAGCTACGTTCTTTGTCTTCTTCGATCTTCTGCATTTGTTGCTGTGTTCGCAGCTTGTTGAGGAGACTGGGATATGCGCGGGGCATGGAAAACATATACGGAGAAAATATCGGGATTCAGCTTGTTTCCACATTTCGGTCCGCAGCCCTGCTTGTGTTGTTTAGAAGATGAGCGGTTCAGAAAGCATTGTTACGAATACTGTTTTCCTCGTTATAAAATAAATGGGCGTGACCTATGTAACAATTGACGTTCGATACAAAGTTTAGAATATTCCATTCAAACGAACATTTTTACCACTTCAATGCGCTTCATTGTAATTAATCTCAATGACAACAAATTTACAATTCAAATGCAACTTATTAGGTTTTTTTTCAAAGCTTTCATCGTCTTGATTGTATTAACTTATTTTATTAGCAATGATATATTACTCAATAAAACAGTTTAGTGCATTTGCTTATTGTGCAAATGAGTGTAAATTACATGAATGTAATGAAAATAACAACTTTTTCTCTCTTTTTCTCTGTTTATTCTTCCCTTTAAGGTCAGATCAAATCGTTTATCCATTTGCTACTATGCCGACATACATCAATCGTTGCCTGAAATGGGAAAAACTAACAGAATTTTCATATACGTACTTAATATACAAAGGTATGTACTTTTCCAATCAAATTTATAGATATGACTTTATCAAGATATTCAAGCAATAAATTTTAAACATGCTGATTTTAATGTTGGTTTCTTTTTCAGTCTCCCTTTTGTTGATAAGTGTTGTTCCTGCTAACATCAGTTTCCATTGCAATGTCGACGATGCCTTCAAACCAACAGCAATTGAATCCATTGTGTTAGTCAAGAAAGGTATAGATTAAGAAATCAAAATGTACCAGATTTTTCAAAATCAAATCATATCAAATAAAGATTTTCTTTTACAATCAGGGTATATGAAGAATGCTGCCCAGAATTGCCCAACCCCTTTCATTGGAAGTTTTAACTATGTGTTTAATAATGGTTTTTCAACATATTGTGATAATGCAAGTGTTTGGGATGTTTGTTCCAATCCAACACAAATGGTGGTTAAATATACCCTGTGTTCAACAACACAATTTTATTCAAGTAAGTCACTCATCCAATTACAATACCTCTTAAATTTACTTGTCTTAATGAAAAACACTAAAACATGGATATACAACCTTCATTTTAGACGGCGGTGTTGCATATTGCGCCTTTTCAACGTTTGTAGGAAGTACTTACTACGTCACAGTGATCAATGCTGACAGTGCTGTGGATTTTTCTACCACATTTCGATTCACTTGTTATGTAGGTAAAACGACTCTGAATCCAAGTTAGGTGTATAGATACGAGTAGTTCATTTATCATAACTTTTTTCAATCTTTTTTATCCACAGGCTGTGAATAGTTCTGATGGATTTGTTTATGCAAGTGACAATAAAGGAGCGTGTGTACCGGAACAGGATCCACAAACCAGGTTAGCAACAGGAACCGGAACACTGATCTTATCTGCTCGTGGTATGGCAATTATCTTTTATAGGTACTTTTAAAAATCTAATTATATTTTTTAAAAATATTAAATGAAGTTCAAACCATTTTCGTTGTTTTTTTTTATAATTGTGTTCTGTTTATTTCAGAAACATGTTGTAAGTATAATAAGTTATCATTTTTTTCATTGATAAGCTGAATGCAAGCAAAACACATGTTCCCTAATTCATAAAGCGATAGCACATAAATATTTAATATTGGACATGTATGCATCCAATCATTTTATTTTTTATGTTAATTTTCAGCCTTTAACCCAGCTTCTTCTCAGATGAATTCGAATAGCTACATTGGTATCGTGATTGGCGCTATAGCAGGGGCACTTGTCTTAGCAGCAGCAGTACTTGTGTTTGGGACATTGTTGTGTAAAAAATATAAAGCACGGATCATTCCACATGAACACAGAGAAGATGACTCGTAAAACTCTATGTACAAATTGAACCACCTATTATTATCAACAAAGTCAAAGAGCTAGAATGCCAACTAGTAATATTTGCTTTAAAAAACTATGGACAAAAAATTACTGTAATAAGCTACATTGAGATATTCTCGGTGAATATTTTGTCATTCTACTTTTGAATACTACTACATGTACGTCATTGTACTAATAAAGCTTTTGATATCTTGGTAAGAATCATTGTTTATTATGGCCAATAGTTAGAATATATCATGAATGTACAGCAAGATGTCTGTACTTTGCACAACAATAAATAAATAAATGAAAAATAAGCGAGTATATTAGTTGATAATATTTTACACTAGTTATTTTTCAATTAACTAAATACCAAATTATCTAGTTCTGTAAAGTTCAATGCAGCCAACAGTCTTGAAAGTGGAATAACGTTAAAGCTGACATGAATTCATATATACGCAATATTCCCCTTATATCTCCGATTATCGCCATACAAGTTGTCGATTTCTATTCTGCTCATCGCTACACACACCCTATATAAGGCTGATAGCACTATTCATGCTTCACCGCATTCAGGTACATGTACTTCATTCACCCAGACACGTTACATTGAACGGGAAGACTTGTAGAAGCGCGTTTAAACAAAAATGATATAACAACCACTGCACTGGCTTGGAATATCCCATGAACGACAAAACAAGACAGACCGAAATCCAGATACACATTATTGCAAAAATCCTCAATTGTTGTTAACCGTTTTCCTGTGTCTGTTATAACATCACACATGCGCAAACCACACACTGTACCAGATCGTGCAATGACCATGTGGGTTTAAGAAACGAAAGTGTTGAAACCGATGAAAACGATGTTACGTTATTAGTTTCTTGGATTTACTATCATTTATCTACTGTGTTGGATGAATTGCCGCCGAGGATGCAGACGTTCTGTACTCTGTATGATCGACACACGTGTTCGATAAGCTAGCGAAGTAAAACCCCTGTCACACCGGAGCTGCGTCCTCACGGCGATCCTGCTGCGTCCTTAAATAATGTAAAACGCCAAGGTAAACGCAGTAGAGTCTCCTACAACGCAACGGCATCTTCGTCCGTCGCGGTGGGATCGCCTTGAACATTTTAGAACGCCATGCAACGGCGCACACTTTGAACGTGCACAAAGTACGCGCCATGGCTCTGCGTTCTGATAATCACACCGTAGAAGCGTAGTAAGGTCGCCGTGACAGCGCCGTAAGATCTCCAACAGCGCCATGTGAGATCCGTCGACGCGCTTAAGGAACACAGCTAATCACAGTGTAGACGCAGTGATAAGTCAATTGTGCTTGCATGGAGACCTCACGGAGTCCTTTGGGATCTCACTGCGTCTCTATCGCGCTCTCACTCCGCATCCACAGCGTTTGAACACGTTTTGTTTTCATTCGGCTGCGTTCACACAGCGACCCAAAAGAGCTGTTGCTGCATTCATCGCGCTCTCGTGACGTTTCTTCTGCGTTTATACCGCGCTCCTACGGCGTTTCTAGTGCGTTGTCATCAAGCCGACGAAAACTCGAACAATGGCTGTTATACAATAGCAAGCGATGTAATAATTATCAAACTGGATGTAGATGACTATGTAAGAAGTAACATTTGCTAATATTCCAAGACCTATCAATAGACGTAGATGGAATTCATGCCATTTGGTTCTGATGTTTTCACATCTTTTCTATGTTTTCTAACAACTAATACCGGATCTTTTTTGTAGACCTGACTACTAAGAGTTTTGTCCTAGTCCTTCACAAATTGTTTAGAAGTAGTTATGTTTCAATTACAATGTAGCTTTTCATAAAATCAATACAAATTGTACAAATTTATTATTAACCTACCAAGAACGTCTTGTGCACGCAGTCAGCGCGGTAAAAACTCCTAGCACGTCATGAGCGCTCGGCAGAGACTCAGCGAGAGCGCAGTTAATCGCCAAGTAGAATTCCGTGGAAACGCAGTTACACGCCGTGGGAGCTCCGTAAGAACGCCTCGGTCGCCATCAGGACGCCGTGACATCTCCACTTCTAAATTTTCAAATAAAACTGTGCATTTTTTTCTGAATTTTCCGTGCGATCCTACGGCGATTCCATGAATTTTACAACGCCGTGAACACGCCGTAGGGACGCAGCTTGGTGTGACAGGGCCTTTAGGTAACACTATCTGTGCAATATATTACGGATACATTGAAAATTCTTTCATTCTAATCAAAGAATAAATAAATATGTTTTATTGATTGATAGTTTCCTTTATTCATTTTTACACATTGTTTACTACAATGTTAAGTTCATGCATTTAGAAGTCCGTGCAGCCGCCTGAATGCATCGATCGGAAAGCAACCGACTGTAACTTTCTCCACTGGTATATATACCCTAGTGCCAGATGATGATCGATTATAACTAATATGGCGACCAAATGCTTTTATGAATTTATATCAGCTTTAACACACCTGGAGAAATACACTCAAATTAACAGTAAATTATTTGATTATGAAAAATATAATGATAAATAAACTGAACACATGTCAAATAAGCAAACAATATTTAGTTTGGGGAGTAAAATATGAATATCTAAAAAATACAATTCAGTAAGTAACAACAAAAGCTCCTGCTGGATTCGAACTTCGATGTACGGATCACAAACCCAACACTTTACCCGATCGGGTATGGAGTAAGTTTCATGTTGCCGGCAATAAAATCGATTTAATAAAAAAAATGTCGTTTGGATCAGATGTCAGCCATTTCGTGATGATGTGTTATACCACCTTAAAGATTATCTCCATGCTGTGAAACGTCTCAATAAATGTGAAATACAATGTATCCTCAAAGAAATTCTTTTTTTAAATAAGGGTCAGGTAAATTATATTTTGGTAATTTATTGTAACTGCGGTACTGCTCAAAAGAAAAAGTAGTTTATATTATATTTTGGTAATTTATTGTAACTGCGGTACTGCTCAAAAGAAAAAGTAGTCTAGAAAAATCAGAGGTGTTAGATAATAAAATGTGCAAACAACGATTGATGCGCCGTATTCATAAATTTATTTCAATTTATCCTGCAAAACAGTACTTGCAGTATGAAAAAAAATCAACTGCAAATAACATCTCTTGCAATTGTACCGGTAATAAAATACACATTGTCTATTTTCTTGTGTGCCTGATTTCATGTCGTTTCTTGAATTCTTGCCGTTTCACTAAATAAATGAAATTGGACCAAGTTTTTGTAGAGGAATATCCCCCAAAGAGGACACAATGTTCAGTAGCAATACAGGTAATTACAGTTTCAAGAGTGACACAATGTATGTACTCATATTGAAATCTCAAAGTATTGCACATGAAATACATTATACAATTATTACTGTGTAAAACCAATATTGCCTCTATCTTATATGACGAAGTGTGAATTCATTGTATGCTAGCTATTTAAATAGAAGATGTTAGATAGCATGTGCGTGGTAAAATAATGTTTTGTGTAAGGTGTTTCATTATATCCCTGACACAGTTAATCCTTTGTCATTAGATTGTTTGCATAGTTATTTATCTGTTGATTTTTTTTTACATACAAGGTTATTTTATTGAGTTAAATGTACCAATATTCACAACGTAATGGTTCACTATCTGTAAAATGAACACTTATTCTTTTCAAAGCAGAAAAAAATTGCTAAATTAAGTTTAACGATTGAAATAATTATGCAAATTCAATACGACCCATCCATATGAGAGTTCATGAATTTTTATGGGAAAAGTTGTCGAACACTTTTCTGAAGCATAAATATATCGGTAATATGTTCGTTATGAAGATGAATTCAAATATATATCATATGTTATTATTTTCATGGATATTATCTATCATTTTAGGTACGTACTTGATTTGCGTACGGGTTTGTAACAGAAATAATTTTGATTTGTTTTGCGTTATTAATTAGATATATGTATTTCAAAAATAAGATTTAATACGCAGAGACTCCTTATTTGAAGTTTTTAAAAAATATTTATGTAAACGATTATTATAACAAGATTCTATGTTTATAAATTCCTGACTTGAATATATAACGTATGTATATTCTCAAAATATACTTTTTACAAATATTCAAGAGTGGTCTCTTAAATTGTTGAAAACAATCACTTTTTATTCTTTATGTGACTGATTAAAACAAGTATAATAATGTATTCGAATTCGAGTCAAATTATCCTTAGTTATCAATTCTTGACTACTAATTTCTTTCATTAGTTTATATATCTACAATATAAATACCCCTACCCATTCACCCCAAAATAGTTCTCTTTATATTGAATTAATCATTATCTATAATAATTGTATGATATAATTACATTTAAATTGTCCATTTTGTAAGTCTTTGTGTTGAATTATTAAAAAAATGACACTTTTAATATTCTTCTCTTTTTCAATAATCAAAAAGTGAAAACAATTATTTGTCTTTAATTTTTTCAGAATAGTAAGTAATTACTTTAATCTGATGAAATCTGGATTTTGTTATGCATCAGGGTATAAATTATTGCCTAAATCTTGTAAAATCTGGATTCTGTTATGCATAAGGGTTTTTTTCCATGAAGAGTGTAGTGGTCATTTTTTTGTACATCAGGTCAATTTCGATGTTTTCATAAGTTCATCATTACGTAATAATAGATTATGCCATTTAGTCTTTATCTGAGTTTTACTGAAAAAGACGTGCATTAGATATTGTTTAAAATGTAAGAATATTGTAAAGCAGATTTTCCTAAATAATACTAATCATAGCTAAAATACTCATAAGACAACCGAGAAATGAAACAGATATCAGAATGCAAATAACTAAGCGATTTAACATTCACTTTGTCGAACCTGATAAAAAAGCCACCCCCCCCAAAAAAAAACCACGATGAAAAAAAATGAGAAAGAGAGATTTGGAAGACTACAATGTATCTGACATATGCTTACATTAAACGCACGCGCAAGCTGAAGATAGACCGACATTTCATCTGGCGGTGCCAGATATTCATGTGCCGACCGCAAGACATTATTTGGCGGCCACCACTAAATTGTATGGCGGTCCTTTTTTTTAAACCAAAAACAATCCGTTTTGTCATAGATTTCGTTGTGTTTTGTTCTCGATATGCAAGTTGTCAATCAGGGTTTACTTTGAAATAAGGAATAATGAATCATTCTTTGAGTATTATGAGGTGATAAGTTTGGTCAGGGGGTGATCAAATCCAATAGAGCCCGAAGGGCTTTATGATAGATTTGATCACGCCCCGACCGAAATTATCACCTCATTATATTCAAAGAATGATTTCTTAATACTTATATTTATATAATTTTAAGCCATCGTCATATTAAATATTTAAACATAAATAAGCAAACCCCACTGGCGCCTCAATTTGGCGTCATTTATATAATGGGTATATTATATTAAGTATAGTGCGAAATCGATAGGCATTGTTATCACAGGCAATAACACTGGAAAATGTTAATATATGAAAGTAAATACTTTCAAATACATTGATAAATTTGTTAGTTACTTGCACATACAATTACATTAATTTTTTTTCAAATATAATTAATTACTTTCAATAACTTTGACAAAAGCAATTAATTACAATTTTATTACTTTAGTTTTATTTTTTAAAAATCTTGAGAGCAATTACCTGTATAAATAGCATTAAGATATGGCTTTATGTGTGGTAATGTTTTTACAGATTGGAGTTCTGTTTAATTATAATTTATACAAAAGTTTTTTTGACATAATATTCTTCCAGTACCATTGAGTTCATGTTTGGTTCTAAATAAGATCTTCTATGTAGTGGATTTTTATTTGTATTAATGTGTTTTATGCAAAAAAAAAAAAAAAAATTGCAGTATAGCCCATCTCGATATTAAAAGTTGTAAGTATAAATCACAACAATTCGATATTTAGAATTAGACTCCCTTAAAGCTAAAATATGGGGGTTCTTGGGTATAAAAGGGGTTCACACCTGAACAAAGTTACACACTTACCTATTGTCCTGGGCAGTATGTTATGTTGTATTAACATATAAAACATTATGAGACATTCAATATTGTCGAAACAAAAGCCTATGCCAAACAGGTATACAAAAGAAGCATCATTATAAGACACCTATTTAAACTTTAAATTGGTAAAAAAAAAAAAGTAATTGAAAGGTAATTTAAAAGTATTTGAAAATACATGATATTTTTGGAATGTATTTACTTGTAATAGAAGACAGGACCAATTACAAATTTCTTCCAATTACTTTGAAAAATGTAATTATTACGCTCAATTACAAATACTCATATCATTATATAATTATTGCAAATACCCCATCCCCGTTGTTAATAATTCGTGTATGGGAACTTTTGTCTTTAATTGTTTAGAACTAATTTGTATTTTTTAAACCATACCGCGTTTACCGATGGTAAAGCATATTAAAACTATGCAGAAATTCAGTTGATATCATCAAACAGTCTTAAAAGCCAAATCAGTTATCAATGATAAATCAAACGCAGCAGCTAAAATCATCATTGACAGATATGAAATAATAACTCTAAATCAAATTGAAAAAATAGTGAGCGTTTCATCGGGTGGCGTTTTTAAGATTACAAAAGGAAACTGAGGTGCCAGAAATGTTTCAACGAAGAGGGAACCATCTTTCATATATTGAATGGTGAACAAAGTCGAAAGCAATTCTTAATTTCGGGGGGAGTGGGGGATACTTTTTAAAAAGTGTAAAAAAAAACCATGGTCTGCATTAAATGATTACAAGGATTGATAATTGCTTCCATTTTTATGAACCTGAAGGAAAACTGGGACAAAGCAAACCACCTACAATTATCAACCGCTGGAAAGCAACAATAAAGGTCCTTTACGGAATTTTCTTTAAATTATATGGTATAGTTGCTCTGATTCCTACCAAAAAGACAGAATGTGTTACAAAAGGCGTTTATATGCATGAAATATTATCCGATGTAAAAAAAAATATATTGCAAGATCAGAAGTCCAATTTCCTTTAATGAACAAATTGTTATCTTGACACTGTTTTCACTTCCGTTCCACTCTAGTTTTTTCAGTGTAAGAGGGATACTCCTCTTTAGGAGTACAGAGGTGCATTAAAAATGGATTATAAAAACTTCATATGTGGTTTGAAGTTAATGATATCATCTAAAGAGAATTTGGATAGAATAAGAGTTTAATGTACATATTTTTGCCGATTATAGCAAAATTTTCAAGACTGTTTAATGATAGGTTTAGATTTATATATAAAATTGCTCTTAATGTTTGTGTCTGAAG
The DNA here is from genome assembly GCF_025612915.1 of Magallana angulata. Classification (NCBI taxonomy): domain Eukaryota; kingdom Metazoa; phylum Mollusca; class Bivalvia; order Ostreida; family Ostreidae; genus Magallana; species Magallana angulata. The sequence goes on from NC_069117.1 coordinate 46,457,557, forward strand.
GCTGAAGAAATAGTAAATCATGTCAAAAATAATATTTTCTCGATTCAAATGTTTGGGTGCATTCTAAGTTCGGCACCAGCATTTTGAAAATAATGCTTTTACCGAAAAGCCTTTTCATCAAACTTTGCACTTTAGTAATTTAAAGAATGAATTTTTTAACATACATTGTAATAAAATTTGTTATGAAAACTGAATATTTTGATAGTTTTGCCATTATCGACTCATGATCATCGTAAAGTATAGGATCTTACATTCTTGTCATTCGGTACTTGTTCCCATATGGGTAGTACATAGTATAACGAAACAATACTGGAAGTTATCACCACTGTCTATCTACAAGTTTGAATTCTAAATTTTTACATTTGCAAATATGTTTCCTTATATGAATCTTTAGGATAGCAAAAACGTTCAATTCTGTGTGAACCTATTTTATGACGTCAAAATAATCATCGCACGCACCAATCGTTTGACAGTCGCAATATTGTAAACTTAAAAAACATCATTATATTAATGATTATGACTCTAAATAATTAGCCACACTCATCATAAACATAAGTAATAAAAAGCAACCTTAAAAAGTTAATCGAGATATCAACTTGATTGGTACGTTATAAAATCATTACATGATTTGATCATTTGACAAATCAAGTTCATATTCCGGTAAACTTATTGCAGTTTATTTCTTGAAGACATGCAGGTATGAATGTAAATTAAATTTTTGTTATAGTGGTTAATAGCTGTACTTTACCAGCGGATTGGGACGGGGAGTGGCACGACAGTAGTGATACAACACAAGACATCACGTTCACACGGTCCAGCAGTTACGTAGTAGGATGGGGCCTTGCTGTGTACTCCAGCGCTTTTACTTCTTGGACTTGTGTTGATGAAGACACGTCTAACAACTTTCTGCTTTTCAAGTAAATTTACCTGTACATTTTCTTTCAATAAAACAATTAAATGTATTAACTTTGTTTGCAAAAAAAATAACAAAACTGTCGGCAAAGTCTTATTTAGGGGATCGTTTCGTTTCTAAAATAAGCTCTAATTGATGCATGTTGATATTTTAATTAGCCGCACAATTGCTTAATATTTTTAATTACCTGCATAGGCGTTGTAACGGGGGAGGGGTGTCACTTTTTTGCAAATTTATACATAATCATTACACAACCATAACAAAGACCTTTTTTCTGCTTGTTAAGATTTTTTATCAGTCTAGCCCCCCCCCCCTTTTTTAATTCGCTTCCGACGCCACTGACCTCTGTATACATCAACTCACCCTATTTATTAGGATTAAGAAGGTTTTGATTACATTGTAATATAAAGTAATATAATGTTGTTTTTTTTATTTGTTTGTAGGTCAAATCAAACCGCAGATGTATTTGGAGCCCTGCATGATATATATCGTTGCATCAAATGGAAAAAGTTGTCAGATTATTCTTATTCATATTTGATATATGCAGGTACGTGATTTTGACTTTTTTAAATATCATAAAGTTCCATTTTGATGTTGTCAAATTAAATCCAAACACTATTTAAAGATATTAATGTTGTTTTGTTGTATGACAGATATTGAAGGCAATGCGCGAAGCAAACGAGTACTTGTGGTGCCAACCAATACGGTTATTGACACTAGTTCAGGCTGCAATCCAAGTAACGGTATACCCTCCGCAATTGAAACCGTTGTTTTAATCAAGAAAGGTACATGTAAATTAAACCATCAACTCCCAAAAACAGTACATGTAAATGAAATATAAATCTTGGAAAACTAAACTAACATGGGTATGTAACTTTTCGTTACCGTGTTTCCTGGTAGAATTTTTTCTTTTATTAGGTTACATTCAGAGTGCTAAACGTAGTTGCCCAATTCCTTTCTTAGGAAGCTTCAATTATTCTCTTAATGATGGATCTACAACATTTTGTGGTAGTACAAGCGTTTGGGATGTCTGTATAGATCAAACCGAAATTGTTGTAAACTATACCTTGTGTCCAAAACAACAATTTTACTCAGGTAGGTTCTTTTTATTAGATTTGATTTCCTATATATCAAATCAGCTATACCTCATGTACAACAAAACAATTCTAACTTATCCCAAGTCCCAAGATATCATCGGTTCCCATTTTTGTCTTAATAATTACCCGAGGAGTTAAGCGATGTTCATTCAAAAGTGTAAAAATTGTTCAAAGATTTCTCCTTGAAAACGATTCTCTTCGCTAATTAGGTTTCAAAACATGGTTGAATTTTGTACTGCAACAGACATGATTGATAACATTGACAATTGTGCCCAGTGACTTCAAAATGTAGAAAAGGTGTCAATATCATCATTATAAATCTCAAAATAATGTCAGATTTTGTTCCTGGGAATTTTTTCCGATCGAAAAATAATATTGTGTGAATGAAATTATCTTGGACAATTTCTCTTTAATCTATTTAACTGCTCTTCTTTTCTAGATATTTGTACAAGGGTTGTCCAAGACTTTGTGGACAATCGTGTTTTTTTTCATTTTTAAAATGGGTTTATATATACATATTGTGTATCGAAATATCTGTCATAAAATCTCAAATCAAATTAATGTAGTTTTGAATGTTTCCATAAGATCGTAAAATTCTTTGTCGACTGAGGTAGAATAACGATAGAATCAAAACAAAAGATGGAGGAAACAGGAAAAAATCGAAATAGTTCGAGTTTACTTATCTACAAGTAATACAAGCCATTTTTTTTAAATAAAACGTTCGATTTTACCCTCTGGCCAGTCGTTTAAGGCAGTATATCACTATCGGGTAAACCCAAGACTACGACCCTATAGAAACGGCGTTACATGTATAACTCAACGTCAGAATTGGCCATACGGCCCGTATAGGCATTGTATATATAATGATAATTCCAATAAAAAATGTCCATTGCTCTGATTTTTATGCATATACATTATTATAATCAATATTAAAATATCTTTACACTTTCCTGAAAATTATGCCGTTATTTTGAATTAAATCATATGCGTCCACGACCTTCTTGGACAACCTTCGTATTTTTATTCAAAATTTTCAAAATTTGCTGCATGAATATCTTGTGACAAAGTAGGCTGTATCAAACTATATATGATTTTCTGACATAATTCAGACGGTGGTGCTGCATACTGTGCCTATTCAACATCTGTAGGAAGTACTTACTACGTCACAGTGGTCAATGCTGACAGTACTGTGGATTTTACTACCACATTCCGATTCACTTGTTATGTAAGTACAATACTTCTGAGATTGGAACTTCGCTTCGTTAATTTTACGAAAAATCACATAACTTTGATCTTTTACATTTCAATAGGCTGTGAATAGTTCCGGTGGATATGTTTATGCTAGTGACAATAAAGGAGCGTGTGTACAGAATCAGGACCCACTGACCAAAACGGCCACAGGAACTGGAACATTGACCTTATCTGCTTATAGTATGTGTATTCATTTTAAAATCAACGTGTATACCTAATTTTTGTTATTTTGATGATTATTTTAAAATTACAAATACATTTTCCTAATTGTTTTTCAGAATCATGTTGTAAGTATGGTTATTGATTTATCAGTTTTGTTTCCAAAAGTCTGGACTGTGCAAAGACATACATATTTTGAATGAAAAACTTTTTTTTCGGCAAAAAGAGGTTAATTATTTTAAATTTTGCTTTGTTTCTCTAGCACCCTCTTCAGACTCTGCCAAAAAGAGTTCCGACGACATGATCGGTATAATTGCTGGCTCTGTAGCCGGAGTAGTTATCCTTGTAGCAGCAGTAGTGGCAGTAATTTTGATTTATAAAAAATGTAAAGCACGAGTACGACCAATCGGACACAGAAATGAATAAATTGGCCTAGTGATAAAAGATTTATATATCATGAAATATATAATAGATATCATTTCAAACAATTTGTGTCAATAAACTAATGCTTTTCATTTGATTATTTTTGTTAGTCTGAAATTTATTATATAGTTACTTAATATTTCAGTATAGTGACATGTGTATGCCAAAAGTATTGTACATTAAGCTATTTTACATCACTTAAATTACACCCACCGCATTGGGCCTATGTGTCTCTTTGAAATCATTGAATATATAATATGCAAATAAAGTAGATAGAGTAGATTGAGTTGATGAATTTGATTTGTACAGATAATTTTGTTTTACTTAGTAAATTAAATAGAGATATTTTGGAGTTTGTCTTTAGTTTTTTCTTTGTCCTTTTTATCCTTGATTAAAGTCTCATTTGAATTTTTAAACGTTATAAAAGGAAGAGAATTTTTATTGTTTCGTAACATTCGCAATTAAAAAGAAATGTTTTTCATCCTTAAATAGTCCGTCTTTACACAAAACACAACAACGTTTTTGTAGAGGATCATTTCGATAACGACCAGTTGACTCTGGGAGGAAGGATTCCACATCTGAATTGTAATTTGTGCCATATGATTTTTTTACTTTATTATTTATTTGTTTACGTTTTACATACAATATAGTATTGATTAAATATCCTCGTATTTTAGATTAGGTGAAATGAACAAAATATGTCTCTTAGCAGAAAGGATATGAATTACGTTCATTGTAGGAATACCAATGAGAAATCAATATACTCTATATATTAAAATTTTCATTTCATTCCGATTACATTGAATCCTTTGTCATTGATTGTTTGCATAATTATTTATCTGATGAATGACATTGTGTGATTTGAACAAAAGATTTTCCTAAACTAAAGGAAGTGCTGATCTACGTTCAATTATGAATATCAATGCGAAATCAGAATGCCCAATGTACATGAGTGCTTTTGAAGTTTAGTAACAATTATCTGTAGTGAAAGAAAGTTGAAACTTTTCCGTATTGAAATCGAAAATATGTCACATATTTCTATTTCTATAAATATCATCATTTATTTCAGGTAAGATGCTTATTAAAAAAAATACATATCGGTTTTTTTCCCACGATCATGTTTTGATGCGCATCAAATGCCAAGACCATATTATATGTTCCTTCATTTCCATAAAAACAGTTTAATCTAAAAAACAAAACTTTCATTCTGAGCGAATATATTAAAGGAAGCCTAATATGAAATCAAAGTACTGAAGTACTGATGGGATTTTATCGATTGTTATTTATTTTGAAATCAACGTTATTTTGCATGGCAAAAAACTCCTATAAGTATTTGAAATACGCACTGTGGCAACGCACTTTGGAAAAATTACGCACTTTGAAATTTTTTTCAAAGTGCGTTAAATTTAGGACAAGATCAACGGACTTTGAATTTTTTTTTCAAAATGCGTAAAATTTTGGACAAAATCAAGGCGCTTTGAATTTTTTTTTCAATGTGCGTTAAAATTTGGACAAAATGAACGCACTTTGAAAAAACCCTCTTCTCGTATTCAGTCAAATAAATCATTTCAATAAAAGAATATTAACATTAACATTAACGAACATTAAATTATTATAAACTTAAAAACAAACATTAGAATGTGGGTTAATTTTCTCGCATTGATCTTCTTAAAGATCATATTGTTTTTGATAAACATAACTAACGTATCCTTTTATCACATTATATTTGTCTACTAGCACCTGCAATAAGCTAGTTAAAATATGTTATATATTGATCTCCATTATCAATATATACAAATTATAGTCGTTCTTGCATAGCTCAATATCTCAGATAATAAGTAAATTTGCTGCACACTCAAAATAGGAAAATGCAGTTGCTAAGCGATAAAGTTTATATCATATTTGGATAATTTAAATCTCCCGAATTGTTCTTTGTGTGTAAATTGTCGATATTGTCTCATGAGAAAAAAAATTCTCATCTAGAAACTGTTTATCAAGTTAGCTGGGAATGCAATGAGTTCTTTTTTAAATATATCATATTAAGTTAAACAAGGTTAAAACAATCATTTATTGTATATAAAACTATCAACTATTTTCACTAAACCATGAACATTTTTTTTCAAAGTGCGTTAATATCGACGTTATCAACGCACTTTGAATTTTTGTTTTCAAAGTGCGTTGACTTGGTCCCAAAATTAACGCACTTTGCAAACAATTTTCGAAGTGCGTAATTTTTCAAAGTGCGTTGTAACAACGCACATTTTTATAATATGAATCCTACAAGAATTTTGTGAAAATCCAATATCAATCATGTTGTGTAATATTCAAAGAATTATTCCATCAAACTACGTATTAGTAATCGAAATAGTTATGAGAAATTGTATGGATCCAAGCAAAATTGAACTCTGCTCTCGTTCAACCAGACTCTCAGCTGTATCAGTTAATCGCCGACAAGCAAGAGAGACTCTATGCTTGTCGGAGATTTATGGAGACAGCCGAGCGTCTGGTTGAACGATACTTTATTGAACTCTGGCGTAGGAATACATAAAATGTACGACTTCAAAAAATATCTAAATTGTTCGTACCATTTAAAATCTGACTATGTACAAGGTACTTATAAATGAGTTTCCTTGAAGAACAATGCTTAAGAACTCATTACATCGAATTTATTGATTAGAACTAAATGTTGTCAGCGGTGTTGATTTTTGCTTAGGTCCAACTGCATAGGAGAGTTATTTAAATTCAACTCCCCAAAACCCTTATATATCTAGAAATATTGCCGTATAAAGTTGTCAGATAAGCTGTTAGAAATAAAATCATAGTTTCTTTCGTACACAAGAATAAATTAAAATGATACAAGCTTCCGGTGGATTGATGGTAAACGGGATAAGAGTTAGATTTTCATTATAAAGTTTAAGCACTTTGAGATTTTTAGAACGTACTCGTATCTCCGGTTTTTTGAGGACACATGAGACGTTCCTCAATTTTATATAATTTTCCTTGATATTTTATTCCTTAATTATTAACAATTAAACCTGTTAGTTTCCAAAAAAATTCAGGGTAGATCACCAGGCTCTTTTTGGAGCTAGAATATTTAGAATGTTCCTTAAAATAACATGCAAAATGCATTTGAATGCTTATAAATAAAGTCATACTTTATATTTTTAATTGGACACTTTACATCTAAATAAAAAAAAAACAATCATATAACATAAAAATAGAACTATAAAATTACTAAGTGGAAATCTTCACATTGTGCAGATAGGAAAAAATAGAATAAATGGAAGATAGGTCGCGTCTGACCTTAACTGAAAATGATTTAACTTAGAGAGCGATTAATGATTTATCTTTTTGCTATGTATCAAATAATAATTTTTTGCTCACACAAAGTTAAAATCAATACATTACAAAAACAAACTGATTAAATAGGCTTTTTCAAATACAATTTTGAAATTTGATTTCTATTTATTTTCAACAGAATTTTTAGTGTAGTTTATTGGTATTTCTACAACATAGAGAAATCCCCCCCCCCCTCATCTCAACTCCATTATCTAACAGAGTGGTGTCTAAAGTTGTAAGAGAAATGTAATACAACGTTTAATGCTGTAGAATAACTTTCGAGGTCGAGAAATGTTGTTTTGAAATTAACGAGGCCGAGTACAGAACGAGTATGCACGCTTTCGCGCAGCGTTTCATTTGTATTGTGACGTCATATTTTTGCTTTGTTGACGCCATGGCGTAATAGTTTCAACTGCAGATATTCAGCAAAATTTGTTGAAAATAGCTCGATTGATGCGTAAAAATAATGTTATATTGTGGAATAAACATAAATTTCTCGAAGTATAAGCTATATTTGGGCTCGGTTCGAAAACGTGAAGAGGGTTCAGCAAGCCTAGCTCTCTGTCACGTTTTCTTTACCCGCCTAAACATAGCTTAATTTCTATATTTCAGGACAGTTACCATGTATTTTATATTATTGACCCTTAATATGCGATGTTATATATTTATTTATTACTTAAATGTGTCTGAATGTTTTAATAATACTATAAAGATCACCATTTCCGTCTTTGTCAAATAAAAAAATAGCCATTATCTGGCAAACTGGGAAATTGCGCATACAAAAAACAACTTTGATAAGACCCCTGGATCAAACCAGGAGGTAAAAGGTTGTTTTTTTTTACCATTTGCTGTCTTTAAGCAATAACTTTAATATGTAGAACAGAAAAAGAAATCCCTAGGGCAGAAGTTTAAAAAAAATGTAAAAAACGTGCAAAATTGATACATTTCAGGCAAAATCCCATAGGGTCCCATGCTAAAGATTAACAAACTTTGAGATGACCCCTTGAACAAACGGTGTGGTAAATGTCTGATTTTTTTTCCTTATAATAATAATTATATCAGTAGAAATTCATTTAAAAAATTTCATTAAAAAATCTAGGGCAGAAAAAATTAGACCCGGCCTCGTTAAAATAAAAACAGGCGTTAGATAATGCTTTAATACTTAAAGAACATTTTGAGACCAGGAGGTTATTCTACAGTATCCACGATAACTTTATTTTTATTCTATTTGCAGCTCAGAATTTCCGTTGAGAGTTTTTTTATATATAGAAAAACGTATTTGTGAAATCTACAAAATGTTGATAATAATTGCATTTGTAAATTGATTTAACTCGGATTATTTAATTACTATAAATAAAGTATTTTGTTCTATCTATTAACTAGTCTCTCAAATTACCCGTAAATAAGTCAAAAAATGAGAAGAAGGGTGGATATAATCTTCACTATCGATCAGAACGTTACATAAAGAAATTTTATTATTTACTGAACAATAAAAGTACATGTATGATAGGATGATATTTATGCATCACAAAATAAGCCATAATTTAAAAAGTCAATATTAATGCTTATAGCTAATTGAATTAATCTTTAAAGAGATATAATACGTTTGAAGCAGTGTAAGGAATATCTATATTCATACGCAGACATACATGTATTGTTTTAAACTGGTTAGATCTCGATACAGATTGTCAGTAACAATAGGTTCAGGTATTGTTGGTTGTATCAAACTTTGAATCCACGCTTAAATAAATAAATATCATCAACTATTTGATGGTGCATTGTATAATTAAAAAAATTAATGATATATCTGTTTTTAGGATACTGTTCATTTTAAAACTTTTAGGAATGTGGTAGAAAAATGAAAGTATTAATCGAATTCCAAATTGTCACAGATTTTCTATGAAATGAAATAAGAATAAAAGAATATTACCATTCAAAGAAGGTAGATGCTGAAAGATATCTGCATAAGAAGTCCAAAGTACGTATTACATGTTCGAATGATTTTGTTTATATACTACCAATAAACATTTATATTTATATTAACTATGATTTATCGTTCATCCCATATTAGAAACTATAAGCGAGGCAACGTCTTTTAAATCAACTTTGTCAAATTACGACAGTCATTTTACTGTTTATACATGTACTACTTTTACATGTTACTTAGTATTGCGATGCCCACAACTTTTATTGATTCAATGTAGATCAACTCCTTTAATTTGCATGACATAAATTTTTAATGTACTATGACTGATCGTTGAAAATGAATTATGAAATTAAAAAATTGTTTTATAAATGATATTGGCTTAAAAACGGCTCTGTTTTGCAAAGTCATATACAAGAGATGTACTAAATATATGATAAATATAAGAATACGAGTTCATTACTGTGAAAGATTCAATGCAAAAAAAAAACCCCACTAAGTACGTATGAAAAATGTATTTTAGCGCATTTTCCAAGCTCCAAACATACGTTATTTAACGTCAACACCGTGGACAACTGGATTATATTTATATGTTAATCAAAACACTGTATCCCAACAATTATAGATTGAAGAAAATCTTACAAAAAAAACGAATAATGACACCGTGTTTCATGTGACATTGTTCCAAATATCTAGTTTTGAATAATTTTTTAGTTTACATGGTTTACATACAATGTATTAAATTTGTATTAAAATTGACAGTTCAATTTAATACGACAAAATCAAATTCGCGTATTAATGTGTAAAATGAACACTACCAGTCTCAAAATGTTATGGTTTGAGATCATTGTTAACCAGATTTATCCGGGGTAGTGAAGTAACTGTTTTCTGTCTGTGTTGAATATTTTCCCTAATTTCGTCTTAATATTCCTTGTACATAATTTTTCTTTATTCATTGTTACGTTGTGTAAATACGGAGTGCTATTTATCATATACCAGGTAATATTTTAAGCACAATATGTACATTTTTTGCTTATATAACAATGATTGGTTTTTTTAAAATTGATATTTGTATCTATATCTTACAAAATCAATTTCTGTATGACTATGGGGAAGTTATGTGAGATTATTACACCGAGTTTAACATGTTCGTTTTTAGTTAGAAAACTGGCAAGTACTAGAAAGTACAAGTATATTGAAGAGCGGACCTGTCCTTTGGACAAAAATGATTCATTCCTTTGTATTATCATGGAAACTGTTGATCATGGGTAAGAAACATAAACGGTAAAATGTGAAAATATGATTTAAGAATGACAATTGCTAAACGACTAACCGGTATTCTTGCCGAAACTATGGTAACTTGTTACGAAATCCGTAACTGGATATTTTAAAAAATAAAACAAATGTTTGAAAACAACTTGAGTTTTTGACGCACTTTTTCATCAAATTAAACTTTATTATTCTCATGACGTCTTTAACTTTTATGATTAAGTTTGAAACTGGTAAGCATTTACATGTAAGGCTTAGGACCTGAGACCGTTGAGGGAAATAAGTAAGTGGGTGTAGATCATATCACTTATATTACACCATGAAAAATATCATATAAATCATTTAAAATTTAGATTATTCATTTAATTATATAAATCATATTAAATGAATATAGTTTTAGGTCAGACGCGACCTATCTTCCATATTTTCTTATCTCCACAATGTAAAGATTTCCATTTCTCCGAAAAGAGCCTGGTTATGTACCATGAATTTTTGGGAATTAACAGGTTTAAATGTTAATAAATAAGGAATAAAATATCAAGGAATATTATATGAAATTGCGGAACGTCTCTTGCGTCCTTAAGCATTTTCGTCATCATATATGATAATCAAATTCACGGTTGATAACCGTTACAATCAGTATCAATGTAAATGACATTACTTTCAATGTGTACATACTTCCATCTGAGAGAATTATCTTAAGGGAAAAAACCATAACCCGTCATATGTAAACTTTAAGCGATATTGTGATAAAACTTTTTATAAGCAAAACTCGTAGTGTTGAAGTAGAAAAAACAATGATATAAATTGTAGGAGGAAAACAATTAATGACTGATTGCCCGCTACTACAGTATATACCCTTTTTATCTTCAATAGCTGTACATGTAGTCACAATAAACAAATTCTAAATAATTTCTTATTTCCACAGGAACGGAATATTCCGATCGTATATCCCATAGTCTTTACGGCTTCGTTTTTTCTTTTTATATCATCGAAAACCAATCAGTTTTGAGCACTAATTCGTCCTCGTCCTAATATCTTATTTGACATTGTTTACAAATTAAGCGTCAGACGTTTGAAATGCTATACATATACTGAACAAAAAAAGAAAGGAATATATGTAAGTGTACAATTTAGTTTTACTTTCGTTCGAACAAAATGTTTGACAATAAATGTCCTATATAACAGAGTTAAACTACATTCTGTTGTGATGGAAAAATCCTGATTATTCAACCGTAACGCCATTTTAACTGACGATGAGTACAATGGGTAGAAGCCCGTGCTACACACAGTTTGACCACGTGTATCTGCAAAATTCTTTGCAAAGAAAATCTTTGCTGTCTGTCAAAAAGAGAAAATCAAAAATTTAGTTCATGCGATTTTTGAAATGCCCCGATTGTCTAAAGAAAACCATGAACGCTGCGTTGGGATACTTCAAGCAGGCATGTCCCAAAACGCTGTAGCAGCCACAGTCGGAACGTCTCAGAAGACGATCAGCCTTCTTTGGAGACGTTTCCAGACCACTAGATCTACCGATTACCGGCCCTGCAGTGGAAGACCTAGAATAACCACCCCTAGGGAGGACCGTCAAATCCGGTTGCTCCATCTGAAAAACGGATTTTTAACGGCGGTAGATTCAGCTCAAAATGCTTTCGGGAGGAAGATAAGCTCTCAGACGGTAAGAAACAGACTGAAGCGTTGCGGTTTGAAAGCCCGTAGACAGTACAAAGGAACAGAGCTGACAGATCGACACAAGACCTCCCGACGGAACTGGGCGCGGCACCATTTGTGCTTTCGGGTGCAAGACTGGTCTAGAGTTCTCTATAGTGACGAGTCTCGTTTTAGTTTGAACTTTGCCGATGGAAGAACCCGTGTCTGGAGGAGATGTGGAGACCGTTTTGCTGGTTACTTTGTGACAGAAGTAGACATATTTGGTAGTGGTAGTGTAAGGGTTTGGGGAGTATTTTGTGGTGGAAACCGAACAAGACTTGTTGTAGTGAACGGTACCTTAACATTCGATCCGAGAGATATAGAGAGGAAATTCTCTCCCCCGTTGTACTGCCATATCTGCGCACCAATGACCCTTGTCTAACATTCTAACAGGACAACGCAACAGCTCACACGGCTCGAGCAACAAGAGAAATCCTAAACCAGAACAACGTTGACATGCTAGACTGGCCCTCAAAATCTCCGGATCTCTCGCCAATCGAACACGTTTTGGACGAGTTTGGTAGGAGAGTAAGGATGCGCAGACCCATGCCTCAGAATCTCTTGCAACTAGCAACAGAACTAGAGGAGAAATGGAATAATATTCCGGGGCATTTAATTTTACGATATGTATCCTCTATGCGTAGAAGGTGTGTCGCACTATTGAATGCAGGTGGTGGCCACACACGGTACTGACTTGTGAAATTCCATTCTGACCCCAGGGTAGATCAGAAGAGTGTTCTAAGCCCGCGTGTTTCTAAAAGTGACTTTTTACAAAAGAATATTGTCAAACATTGGTGTCTTGTTATCATAACAAGACACTGTTCTGATCCTTTGATTTTTAATAAATTGACCACAAATTATTTATGCTATACCTTTCTTTTTTTGTTCAGTATATATCAAACAAATGTTGTAAAATTCGTATTGTAGCGTTGTGCGATACTCGACTACATAAAAAATATAAATAATATAAAACGATACCAGAATCAAGAGAATAATGCAATTACCGAAATGCATTTTAATCAGCTTTCTTATGGTGCCGTGTTATAAAACGGCAATTTGCACAGTTTGTGATCTCATATGTCTACTAACAAATAAGATGAATGCATGCAGAGTAAATTTATGTTACAGGTGTGTATAGCTGTACTTTACCAGCGGATTGGGATGGAGAGTGGCACGACAGTAGTGATACAACACAAGACATCACGTTCACACGGTCCAGTAGTTACGTTGTAGGATGGGGCCTTACTGTGTACTCCAGCGCTTTTACTTCTTGGACTTGTGTAGATGAAGACACGTCTAACAACCTTCTGCTTTTTAAGCAAGTTTTATCAGCACATTTATTTTAAAAACAAATAAAATTAGTATATCAATTTTATTTACGAATGGAAAAAATTGATTTACATAAGTGAAGGTTCCATCTCTAAAATTAACTATCATCAATGTACATCGTTTTTTAGTATAAATAAGCAGCAACATTGCTTATCACTTTTATATACATTATCTCACCATTTTGGTGGGAAAGTATAGTTATATGATTGCATTGTTATTAGCTCTATTCAAGCTACAGGCAAATTATCCGTTTCCTCCCTTTTTGTTGAAGGTCAAATCAAACAGCAGATATATTTGGGTCTCCACATGACACATATCGTTGCATGAAATGGGAAAAATTGACAGATTATTCTTATTCGTATTTAATATATGCAAGTAGGTCGCATTGAATCGTTTCATTATTATTTGTTTTGCCAATCATTATATTTTAAATAACTTTTATTCATTTCATACTGTAAAAACAAACATCGCTTTGAATTTAATTTAAAGATATCGAAATCAATGCGCAGGGCAAACGAGTCCTTGTTTTGCCGAATAATACCGTTGTTAACACTAGTTCAGGCTGCAATCCAAGTAACGGTATACCTTCTACAGTCGAAACCGTTGTGTTAGTCAAGAAAGGTACATTTAAAATATACCAAACATTAAAATTACTTATAAATGAATAATGAAACAACTGGAATATGTAACATTCACTCTTGTTTCAAGAAATGCACATTCTCTTATTAGGATACATTGCGAATGCTACACAGAATTGCCCAACGCTTTTATTAGGGAGTTTCAACTATACTTTTAATGATGGGTCTACTACATACTGTAATGGAACAAGTGTTTGGGATGTCTGTTCCGATCGAACACGAATGGTCGTAAACTATACCCTATGTTCGGAAAGACAATTTTACTCAAGTAGGTTATTATCAGATTTTACCACTATATTGTTGTTTAAACCTGTTAAAATATAAGGATATAATGAACATTGCATTATATTTCAGACGGTGGTGTTGCATATTGCGCCTATTCGACATCTGTAGGAAGTACTTACTACGTCACAGTGGTCAATGCTGACAGTACTGTGGATTTCTCTTACTCATTCCGATTCACTTGTTATGTATGTACAATGCATCTGATATTCAGATTTTTCAATAGATAGTTCATGTATCAAAAGTCCAAAGTAATCTGGCCTTTTTTTATACATAGGCTCTGAGGAGTTTTGGTGGACTTGTATTTGCTAGTGACAATAGAGGGGTGTGTCTACCGAATCAGGACCCACAAACCAAATCGGCGACAGGAACCGGAACACTGACCTTCTCTGCTTATAGTATGTATATGATAATGAAATCGTCGTCTATTCTTTATTTTGTTTTTATTCGATGTCAGATTATTTTGAATGTTAAAAATGCATGTTTTTCATTATTGTTTTTCAGAAACATGTCGTAAGTATGAATCAATTTTTTTACTCGAAAACGTAATACATTCAAATTATCGGTTTCCTAAATGAAATATTTCGTGTTTGGTATAAGAAGGGCTGGGTGGTCAGGATCATTTAATGCTATATACATATATATACCTTTGTAGTAAGATAAGATTTTCATCAGACTTTACAGATAAACATGTTTCCTTTGTTTAATTATAGTTTATGACTGAGATATCATATATGAAAGTTTAAGATTAAGCTGATAGATTAATTTATTATCTCCAGTCTCATTAAAACTGTTTTTCGACATTATGCTTTGTTTTTCTAGCATTTACTTCAGGTACGACGGTAGAGACTTCTGGTGACAACATCGGAGTTATTGTTGGCTCTGTGATGGGGGTAGTTCTCCTAGTGGCTGCAGCAGTAGGGGCAGGAATTTTGATACATAAAAAATATCAGCGCATCTAGATCTATTCAAAAGCAGTGATTAATTAACTATTGCTAGTTAATGAGATGACAGATAATCAAATTCTGACATATAATTTATAAAAATCCAAGAAATTTGTGTTATCAAATTTTTTTTTTGCTTATTTGATCAATTTTTAAATCAACAATGTATTTCATAATTAATTTCATTTGAAATAAAACATTAAAACATAAAATATTATATTAAAAAAATACTTCACTGCAAAAGATTCAAGCAAATGCAATTGATAATTTACTTTAAACGTACTACATTTGGCTGTGTATTCTATTTAGCGCTTTTGGAGGAATGCGGCTTCCGCAAAATCAAGTACATCGCTAACTGCCATGCATATATCCATAAGAATAGTCACATACAGGAATACACTAATTCAAATCTACGCCAACTTGTTAAAAAACTAATTTCCGCCAAATATCGTGCACACCAAATATAATACGTTTACAGTACTTTGATATTGTAAAGAAGATTGAAAGGTGGCCATTTCTAATTTTGTTTTTCCACATTTATTTTGTGACATCTCGTTCCTGATTTTATCTCAAAATCAAAGAAATACTGCGAACATCATGCCATTCTTCAAAGCATTTTTCAACTACCAAAACAGGTCCTTAACACTTTAAACATCATTGTGGACGTCTTAATACGAATGACACTAACGAAGATAATTTCGATTCATATGAAAATCAAATAAGTATTGGTGCAGTAAAGAAAATAGCCCATTGTAAACAGAAATTTTATTTTATCTTTATTTTAAGTACATGAACCAAGTATATTGTTATTAAACTTTTAGAAATGACGTACATTGTACTTCGACACGGTAAGAAGTCCAATATCGACAATGTCGGTTGGGTGTTTTTTTTTTAATTGTGGGTCCAGTGCAAAACTCTAGTGGGAGCCCCGAGGGGCAAAGCCTGGATTCTTTGGATGGAAGCTCCTTGATTCTAGAGATTTTGTAGGGTAAAAATAGTCTTCTAATTTTGACTTTTGTGATATTTCTTCTCGTGATTGCTCTTAAAAGTAATAAAATTATTTATGAATTTTAAAGGTTTTTAGATTATAAACATGTAGTTATCTCATCAATACCTTCTGTCTTGCAGATATATAATAACATTTTCTTTTATTTTTATGGGGGCCCAGGAGCAAAGCCCCCGGAAATTCATTGATTGCATAGATTTTGTAGGGTAAAAATGAAGTCTTAAAACATAAACTTTTGTATTCTTGTGATTATACTTAAAAGTAATAAAATTATTTTCAAGTTTTTAATTGTTTGTATTTTTGAGACCTGCAGTGATCCCATCAAAACCCTCTGCCTTGCAGAGATATTAGAATTTTTCTTACAAATGGCTGTAAAAAAATCAAGTTCAATGGGACGATGTAAATGAAGTTTTAAAACACTATAACCAATTACTAAAAGGAAGGTAACTGGTTACATTTAAACTAAATGGAAGGTAACTAAAATGGGTTTTCTATGTACGTCACACTACTGCAGACACGGGTTTTGTTCATACTACATCATTGAAATCGGTCCAATGTAGAGAAATCTTTTTTATTTCCAAAAAGAGGATAGTTAAGACTTGCAATTGTACATTTTTGGCAGAAGAAGTGATTTAACTTCATTTTGACAATTTTAAATCCGCCGCTGATATTAAATTGTTGTTTCCTATCAAGGCTAAAACAGCCATCTCCCCCATCAACAATTAATAATATGAAGCACAACTGATAATATTATTCAGCAAAACTTTTAAAAATCTGCACAGTCAAAATATAAAGTTCTAACACATTACTACTATGAAATTGTAGCTTAGCAAACACTCTCATCATGAGACCTTTTCCGATAAAATTAATGAGGCTTAAAATATTTAACGCGAATTTTCGACAAAATCTTGAAACTTCCCTGAAAATTTGTTTTAACTTAATTAGACCATACGTTGCAATCTATCACTTCGGAACAATTAGACTGCTTTCACAAAAACCAACTGTTTGATTACTCTAGCAATCAAATAGATTGAGGTTACAAACCAGTGAATACAAACTGACTAGTCAAACCCACAACCTACTCCTCCTTCATTTGGTTTCATAAATCTGGATTTAAATTTTTTCTCAATTAATGTCATGATAATCTGCAATTAATCTTAAGAACATATATCCAATTAAAATACAAAAATAAGTTTTTAAAAAGCTTACTGAAATCTTCAGCACTTTCATTATCATATCCTGGAAATCCACGTAACTCCTGTTCAAAATTGGAACTCCCGAAAGGCTTCCTGTTGTTTCTTTTCTTGATACTGAAAATACCTTACCTAAGCCTAGTGGCGTTACATGTAGCAAATCACTATAATAGGATTATTATGATACTCTTACACAACATCATAAGCGTACTTGTCGGCATTACGTATAATTTTATTTGTTTTGTTTATTTTTTTTTAAAACAGAGTTTAACGTGTCGATAGTAGACTCATTTTTGTTACTTTTCGACAAGTTTACTGCTTTAAGAATGTCATTTTCTCTTTTCGTGTCAAATTCAAGCCAATTTACTTTGAAACTTGGGTCTGATACCTTTTCTATTTTTAAAATTGTATGTACATCTGTTCATGTCTTGCATTTATTTGGACTCGTTTCATTTTATCTGTCAAAGTATATATATCTTTATGCATCAAAGATCCTAATCGATTGATTTGAATAAATGTACATGCGTGCGATGCGTCGTTATTTTTTAAAGTTCTGTGATGCACCCCTGCGAATGTGTTCGGAATGTTTTCTTTATCGTTGCTAAGTATGTAATAAATCAAGAGGTGCTCGAATGAAAGTTCACGAGACTTCACCGAGATTTGTTCAGTTCCTCTGAAATTTCGAGCGGAAGTATAAGTATTCGGATAATAATAATTAATTGCAAGTTTTTATATAGCGCTTTTAAAATTGGCGAACCATTTCTCAAAGCGCTTTACAATTATTACCCCAGCAGGATAATATTCTCAAAATACGTAAGTACTGGTCGATTTTCATATCATATCCTACTTTGATTAATGTTAAAACATCAACATCTTTTAAGATGTATGTCTTATTTCACGGTCTAGCGGTTTTTTAAATTAAACGATGATACTCGAAACAGAATTATTGTTCGTGTTCAAACACGTGTAGAGTGGTTGATAATATAAATATTGGGTTGCTTAATCAATTCATAGCCATGTTTGATGCTTGTGGTGTGCAATACCATGTTTTTAAAAATAATGGGTGAATGTTTTGCAAAAAAAACTTATAGTATATCGAGCCATTTTCAAGGAACATTCTGCATAAAATAGTACAGTCTGTTTCACTATTAGTGTTATTACTAGGTCAGGCGCGGATCGACAATTAATTCTTACGGGGGATGTCTATTACGCATGTTAATTGTCGCAACAGCAGAAAAAAAAACTATTTTTGTATTGTCACATTTATTTCTAGGACACATTTTACCCACCAATTAATGAAGATAAAGTTTAAAATCAAGAAATCTCTAGAATTTATATTTGACTATAAGTACCTAGATTCTCTAAAATAGACTATTAACACGAGGCACGATTTTTACTGCGAAACTGAAAGGGTCAAATAAAACCACGTGATTTAAAATTTAAATGACAATAACATTCGCAGGGGTGTGATGGATAAAACTCAGTTTCAAATAGAATATAGAACGAGAGAGGGAGATGTAAATCCGTGCGCAATGGAGAAAGCGACATTTTGCTTGTTTCTCTCGTTGTTAATATCACGAAATAAGTTAGGTAAGATACTTATACATTAAAGAAAAAAACACGTTTTACATTCGACCATGTTATACGCACTGAATCGTCACGATAGGATTGTTTGACACGAAAATAGTAATGAAATTTATAAATATTGCATTATTTTCTTTGCGTTTAGCCTGGTTGTTTTATAACTACATATACCACAGTAAAAATGTATTACAAATCAGAATTAAAAGACATGGATGATGTGACACACAGGAGAAATCTCTCAGTTACAACTCTGATCAATTGTGTATATATTACATTCAACAGATTAACGTATTTGAAATGACATGTGGGGATAATGTGTTTTAATCAAAAGTCAATGTAATATAATGCTCATGAATGGAACTATGAATCAGCACTTTTTGAATTCATTGTAACCGTTCCTCAAACAATTGTCTAAATTAGATACCCCCCCCACCCCCCACCCCCCCAAGAAAATGTACAAACTTCAAGTGAAAGTGATTTGGCAAATTACGCGTCTAATGATGTTTACTCATTTGAACAACTATGTAAGATTTTATCGAATGGAACGTTTTTCTGGGCGAAAACAGTGTCAGATTTTCAGTTTTGAAATTACGATGGGTCCCTATTTGAGTGACTTCATCATTGATAAATATTGCAAATATGTATTAATCACTACTGACTCGGCACGGAGTCATTGTATAGACCTTGACTTAGTAATATTGCACTAGTAACAGACGGGTGTGGCGTTTTCTGCCTGTACATGTTTTTAATGGTTTTAATCTTTAAACACTACACGCTTTAAAATATTTTAACTCTACAGGCATGGTAGTATATACATTTACTGTTCACACTGTTTTCTTACACAAATACCTATGTTATCATAGGGCCATCGCTTTAAAATAAAGACAAACTATTTTCAAAATATACAGTCTACCGGTAATTCACTCATTAATTGATGTAGATTTCCCAAAGTCAAGTTGATTGAGCAAAATAGGGGAATACATGCTCTTAAGTTGTACAAAATAAATAAGCATGTAAATCCCATCAGTTTTTAAATTTCATAGTGCAACAAGCTTAAATCTAAAATTCTAAAGAAAAAAACTAAGCCAGTTTACCACCAAATTACAAACATACGGTATCTTAAGATATTTCAGATTTTGTAGGATTTTTCTTATTCGTTTTTTTTTCAAGAGAAAAAAAACTTTACTTTAGCCAAAAAATTGTATGGATCTACCTTTAAATGTAAATTTAAAAAAACCCCAATATTACAAAATCACATTGTAAATTTTGCGAATACACCTATACCTTAGATTTATAATTTACAATATGACTAGAGACAAATGTGATATGTGTATATAAAAAAGTTATACAAGAAGGAAACTAAGTTACTGAATACATCCTTCCTATATCATCATTCGACATACACTCAACTCAGATTTTCAAATGATTTAAAGTAGAAAATCGAATGAATTCAGACAAGTAAACATTATTGGTGGGTGGGTGGGGGGCTTTAGTCTATGAATTAAGATATAGGAGGTGGTATTAACAAATTTATCTTCATTTCTACAAAACATTTCGATCCTTTTTAAATTTAACTCAAATTGTCTTTTACAATAATCTACAAAAAGTAAAATGCACTTTACGTTTATTCAAACATTTCCAAACGTGATTTCTGATTTGATATCCTCAATTGAAAAACAATATGGTTTGTAAAGACACAGTATTCAATGCAAATACTCTTATAGAAAAAATTATTTACGTTTTTGGTTAAATTGCAGGTATATTAGATATTGAAGGATTCATATACATTTCTGAAATCAAAATTTACAATGATCAAAATATTTGTTATCAGTAATTAAAAGGCGCTATATAGTAAGTTTACACAGCTAAGTTTGGTATGAATGTGTTCAGTGATACAATGTATATTCTATTTTCATGTGGGGTTTTTTCAAAAATTTTGCTTTATTTGTAATCTTCGAATTAGATTTCTGACTTTGTCCTCCATTCTTTCGAATGACGAGTTGCGCATGCGTTAGGAATGGACGGTCAGAGTTTTTGAGAGGAGATTTATTTTTTATAATACTGTGATATATGTGTGTGTTTGTGTGTTACACAACTTTCTGTGTATGTCCCATAATGTCGGAGGAATATAAGGACAACAAGAGACGATTAACTTCGGATAGTTTGATACCAAAACCGGGCAGTAAGACAGCCATAACAGTGAGGGGAGCCAATGATGGGCAAGTCGACATCGGCACGTTCACACCACCGCCCGCACATTCGAACACTTCTCAACCAGCATTGGTGGATAAACTAATGATTCGAATCGGTGAGCTCGCCAAAATGTCGAAAATTGACAAATAAGTATTGATTTGACTGCATTGTGCGATCGCATTGATAATATACAGACTAGAGTTGGAAATCTAGAGAAGTTTACTGGTAACTTGGGGAACTCGATGGGGGAAATTAAGATATCTCAGACTAGCCTAAAAGAGAGTTTGAGGGAACAGTTAAGTATTTAGTGAACTAAAGATAGTGAATAAAAAATTACAAGGCCAAATAACAGATCTGCAGCAAGAAGTATATGAGGGACAATTTGCTTTTTTCGGACTCGCAGAATACCACAGCAGTGGAAAGGAGAACTGTGTGAACCTGATCAACGAGGTCTGTGAAGCAGAACAAAACATTGTTGGCATTATTGATCATATCGAGCGTGTCCGTTGGATCGGACGATACCAGGATAACAAAAATAGGCTTATTGTTGTAAATTCTCCAACTTCAGGATCAGGAAAAGTTTCAGAACATTTGGATAAAAGCTCAAAAACAAACAGTACAATATACGAGAACAATTTTCTTGAAGAAATCGTCGAAAAACGAAAGGCTTTGATGCCCGTGTTGAGAAAAGCATTTTGGGGAAAACAGAAGGGCTGTATTGAAATATTACAAACTATTCATTGATGGCAAACTATACATGGGAGAGATAGGAGACACCATAAACACCGAAGCTGGCAGAGATGACCCCGAGAATGACGAACCCACGGAGATACTAACAGAGAACGCGGGATATGGCAGAGGTGAAGCTTAGGGGCAATTGGAGGATGATTTCATGAAGATGATCAGCTGGAACATAAACTGGGTTTTGCTAGTATATTCAGTGATAAAAAAATTCAGTGCTACATTCTCTCACATGATATCATTCTTCTTATGGAATATTGGATAGAAAATAATTTCTCTATTGACGTGGACGGATTTCATAGCTTTATTTTTCCAAAAATGCGTTCAAAATCTATTCAAGGAGGTGGTTGTGTTATTTTAATTCGTGAAAAAATTAAGCATTATGTATCTTTTCTTGAAAATATGTACAACACTATCATAAGCTTAAGCTTGATAAATGTCTATTAGAAGGTTCAGAAGATTTCTATTTAGCATGTGTATATCTACCTTCAAGCAGTTTAACTTTTTACCAAGCCTATGATTGTGATATTTTTAGTGAGCTAGAAAACCAAATTGTTAAATATCTGACTTTTGGAAAAGTTATGTTGATTGGTGACATTAATGCAAGAACTGCAAATGCTAATGATTTTATAATGCATGATATACTACATGATAATGTTTTGAGAGTTTTAAGTGAAGTTTTATTTTATGGTTTAGACACACGTCTTCAAAGTAGAACTAATCCTGACATGGTCAAAGATTTGGGTAACAAGTTATTATCTTTATGTAAAAGTAGTGGATTAAAAATTTTAGATGTGCGTCATAATTTGGGTATGGATAAAGATTATACATTTGTTGGCCCAAGGGGCGTTGTGGATTATGTTATAACTACTCTTGATTTATTTTCAAAAATTGATCAGTTCATTGTAGCAAACTTTACTATTTTCTCCGATCATGCGCCTCTTCATATCAGATTGAAGTCTAAAATTCAAATTATTAGCAATTCAAACCAATTGTCTTCGCAATTCGTCTGGAACCAGGACTTGATTCACCAAGCTCAGTCAGCTTTAATAGAGAATTCTGATGACCTTGTGACATGTTTCCAGAATACCCTGTGTAAGACCCAGTCTAGTATAGACGATTCAGCCAATTTGTTTACATTACACCTGACTTACCTAATGCAGCCCTTTTTCGAAATTAACAAAAGGTCTCTAAATCCAGTTCAAAACTCAGGTGGAGCAAGATCTCATTTATGCGTGAAGTCACCGGTCAAACCTTGGTTTAATGAAGATCTCCGAAAAAATACAGGATATATCGATCAGCACTCATCCGTTTTAATAATACAAAAAGCAGAGTTAACCATTTGAACTTGATCGAGGTCAAAAGAAACTACAAACGTTCAGAAGCAAAACTTAATATTCTATAAGCATTTCTGGAAAAGAAAACCTTAAATATACATCAATTGAAATGGACCTATTCTGAAAACATTTTGAAGATTTATCTACATTATTACTAATACGGATTGCGATACCCCGGTGGACACCAGAACAACCGTGTTTGAAGAATTAGCCATTGAAATTTCTGAAAAAGAAATATCGGATGCTACAGACAATCTTAAAAGAGACAAATCGCATGGTCTTGATTATATTTTGAATGAATATTTTATAGAATTCAAGGGTATACTTAAGCCATATTTACATAGAATATTTATTCGTATTCTATCATCCGGTTACTGTAAACGTATTATATTTGGCGTGTACGATATTTGACGGAAAACAGTTTTTGAAAAATTTGGTGTGGATTTGAATTAGTGTTTCCCTGAATACATATATGAATGGCATTTAGCGATGTACTTCATTTAGCGGAAGTCGCATTCCGCCAAATGCGCTAAATAGCTCAAATGGTGAACGTTCAAAGTATTTTCCTACGCAATGATCAGATGCGGTAATTGTTCCTGTTTTTAAAAAGGGTGACCCAGTTGACCTCAACAATTACCAAGGTATAAGTCTTATAAGATATTTTTGCAAATTGTTTATCTCAATATTGAATCGTAGACTTGGCATCTTCTAATAGTATTGTCACAGATGCACAGTTTGGTTTTCAACCTATGTTAGGTACTACAGAAGCAATTTTTTGCACTTCATTGTCTGGTTTCACAAGCACTTCAAACTAAACAAGAGGCCTAGGGGTCATATCGCTCACCTGAGCAACAATTGCCTTAAATCTGATCAAATAAGCATTACAGTATCAAAATATCTTGACAACTAAGTACAGTAGATCTTGCAAAAATATAGTTGAAAATCTGCCAATTTTTATCCATCTCTATGTTTTGGTAAATACCAAGCCCCTTTTGTTGTTGTACCTGTAAGAAAATTTTTCTCTATTCCTATGTATCCCCCCCCTTTTGTGGCCCCACTTTTCTCTAGGGAATCATGGTTTCATCAAACTTAAATCTGCATAACCTGTGCTTTTACACTGTATTGAGTTTTGGACCGAAAACTTTACCAGAATATTTTTAAAGATTTTCTCTATAAATTCCTATGTAAAAATTCAAACCGCCATCACCACTAGGCATTGTGATTTTGCAAACTTGAATTTACACTACCCGAGGATGCCTCTACACAAGTTTAAGCGCTTTTCTAGCCAAATAGTCTTTGAGAAGAAGATTTTTAAAGATTTTCTCGATATATCTATGTGAAAATGCGTCCCCCATTGTAGCCTCACCCTTCCTCTGGACTATTATTTAAACAAACTTGAATCTATACGATATGGGGATGCTTCCACTTAAATTTGGGCTTTCCTGGCCTAATAGTTTTTGAAAAGAAGATTTTTAAAGATTTTCTCTATATATAAAAATTTATCCCCCATTGTGGCCCCGCTCTACCCCCAGGGACCATGATTTGAACAAACTTAAATCTACATTATCTGAGGATGGTTACACGCCAATTTGAGCTTTTTTGGCCTGATAGTTTTTGAGAAGAAGATTTTTAAAGATTTTCTCTATATATTGCTGAATAAATTTTTTTACCCAAATTATGGGCCTACCCTACTCCCGGGGACCATGATTTGAACAAACTTGAATTTACACTACCTGAGGATGCTTCCATTTTAATTTGAGCTTTTCTGGTTTAATTGTTTTTGAGAAGAAGATTTTTAAAGATTTTCTCAATATATTCCTATGTAAAACATGATCCCCCTATTGTGGCCCCACCCTACCCCCAGGGACCATGATTTGGACAAACTTGAATTTACACTACCTGATGATGCTTCTATTTTAATTTGAGCTTTTCTGGCCTGATAGTTTTTGAGAAGAAGATTTTTAAAGATTTTCTCTATATATTCCTGTATAAGAATTTATCCCCCAAGTGTGGCTCCACCCTACCCCCGAGGACCATGATTTGAGCAAATTTGAATCTACACTATCTGAGGATGCTTCCACTCAAATTTGAGCTCTCCTGGCCTAATAGTTTTTGAGAAGAAGATTTTTAGATATTATCTCTATATATTCCAATGTAAAACTTGATCCCCTATTGTGGCCCTACCCTACCCCCGAGATCCATGATTTGAACAAACTTGAATCTACACTACCTGAGGATGCTTTCACTCAAATTTGAGCTTTCCTGGCCTAATAGTTTTTGAGAAGAAGATTTTTTAAGATTTTTTTATATATTCCTATGTAAAACTTGATCCCGCAATTGTGGCCCCACCCTACCCCCAGGGCTATGATATGAACAAACTTGAATCTACACTTTCTGAGGATGCTTCAATTTTAATTTTAGTTTTCCTGGCCTGATAGTTTTTGAGATGATGGTTTTTTCTATATATTCCTATGTAAAACATGATCCCCCTATTGTGGCCCATTCCTACATGTACCCCCGAGGACCATGATTTTAACAAACTTGAATCTACACTACCTGAGCATGCTTCGATTTTAATTTGAGTTTTCCTGGCCTGATAGTATTAGAGAAGAAGATTTTTAAAGATTTTCTGTATATATTCCTATGTAAAACTTGATCCCCCAATTGTGGCCCCACCCTACCCCCAGGGACCATGATTTGAACAAATTTGAATCTACTCTACCTGAAATTGCTTCCATTTTTATTTGAGCTTTCCTGGCCTAATAGTTTTTGAGAAGAAGATTTTTAAAGATTTTCTCAATATATTCCTATGTAAAACATGATCCCTCTATTGTGGCCCCACCCTACCCCCGGGAACCATGATTTGAACAAACTTGAATCTACACTACCTGAGGATTCTTCCATTTTAATTTGAGCTTTTATGGCCTGATAGTTTTTGAGAAGAAGATTTTTTAAAGATCTTAATATACATGTATTCCTATGTAAAACATGATCCCCCTACTGTGGCCCCACCCTACCCCCGGGGACCATGATTTGGACAAACTTGAATCTACACTACCTGAGGATGCTTCTATTCTAATTTGAGCTTTTCTGGCTTAATTGTTTTTGAGAAGAAGATTTTTAAAGATTTTCTCAATATATTCCTATGTAAAACATGATCCCCCTATTGTGGCCCCACCCTACCCCCGGGGACCATGATTAGAACAAATTTTAATCTACACTATTTGAGGATGCCCCCATTTTAATTTGAGCTTTTCTGGCCTGATAATTTTTGAGAAAGAAGATTTTTAAAGATTTTCTCTATACATTCCTATGTAAAACTTGATCCCCCTATTGTGGCCCCATCCTACCCCCGAGGACCATGATTTGAACAAACTTGAATCTACACTACCTGAGCATGCTTCCATTTTAATTTTAGCTTTTCTGGCCTGATAGTTTTTGAGAAGAAGATTTTTAAAGATTTTCTAAATATATTCCTATGTAAAACTTGATCCCCCTATTGTGGCCCCACCCTACCCCCGAGGACCATGATTTGAACAAACTTGAATCTACACTACCTGAGCATGCTTCCATTTTAATTTGAGTTTTCCTGGCCTGATAGTTTTTGAGAAGAAGATTTTTAAAGAGTTTCTCTATATATTCCTATGTAAAACTTGATCCCCCAATTGTGGCCCCACCCTACCCCCAGGGACCATGATTTGAACAAATTTGAATCTACGCTACCTGAGAATGCTTCAATTATAATTTGAGTTTTCCTGGCCTTATAGTTTTTGAGAAGAAGATATTTTAAAGATTTTCTCTATATATTCCTATGTAAAACTTGATCCCCCTATTGTGGCCCCCCCCCTACACCCGGGGACCATGATTTGGAAAAACTTGAATTTACACTACCTGAGGATGGTTCTATTCTAATTTGAGCTTTTCTGGCTTAATTGTTTTTGAGAAGAAGATTTTTAAAGATTTCTCTATATATTCCTATGTAAAACATGATCCCCCTATCGTGGCCCCACCCTACCCCCGGGGACCATGATTTGAACAAATTTAAATCTACACTATTTGAGGATGCCCCCATTTTAATTTGAGCTTCTCTGACCTGATAGTTTTTGTGAAGAAGATTTTTAAAGAATTTCTCTATATATTCCTATGTAAAACATGATCCCCCTATTGTGGCCCCACCCTACCCCCGAGGACCATGATTTGAACAAATTTAAATCTACACTATTTGAGGACGCCCCCATTTTAATTTGAGCTTTTCTGACCAAATAGTTTTTGAGAAGAAGATTTTTAAAGATTTTCTCTATATATTCCTATGTAAAACTTGATCCCCCTATTGTGGCCCCTCCCTACCCCCGCGGACCATGATTTGTACAAACTTCAATCTACACTACCTGAGCATGCTTCCATTTTAATTTGAGTTTTCCTGGCCTGATAGTTTTTGAGAAGAAGATTCTTAAAGAGTTTCTCTATATATCCCTATGTAAAACATGATCCCCTTATTGTGGCCCCACCCTACCCCGGGGACCATGATTTGAACAAACTTAAATCTACACTATTTGAGGATGCCCCCATTTTAATTTGAGCTTTTCTGGCTTAATTGTTCTTGAGAAGAAGATTTTTAAAGATTTTCTCTATATATTCCTATGTAGAACTTGATCCCCCTATTGTGGCCCCACCCTACCCCCAGGGACCATGATTTGGACAAACCTGCATCTACGCTCTCTGAGGATGCTTCCACTGGATTTTGAGCTTTCCTGGCCTAATGGTTTTTGAGAAGAAGATTTTTAAAGATTTTCTCTATATATTCCTATGTTAAACATGATCCCCCTATTGTGGCCCCACCCTCTCCCCGGAGACCATGATTTGAACATTTTTAAATCTACACTATCTGAGGATCCCCTCATTTAAATTTGATCTTTTCTGGCCTGATAGTTTTTGAGAAAAAGATTTTAAAAGATTTTCTCAATATATTCCTATTTAAAACTTGATCCCCTATGGTGTCCCCATCCTACCCCCGAGGACCATGATTTGAACAAACTTGAATCTACACTACCTGAGCATGCTTCCATTTTAATTTTAGCTTTTCTGGCCTGATAGTTTTTGAGAAGAAGATTTTTAAAGATTTTCTAAATATATTCCTATGTAAAACTTGATCCCCATATTGTGGCCCCACCCTTCCCCCGAGGACCATGATTTGAACAAACTTGATTCTACACTACCTGAGCATGCTTCCATTTTAATTTGAGTTTTCCTGGCCTGATAGTATTAGGGAAGAAGATTTTTAAGGATTTTCTGTATATATTCCTATGTAAAACTTGATCCCCATATTGTGGCCCCACCCTACCCCCAGGGACCATGATTTGAACAAATTTGAATCTACTCTACCTGAAAATCCTTCCACTCAACTTTGACTTTTTTCGGCCTGATAGTTTTTGAGAAGAAGATTTTTAAAGATTTTCTCTATATATTTTCCTATGTAAAACATGATCCCCCTATTGTGGCCCCACCCTATCCCCGAAGACCATGATTTGAACAAATTTAAATCTAAACTATTTGAAGATCCCTTCATTCTAATTTGAGCTTTTTTGGCCTGATAGTTTTTGAGAAGAAGATTTTTTAAAGATTTTCTCAATATTTTCCTATGTAAAACTTAATCCCCCTATTGTGGCCCTACCCTACCCCCAGGGACTATGATTTGAACAAACTTGAATCTACACTACCTGAGGATGTTTCCATTTTAATTTGAGCTTTTCTGGCCTTATAGTTTTTGAGAAGAAGATTTTTAAAGATGTTCTCTATATATTCCTATGTACATGTAAAACATGATCCCCCTCTTGTGGCCCTTCCCTACCCCCGCGGACCATGATTTGAACAAACTTGAATCTTCACTGCCTGAGGATGCCTCCACACAAGTAAAAGCTTTTCAGGCCGAATAATTTTTGAGAAGAAGATTTTTGAAAAATACCAACAAATTTTCAATAATTCTCAATTATCTTCCCTTTAAAGAGGGCGTGGCCCTTCATTTAAACAAATTTGAATTCCCTTCACCTAGTGGTGCTTTGTACCAAATTTGGTTGAAATCTGCCCAGCGGTTCTTGAGAAGAAGATGAAAATGTGAAAAGTTTACAACAACGACAACGACAACAACGACGACAACGACAGACAACGGACAAATTGTGATCAGAAAAGCTCACTTGAGCCTTTGGCTCAGGTGAGCTAATCCGCTATTGTTGTTTTGTTGATTATAAGAAGGACCTTGACCCTATTGATAGGGAAAAATTGTATAGAAAATTAAAGTATTACGGTATACAGGGAAAGTTACTTGCAGTCATTCGTTCAATGTAGTCCAGAATTAGAACGTGTGTTAAATCTTCTGGTCGTATTTCTATTCTTTTTGAAAATCATGTTGGTCTTTCACAAGGAGAAGTGTTGTCTCCAAAATTGATTGTATTATTTGTTAATGATCTTGAAAATGAATTTATAAAAATAAGGTAGTGTCCCTACTGACCTGCCATTATTAAGTCTTCATCTTCTTATGGGTGCAGATAAACTACAGAGCATGTTGAATACTTTACAGTTCTATACAAATGAATGGAACCTAGATGAATATGTATCTAAAACTAAAGTCGTTATTTTTTACAAATGGTGGGAATCACCGTATCAACGAGAAATGGCTTTATAACGGTGAAAATTTAGAAATAATGGACCAGTTTGTTTATCTAGGCGTTTTGTTCAACTATAAAGGTAAATTTTTTAACCACTCAAAGACAATTAGCGGCACAAGGTCGCTAAGCTATGTTTGCTCTCAAATCAACAATTAATCATCTTTATTTAACCATTGTACTTTGTTTTCTGTTTTTGATACTTATGTGTGTAGCATTTTTAATTATGGACGTTAAGTTTATGGTTCCCCCAAAGGACAAGATATTGAAAAGGTCCCCATTGAGTTTTTACACTTTTGCTTGGTGTTCGTAAAACTACAAATACAACTATGATATACTTTAGGACTGGGCGTCTACCCGTATATCTCATTCGTATTTATCGAATGTTTAAGTCCTGGTTTAATTTATTCCAGTCAGACAATTGTATATTAAGAGCTGCTTATGAATGGTCATATTGTATTTGTGAAAACGAAAAGCAAAATCATCAAAGCTGGGCAAAATTTATGAAGGACCAATTAAACAATTTTGGTCTTGGTTACATGTGGAACTACCAAGGTAATTTAAACAGTCGTATTTGTCTAACAATCATTCAGAAATGACTTAAAGACAATTCTATTCAAACGTTGCATAGCAAGATGCAAATAGAAACAAAATGTTGTATTTACAAGCATTTAGTTGATAATCTTTGCATGCAGTATTTTTTAAAAAAATCAATTCCAAAGTTGTACAAAAGGATACGTAGTTGGATGGAGTGTTAGGATGTACTCCAGCACTATTACGTTTTGGACGTGTGTAGATGAAGACACGTCTAACAAACTACTCCTTTTTAAGTAAAACGGTTATATTCTTTGTTTGCAATAAGAATATATTCTTTATATGAAGCTACATGCTTTATTAGTGATATCAACATTCTTTCCTGTAAACTAAACAATGTCTTTCTCTAAATTGTTTTAGGTAAAATCAAACAATAGATGTACATGGGACCCGGTATGATGCATATCGTTGCATCAAATATAGAAAGTTGACAACTCATTTTTATTCGTAATTAATTTACGCCAGTAAGTCATATTGAATCTTAAAAGAGGTTCATTTTATTTTGCCATTATTTATAGTCTTAATGCTATAAAAACCAATATTGCTTTAATCAACAGACATTGAAAGAGAGGCGGGAAACGAACGAGTACTTATTATGTCAACAAATGCCGTCGCTAATACTAGTTAAGCCTGCAATCCAAGTAACGGTTTACCTACTGCAGTAGAAACCATTGTTAAAAAAGGTAAACCCCGAAAACTAAGTATTGTAAGTGAAAAATGAAACAACTAAAATATATAAATTTCCGGTTTTGTTTCAAATCATGATATATTTTAGGATATATTGCAAAAGTTACGCAGAGTTTTCCGTTTCCTTTACTATAGTCTGTCCCAAGATATTTATGCTGCATATTTGAACGGTTTTTAATAAAAATACACATACCTGTGACTGAAGTGCAATTAAAATCGATGAAAGGGAAAATTCCCAAGATAACTTCATTCACACATTATCATTTTTCCCTCGTAAAAATTCACAGGAACGAAAACAGATTTCCTACGGAGATTTATAATGGGGAATGTTGACATCTTTTCTCCATTCGGAAATACTCGGGACACCTCGCGCAATTTTTCAACGTTATCATCCGGGTGTCTTCATCTCCTTGGCAATGGAAAAACCTCGTAGACTTTTTAGCTCACCTGAGCCAAAGGCTCAAGTGAGCTTTTTTGATCACAATTTGTCCGTTGTCTGTCGTCGTTGTCGTCGTTGTCGGCGTTGGCGTTGTAAACTTTTCACATTTTCATCTTCTTCTCAAGAACCACTGGGCTGATTTCAACCAAATTTGGCACAAAGCACCACTAGGTGAAGGGGATTCAAGTTTGTTCAAATGAAGGGCCTTGCCCTCTTTAAAGGGGAGATAATTGAGAATTATTGAAAATTTGTTGGTATTTTTCAAAAATCTTCTTCTCAAAAACTATTCGGCCTGAAAAGCTCAAACTTGTGTGGCGGCATCCTCAGGTAGTGTAGATTCAAGTTTGTTCAAATTATGGTCCCCAGGGGTAGGGAGGGGCCACAATGGGGGGATCAAGTTTTACATAGAAATATATAGACAAAATCCTTAAAAATCTTCTTCTAAAAAACGTTCAGGCCAGAAAAGCTTAAAATAAAAATGGGAGCCTCCTCAGATAGTGTAGATTCAAGTTTGTTCAAATCATGGTCCCCGGGGGTAGGGTGGGGCCTCAATGGGGGGATCAAGTTTTACTTAGGAATATATTGAGAAAATCTTTAAAAATCTTCTTCTAAAACATTATTAGGCCAGAGAAGCTCAAATCAAAGTGGAAGCTTCCTCAGGTAGTGTAGATTCAAGTTTGTTCAAATCATGGTCCCCAGGGGTAGGGTGGAGCCACAATGGGGGGTCATGTTTTACATAGGAATATACAGAGAAAATCTTTAAAAATCTTCTTCTCAAAAACTATAAGGTCGGAAAAGCTTAAATTTGAGTGGAAGCATCCTCAGATAGTGTAGATTCAAGTTTGTTCAAATCATGGTCCCCAGGGGTAGGGTGGGGCCACAATTAGGGGATCAAGTTTTACATAGAAATATATAGACAAAATCTTTCAAAATCTTCTTCTAAAAAACTATCAGGCCAGAAAAGCTCAAATTAAAATGGAAGCATCCTCAGGTAGTGTAGATTCAAGTTTGTTCAAATTATGGTCCCCGGGGGTAGGGAGGGGCCACAAGAGGGGGGTCATGTTTTACATAGGAATATATCGAAATTTTTTTTAAAAATCTTCTTCTCAAAAACTATAAAGCCAGAAAAGCTTAAATTTGAGTGGAAGCATCCTCAGATAGTGTAGATTCAAGTTTGTTCAAATCATGGTCCCCAGAG
Organism: Magallana angulata; assembly: GCF_025612915.1. Lineage (NCBI taxonomy): Eukaryota > Metazoa > Mollusca > Bivalvia > Ostreida > Ostreidae > Magallana > Magallana angulata. The sequence continues at coordinate 46,490,466 of NC_069117.1, forward strand.
GTAGGGTGGGGCCACAATTAGGGGATAAATTTTTATATAGGAATATATAGAGAAAATCTTTAAAAAAATTTCTTTTCAAAACTTTATGGCCAAGAAAGCTCAAATTGTAACCATCCTCAGATAATGTAGATTCAAGTTTGTTCAAATCATGGTCCCTTGGGGTAGGGCGGGGCCACAATGGGGGATAAATTTTTATATATAGAGAAAATCTTTAAAAATCTTCTTCCCAAAACTATAAGGCCAGGAAAGCCCAAATTTAAGTGGAAGCATCCCAAGATCGTAAAGATTCAAGTTTGTTTAAATAATAGTCATGGGGTATGGTGAGGCCACAATGGGGCATAGGAATATATAGAGAAAATCTTTAATATCTTCTTTTTAAAGACTATTTGGCCAGAAAAGCCTAAACTTGTGTAGAGGCATCCTCGGATAGTGTAAATTCAAGTTTGCAAAATCACAGTCCCTAGTGATAGGGCTGGGCCGTGACGGCAGTTTGAATTTTTACATAGGAATATATAGAGAAAAATCTTTAAAAATATTCTGGGAAAGTTTTCGGTCCAAAACTCAGTACTTAGTGTGAAAGCACAGGTTATGCAGATTTAAGTTTGATGAAACCATGATTCCCTAGAGAAAAGGGGGGCCACGAAATGGAGGGGGGGGGGGGGTAAATTGAAATAGAGAAAAATCTTCTTACAGGTACAACTACAAAAGGGGCTTGGTATTTACCCCAAAAAAGAGGTGGATAAAAATTGACAGATTTTCTATTTTTTTTAGCAAGATCTACTGTACTTAGTTGTCAAGATATTTTGATACTGTAATGCTAATTTGATCAGAATTAAGGCAATTGTTGCTCAGGTGAGCGATGTGGCCCCTGGGCCTCTTGTTATTTTTAGCCGTGTACTGATACCCGACAAGCTAGAGGGGGCGTTTCAAAGGGGAAATCTTGGGATTTTTTCATACTATTGAATGAACATCGTCTGAACCAAGAGATATTTATAAATATTGAATAATTTAAGAAAATATGCGGCAAAAATATCTTGGGACAGACTATAGGCTGTTTAAACTATTCTTTTCATGATGGATCCACAATATATTGTGATGGAAAAAGTGTTTGGGATGTAGGTTCTGATCGAACACAAATGGTTGTTAAATATTCTTTACAACGAAACAATTTTTTTCAAGTAGGTTGCCTTTTAATTCTAACTATCCTTAACTTAACTTGTCTCACTTACACTTAAGTAATTCATTCATCATATTCCACGTGTATATGTTTGTTAAAATACAATTTTGAAGTGCGTATATTTTTGTCCATAAAATGATGATATAAAAGACGTTTTGCTTTTTCAGCATTTATTTCTGACGTTTCCACATAGACTTCATATGACAACATTGGTGTAATTGCTGGCTCTGTAGCTGGGGTAGTTTATCTTGTACCGGCAGTGGTGGCGGTAGTTTTGATTTATAAAAAATGTTTGCAAACTGATTTAGGAACTATGCTTACTTTTTAAATAAAACACTGCAAAATCATGGAAAACATTGGTTTAATAGATATGATTATTCATGTAAATATTTTAGTAAAAAACTTTTAGTTGATTTATAAATATCAATACATAACGAAGCTGGGGTGCGTATGTACGACTTTACGACCAAAAAATGAATGTTTATTAAATGCAAACTAATCAATTTTGTATTCATCTAGCAGTAAAATGAATAACTGTAAATTGTAGATAAATGGCGTGATATATGTATATAATCGCATCAAAGATCATTCAATGAAACTGAAAAATATTTTTACGACTTTGTCGTAAGTTCTTAGAATAATGCAGTCTGATTAACGCAAGCCATGCATATATTATCCAAAGACATATATACTGCAACATCTAAAGAAAAGAAAAACAGAAACATATCCAGACCAATCTAGAGGCCCAGGGCAACCGTGTATCAACCATATGCATATTGTTACATGGTCTTTGATTCTTGCTTAAGTTATAAGATTCATTAGGGTAAGAATGGTAGGGACTTAAATAAGATAAACAATTACACTGTTCTAAAATAATAGCAAAAAAATAAAAGCGAAAATGGTTCAGCGATGGTTTTGTTTTTTTGATATTGTTGAAATAGATAATTTTTTTAATAACTCACTCCTAAGAATACAAGAAAGAGCACCATCAACGTGTAATATTAACAGGTTATATTAATGATCGATCTGGAACTGGTTTAGACTAATTTTATCTGTAAAGTTAAATGCTGCCAACAAAGTCTTTAAAGATAATCACTACGCTGTGAAACGTCTCAATAAAAGTGATATATTTTTGTAAGAAATGCAATGAATCATCAAATTCCTTTTTAATGAGGGACAGGTATATTATATTTTTGTCAATTCTTGTAACTGCCGTACTACTCAAAAGATTCATGTAGTTCAGAAAGGTTATAGATGTTAGATAGTGGTTACGTAATTGAAAAAATATATTTTTTAGGAGCATATCCCCAGCAAAAGGCCACCATGATCAATAGCAATACAGGTAATTACAGTTTTCAAGAGTGACACAATGTATCTACTCATATTGGAATCTCTAATATTGCACATGAAATAAATTACACAACTATTACCGTGTAAAAATAATGTAATAATTCAATGTAAGCTAGGAATTTAAATAGGAGATGTTAGATAGCATGTACGCATAAGATGTTTCATTATTATCTCTGTCACTATTTTTCCTTTGTCCTTAAATTGTTTGCATAATTGTATATCTTTTGATATTTTTTTAACACAAGGTTATTTTATTGAGTTAAATGTGTTCATAATCACAACGTAATGATTCACATAGTGTAAAATGAACACTTATTATTTTCAAGGTAGAAAGAAATTACGAAATTAGGTTTAACGATAGGACTAGTTACTCGATTTAATACGTCCCATCTATATGAAACTGTGGAACACTTTTCTATATTATAAGTATATTGGAAACCTGTTCGTTCTGAAGATGACTCCAAAAATATATCACATCTTTCTGTTTTCATGGATATCATCTATCATTTTAGGTAAGATGCTCGAATTTCATGACAGTTTAAAACAATTACATTCATGATTTGTTGCTAATATGATAATAGAATAAGATAATATGTTTCTGACTTGTTTGAAGACTCTTTGAAAAAAATACTAGTATTTAAAATAGTAAAAAACCGGATAACATAGTAAGCAGCTTAAAGGACGCCTGATATTAATATATCTTAATTGTACATAGGTATATGATTATATAGAAATAGATGCGTAGTCATTACGCCTGGGTTTTAATAATTTTATAATTAAAAATTTCAGAAAGTCATCGTGAAGATCTCATAGTGAACAGAATAAATAATAATTACACAGATCTTTAGGGAAATGAAAATGATTAGCATGAAAATAGTAATTCATTATCAAAATCATGCTTGTTTACACGGAGTGCAATTTGTCAAAAAATGTATTTTCATATTTATAAAGTTTTACTCTTTTTAAAAAAAAAACCCAAAAAACATAATTAGTATTTTTTCGACCAGAATATAATAATATCTGCCCAGTTACAATTGTATATCAATCAAAAAAGTTTTTTTGTATAACCTGTTAATAAGTCTACTAAAGTTATAGATGCATTAGAAGGAAAAAAATACTAGTGATTTTCTCAAAATGTTGAAAATGTTCCTTTTGATTATATATATCTAATTGATTTCAACATGAATAACCATGTAGTTGAGTAGATTTATCTTTATATATTACGCTTTGGCTTCTTAATTGCTTCTTTTTATTCATTTGTATTTCTACAACGTAAAGACACCCTTTAACGGTTACATATATAACTTTCGCATAGTTTAAATATTCAATTCTTATTTATCATTACTTTCTATTTAATCATATTTCTTATTTCCTTGAATATTCCAGTTTATGAATTAAAAGAATAATGAGGCCATCAATGCTCCTCTTAGTTTTCAATAATTACAAAGTGAAAGAAAAATTTTAAAATACGTGGTTAACTAATGAATAATAAACGCACAGTAAACTGAACCTGATTAGCTAGATTTTGTAAAAAAAAAAAAAAGTTGTAATGATGATCCCCGAAACGGGGTCAGGTGACAATAGGAGGTTGTAAGTATAAATAGGAATTATGAGAGAGAGAGAGAGAGAGAGAGAGAGAGAGAGAGAGAGAGAGAGAGAGAGAGACAGAGAGATCTAAATACTGGGAAGTTTAACCGTTAAAAAATGTCAAAAAATACGTTTGAAGCAATTTCAGGAACGCCTTCTTTCATACGCAAACTTATTTGTACTTGTTAAAGGGGCATGGTCATGATTTTAAGGTCCTTCGTTTCCAGCGGAAGACCTTGTTGTTTTGGTACTGTTTCTTATCATTAAGGCCTTCCGTTTCCAACAGAAGACCTTATTGTTTTCGTACTGTTTCCTATTATTATTATTTTTCCACAAATTTTGTGCACGCAATTTTTAGAAACTATTTGGCCGATTTCGACAATTTTTCACAAATGATTGCCAGAGGTCATAATTCTAGAGGTTTTTTGAAATTTTGAAATTAATCGTCACTGCCGGTACCGAGTTACGGCCGATTTTCTATTTATTACGACCTATTTTGTGCAGAGCTGATCTCAGAAACTATTAGTGATATGAATACGAAATTTTCAGGAGAGGTAGACTATAGTTGAAGATGTGCACTATAATGTTGTTTTACGCTAGTGGCGCCATTTCTTGGAGCTCGCCTATGCACGAAATTGGGTGCGAATTTTCTCTCAGAATTTTCTCATTTTTTACCAGTTGATATTTTTTAAAGACATATATAACAAAAGTGGCTAAGAATCAAAAGTTCTTTCCAACGAAATCAAGAAAAAGGGGCTGACCCCTTAAAAAAGGGGCCGAGACCCTCGTTAACACTATTACAAATAACTTAAAAATGATAAAGATTTTGTAATGCATTACAGAAGCAAAGTTGTTGATCGTAACAATATCTATTAGGTAAAATCATTGCCACGGCAGTTTATTACGTAATTAGGGATTTTTAGGGGCCAAAGTACTTAAACTTTGACGCAATATGTATAGAAAAGGAGACATATTTTATAGCATTGTAGAGGAGAAAATGGTTGCATTGATGATTCTAATCGATTCCATAAATCAAAACATCAAAATTAGGAGCCAAACTGCGGCAACTTTGACGCAATAAATTCAGAGAAGGAGACATATTATTTTTGTTAAGCATTGTAGAAGAGAAAATGTCTGTATTGATTCTAATGGATTCCACTAATAAAAACACTAATGTCTGTCCCCATTAAGGATCTAGAGGGCTGGTCCCTAAAATATTCAATCATTTGTATCTAAAAAATAAACAACAATTTTAGATACGGGTAAGAACCAAAAAAATGTTAGTGTTCGTGAGACCTTTTGAATGAACTCAAGAAAAAGGGGCTGGCCCCTCAAATTAGGGACCAAGATAATTGTAAAATTTTAATATACACATACCCTAAAAACAATCAAGATTTTGTGATGCATTATAGAAACAAAGTTGTTAATCGTGGGAATACCAGTTTGTATAACGCATTGCCACACCCATTGGTGACGTAATTAGGGATTTAAGGGGACTTAAATCTTAAATCTTTAATGTGCTGTATGTGAAAAAGCAAAACATTTTGTTAAGCAATTTAAAGGATATTGCCAATTGTATACATTATCTGAAATGAAGTGGTTGAGGGGAAATTCTTAAATTTCATCGATAATTTAGTCGCATTGTTTAAAAATTGAAGGGAAGACCTACATGTACTCGTTACTTGTAACGAGATCGTATAGTATCTTATATTTTTAGTGTTTTCAATGTTTTAGCAAGGCATTTTAATGATTAACCAAAATTTGAATGTCAGTTGTGAGTTAAAGGCAAGATACAACGCTTACAATTCTTTGTTATCAAGGCTCGTGTCATGTTTTTGATTAGTTTGGTTCAATATACCTTAAAAAATTATTTTTCAGGCTGATTTGTCTATCCGATGATTAGTTTTGAGCACAAATAAACAGTTCCTACCATTTGTCACATTCAATTTAGGTCTAAACCTGGAACATGACATAAGCTTAGTTTACAAACAGAGAACTGTATATGAGGTCTGTATCTTACTTATTACTTGTCGACTGATACTCAAATTTTTGGTGACTATTAGTAATGCCTTAATAAGGCATTGTTACCATTAAAAACGGAAAAATAATTTTTTACCAAAGTCGTTAAATTTTGATTTGATTTTGTCAGTTACAAAATGAGCAGCAATTGGTTTGTATAATTATGTTGGTTAAACATTTTACTTTGATAAGCTAAACATGAAAATCCATCCAACCAATTAAGATAATGACACTTAGTTCATGCGTAAATTTTAATCAGAAAACTTGCCTGCACTTGATGTTATCTAAAGTTTAAATGTATTGTAAATCAAACAAAATGTCTTTTAAGGTCAAACGCGACCTATCTTCCATTTTTTTCATTCTTGTGACAGTTGTGTCCATAAGGCATCCGCCAAATGTTACTATTTGCTCACGCATTGTGTTTTGTACTACTTTATTTTCTATGCAATGACAACCTCATTTAAATCTTAAAATACACGTAGATTACTAAAAACGTTACTTTTATCCGTTTACCTTGAAAATAAATCATTAATGCAGTTACACAAATGTACATACATAATTATTCAAATAATGTTTTTCTTTAGAAACGCGTAGGAATATTTGTCGGAAGTATAATTCTCCTTCTAAAAGTAAAGCTTGTTCATGCATTTCTATTTCGGAAATCAACAAAATGGTGCTATGTTTACATTTATTTCATGTAGCATTATGCTTTCGTATAACATTACATGTATCAGAGCTGACCAATGATATTACATGCCGAACATTCCTTAAAAAAGGAATGCTTGTTTTTCTATTTCCGCAATGTTAAGATTTCCGCTACGCAACTCAAAAATTAGATTTTCATGTTATATGAAATTTTTCTATTTGGGTATATAGTTCCGATTGAATATACAGTCAAACTTCGCTATCTCGAACTAGATGGGACTGTTTAAAAACATCTTGATATCCGAGTATTCGAGATATCGAGGTTACAATACTTAAAAAATAGGTGATTGGGCCTTAAAAATCATATATATATATATATATATATATATATATATATATATATATATATATATATATATATATATATATATATATATATATCAATTGTATTCGAGAAATCAGTGTTCGAGGTATCGACGTTCAACTGTATATATTATAACTTTATAAGCATTTAATTGCATATTTAACAGGTTTAAATGCAAATGCAGAAGAAATAATATATCATTGAAAATTATCTTAAACCGAGGAACGTTGCGTGTGTTTTTAAATGAAAATGTTTGATTGTTTTTTGATAATTTTCTCGATTATATTGATTATAGATTAGATACTTAAAGTTTGATATAGCTGGAATGTCATTCCTATTTTGGATTATGTGATTTCTATATAGTTTAATAGAAAAACACTAAAACTTTAAACTTAAAATGTTCATTTTCTTTCCTAGATGATAGCATCTTGATTACGTACAGGTTGAATATGATCTAAACTAGATGGTATTCCGTGCAAGCACACTTAACACATTAATATGGTACAATGTTAATATATTGAACCATATTTTTTGTTCATTGTTGTGTATACTGGATTCGATTTTTAGGTCACCTGAGTCACTCAGGTGACCTATTGCAATCGGTCTTCGTCCGTCGTTGTGCGTCGTGCGCCGTGCGTCGTGCATCGTGCGTTAACAATTTTACATTTTTAACTTCTTCTTGAAAACTACCAGGCCAATCGTTGCCATTTTTGGTGTGAAGCATCTGTATGGTAAGAAAAATCTAAATTGTGAAATCCATGGCTCTACCACCCCTGGGGTGCCACGGGCGGGGCCAAATATGCAAAAAAAAAGCCAAATTTTCAAGATATTCTTCTATAGTTATACATATGTGAGGAAAAACCTGAATGCATGGTTATGATGTCCATGAAGCCCTCTACCAAAATTCTGAAATTCATGGCCTCTGGTTTAGGGGTTAAGGCTCCAGGGTGGGGCCAATATGGCCATATAGTTAAAATGTACTAAATTTTAGAAAATCTTCTTCTCTAATCCCATATATATTTGTTAAAATCTAAATGCATGATTATGATGTCCATGAGGCCCTCTACCAAAATTGTGAAATTCATGACCCCTGGATCAGGGGTTCAGGCTCTAGGGTGGGGCCAATATGGCCATATAGTAAAAATGTATTAAATCTTAGAAAATCTTCTTCTCTTCTCCCATATATATTTGTGAAAAACTAAATGCATGATTATGATGTCCATGAGGCCCTCTGCTAAAATTGTGAAATTCATGACCCCTGGGTCAGGGGTTCAGGCTCTAGGGTGGGGCCAATATGGCCATAAAGTAAAAATATACTAAATCTTAGAAAATCTTCTCTATTCCCATATATATTTGTTAAAAACTAAATGCATGATTACTCCCATATATATTTGTTAAAAACTAAATGCATGATGATGATGTCCATGAAGCCCTCTACTAAAATTGCGAAATTCATGACCCCTAGGGGTTCAGGCTCTAGGGTGAGGCCAATATGGCCATATAGTATAAAAATGTATTAAATCTTAGAAAATCTTTTTCTCTACTTCCATATACAGTACCGATCAGACCCAACCTCACAGAAAGTAAACCCCAACTAAACCCTGGGTTTACTTTCTGGGTTAACTTCGGGTTTACTAGAGTGGACCCAGAGTAAACCCAGAGTAAACTCAGAGTGGACACAGAGAGTAGACCCAGTCAGAAGTATACCCCTGAAAGCGGACGCTAACTGTGTATTTGGAATATACAAAGGGTGGGAATTACAGGCAGTTGGATGGTAAGATAAAACATTAGTCTGCTTCACACTTTAGTGCTTACAGTTGACCTCAAAATAATTTCAAAGTAAACCCAAAGTAAACCCCGAGTGGACCAAAATTTTCAAAAAGTAAACCCAGAGTAAACCCCAAGTAAACCCAAAAAGTAAACCCGGGGTTTAGTTGGGGTTTACTCTGATGTTAGGTTGGGTCTGATCGGTACTGTATATTTGGTAAAAACTAAATGCCTGGTTATAATGTCCATGAAGTCCTCTACCAAAATAGTAAAATTCTTGACCCCTTTTTTAGGTGTTCAGGCTCTAGGGTGGGGCCAATATGGCCATATTGTAAAAATGTTTTAAATCTTAAAAAATCTTCTTCTCTACCCCCACACATGTGGGCAAAAAACTGAATAAAAGGTGATAATGTCCACTAACTCCTCTACCTAAATTGTGTAACTCATGGCCTCTGGGTTTCATAGTTCGTTTTGAAAGATTTCAGGCATGGAGGTGGTTGTCATTACAAATTTATAATTTTTCTACTCCAGAATGAAACATAATTAATGAAATGCATATATGAGACTCCTCGACAAGTTTGTGTATGGGTTATATGCTACTCAGGTGACCGTTAAGGCCAATTGGCCTATTGTTTTTCTTGATTGCTTTTTCCTATTCTTTAATATAAACATAAAAATCTAACTGCATGGCTTAAAATTAAGAGGGGTGAAAAATCAAAACTTAAGTTGATGTTATTTATGTGTACGTGGCCTTAATTCATTTTGTTACAGGATTGAAAGAAAAAAACTTTTTAATTTTTTTTTCAAACCAGTGAGTATGTATTAAATGCGTCGTATCTTTAAATTTTGGAGTTTTTTTTTTTTTTTAGGTCAAATTACATTATAATTTTTATCATTTTTTTTGCTTAAAATATGAATTTTAGATAAAAGATGATTTTTTTTCTCATTTTTTTTTGCTCTCATTTTTGCTATTTCGGGCTTGTTTATCGAAAATTAAAATAGGTTTTTAATTAGTTTCATAATAATTACTTATCAGGTATCAGTTATAACTTAATAACATCATCACAGATGTACATGTAAGCAGTTACTCTGGTGCAGGCATTTGTAGTTTATTTGCAAAATGTCTTAATTCATAAGCATAGATTCTATTCAAATTAAGGCGTTGTAATTGTAAGGTACCTCCTGATAGGCCGCACTTAGTATTCAAAGTTTCTTCAAGTATATTTATGTTCAAAATTTTCTTACTAGATAAAATTCGTAATACTGACTGTGTCTGGTTGAAGAAGAAGTGTTATTCCCACATGATTTAGTATGTCAAAAGTAATATTTCATCAAATATTTAGGTACATTATAAAATAATTGACGAACAAATATCCCAATCACGGCACCCGATGTACTTATCGAGAAACTATTTCATTAGATTTTGTTTAGTAACGTTAAGGAATGAATCAAAGTACTGAAGAACTGACGGGAGTTGATTTTTTCGATGTTCATTGATTTTAAAATCAATGATATGTTATTTTGCATGACAAGTACATGTAGTTTCTTATTTGAATTACGCACATTTTCATAATATGAATTTTTGGACTTTTTCGACAAGAATGTCGAGAAACACCCATATAAATCATGTTAAATAATATTTAAAAAAGGATTAATTTAATCAAACTATGTATCAGTAATAGAAATATTTCTCGAAAATTGTATGGATCCAAGCAATATTGAACTCTAGTCTCGTTCAACCAAATTTCCGACAAGGATTTACGGAGACAGCCGAGCGTCGAGTTGAACCAGACTATATTGAACTCTGGCGTATGAATACATACGACTACAAAAAATATTTAAATTGTTCATACCATTTAAAATCTGACTATTTTCAAGGTATTTATAAATAAGTTTCCTTGAAAAACAATGCTTTAGCATACATTACATCGAATTTATCAATTATTTTCAAAAACTAACTCTTGTCAGCTGCAATGATTTGTTCTGAGGTCCAAACACTGTTTCACTTTCGGTTTGTCTGAGTTACTGCATAGGAGAGTTGATTAAAATCAACTCCCAAAAACCTAACATACAGTGATTAATGACTGAGATGTTTACGACATATTCATTTGGACTCACGAAGATTAGTAAAGTGAGTAATGTACAAGGTTTAAGTCTACTCAAATATGAATACGTGCAACATAAAGTTATGTTTCAGTGGTAAATGGTTGTACCATTCCACCGGATTGGGACGGAGAATGGCACGACAGCAGTGATACAACACAGGACATCACGTTCACGCGGTCCAACAACTACGTTGTTGGGTGGAGCGTTACTGTGTTCCCCACCACTATTACTTCTTGGACTTGTGTAGACGAAGACACGTCTAACAACTTTCTGCTTTTCAAGTAAATTTACCTGTTCATTTTTAAAAAAAATGAAAACAATTTAGTGAAATTAAATTATATGAGGAACTATTTTCATTTCTAAACTAAATTTCCATTTATGCATATCGTTCTAAAGTATTAATAAGCAGCAAAATTGCTTAGCTTTCCTTCAAATGATTTCTATATTCATCAAATCTCATTTCTTACATTGATAAAGTATTTTTTTATTGCACTGTAATTAGCTTTTTCTAAAGCTACAAGCAAATTATCATTTTTTTCTCCATTTTTTAAGGTCAAATCAAACATCACTTAGGTTTGGAATCACGTTTGATTTTTATCGTTGCATTAAATGGGAAAGGTTGTCAGATGTTTCATTTGCGTATTAATATATGCAGGTACATGATTCTGAGTTTTATTAGAAAAACAAATGCATTTTGTCGTTTTCTTGATTTTTCATTAGTTTAATTTAAACAGTACTTTAGACAACTTAGCATTGTTTTGTTTACAGATGTTCAAATTCTTGGGCAGGGCAAACGATTTTATGCGTTATCAACTAATAACGCTGCTGACACTAGTTCAGGGTGCAATTCAAGTAACGGTATACCTTCTGCCATTGTGTTAGTTAAGAAAGGTACAGATAAAATAAACCAACAATGGAAATCAGTAAATAAAGTATTAATATCAAAAATAGTCAAAAAGGATTCGTAAATATTTATAACCCTATTTTTATGCATAATATTTTTTTTTAATTAGGATACATTGAAAATGCTAAACTTAGTTGTCCAAAGCCTTTCTTAGGAAGCTATAACTATTCTCCTAATAATGGATCTACAACATTTTGTGATGGCACAAGTGTTTGGGAAGTTTGTGCCGATCAAACACAAATAGTCGTTAACTATAACTTGTGTCCAACAAAACAGTTTTACTCAGGTAGGTGATATCAAATTGCATATAATTTTTTTAAAGCTGATATGAATTCATAAATACCCATTATCGCCCTTGTATCTCCGACTACCGCCATACTAATTGTCGATTTCTATTTTTTTGCTCATCAAGGCATTTAGCACTATTCAAGCTTCACCGCATTTAAGTATTGCATTCACCCGAACACGTAACATATAACAAAAAGACTTGTAGAAAGCGATCTTAACAAAAATATTATGACAACCACTGCACTGGTAAGGCAGACTGAAATCAAAGCACTCATATTTTAAAAATCCTCCATAATTTCAGAACGTTATCCTGTAAATGTTGTAACATCGCACATGCGCAAAACACACACTATGGCAGATGAGAAATATCAATGACATATATATGGCAGGGTATTAGAAACGGACTGTTTTTTTAGAAAACGATGGGAACGATGTTACGTTTCTTTAGATTTTCAACATTTATATACTTTGTTAGATGTAGTGCCGATAGAGTCTTCAAAAAGACGCAGACGTTTTGCACTCTGTATAAACGACACACGTGTTCGATGTGCATGCGAAGTAAGGCATCACTATCTGTGCAAAAAAAAAAAAAACAATAAAAGGGAACACTAAAAATTCGTTCAAAGAATAAATGTAATTTGTGTTTCATTGATTGAAGTTTCCTTCATTCTTTTTTTTACCAACATTTTACTGGATATACATGTACAATGTAAAGTTCTGCATTTAGATATCCTCGAACCTGAATGCATCGATCAGAAAGCAATCGGCCTTAAATTTCTCGACCGGTATATATATACAGTGGTAACAACGTTATTGTTGACAAGCCAATCGTGTTAAATAGTTCGTGTAACGTGGGTGATCGTTCGTGTAACGTGTGGGATCGTGCGTGTATCAGGAAAAGTAGTTTGCGTTTTTTACCGTGCTTGTTCGTGCGTGATCGTGCGTTTTTTTCGTTTTGTAACTTTTTTTACGGAATGTCAGGATTTATTCTTTAAACAACGCCAAGTAGTTTTTGTAAAACAATGTGAATTTTAAGCTTTTTTTATAGAAGAACATTGACAGTTGTTAACATTCATTCTCTTCTTCGTGGTTGAATACATTTATCAAGTATGTCCACAGCTCATTCAATCCTTTGTTTGGTCTAGTTAGTTTTGCATAATGTTATAGTACTAGTCAGCATATATCAATCATCCATTGTGTCTTGACGCATACTTTTATCATATTAGCAAGAGCGACATGTTGAATGAAAGCGGTCAAGCTTACCCACTCCCCGTTTTAAACTAAACGATTATCCCAAACGTTTTTTTTTAAAATGAGAATACGATACGCATTCCTATCTGGTTCATAGTGTAAACATTTGTTTGAAATATTTGTTATGGACGCTTTAAAAGTTAGAATAAATAGAAATAAATCAATTATGTACTGTAATAATGAAAGTATTGGATGTGTGAAATCGAATTCTATGGAACAAGGTAACAAATTTACCTCTATCCCGCAAAATCAAATCGTACGTAAGGGAACTGGATTACATAAACAGTCAACTCGTATTGAATAATTTCATAAAGTTAATGCATTATCTTCTATTCATTAACACTTAAGTTATTATTCGTTATGGAGACAAAAAAATAATTTGTGTATGAATCATATGTTTTTGTTTGTATGGATGTGTAAATTGTTTACTCGTACAATGTAAAACAGTGCATTGCTACTGTACATGCCGCTTTTCAATTAAACACAAACATAAAGCAATAGAAATTAAAGCAATACGTGTTTTTAATTCTTATCTTAAAAATTATTGTTGATTTTGCGTGTTTAATGGTGTTGAATCGTTCGGTTGCGTGTTTTATCGTTTTTGTTCGTGTATCGTGAAAATTCAGTAAGTTAGTGATCGTCCGTGTAAATATTGAAGTTACTTAAATTTCATCAATTATTAGAAGAAAAAAAATATACATATGCACGTCGTCACCTTTTTTGAGATGTCAGATAAACATAAACTAATAAAAGCAAATTTTAGTATTACAAAACCGTACTTTTTTGTTTAAAGTAAAATCATTGTCGACAAAAACTTGCTTGTCTTGTTAATTTTATTTACATCTGTGTCAGAAAATTAAAACTGCAAACATCTTATGAATTCAATTGTTAGGATAAGAAAATCACTTTTTATTGTTAACAAAGTCAAAGAGCTATAATTGCCAAACTAGATAAGTTTCCTTTCAAAATCATGGGCGAAAAATCACCATAATATGCTACATTGAGATTTTCTCGGTAAATGTTTTATCATTCTTCATGCACTTTTGAATATTAGTACGTCATTGTATTGAGAACTTTTGATAACTTGCTAAAAAGTCATTGTTTATTATTGTCAATGTGTATTATATATTTCTGTTCTTTGTAAGAAAAAAAATCAAAAATGAATAAATTAGAAATAAACGAATATAATAGGTAATGTTTTTTTACCAGAGCAGTTTTTAAAATTTACTATATTCCAAATTATCTTGTTCTGTGAAGTTCAATGCAGTCAACAAAGTCTTAAAAGATTATCACCATTCTGTGAAACGTCTCAATAGAAGTGAAATATTTTGTAAGAAATACAAAGTATCATCTGGAAATTATTTTTAATGAATATCAGGTATATTTATTTTGGTCATTTATTTTTACTGCGGTACTGCTCAAAAGATTAATGTAATTTAGAAGGGTCATAAATGCTAAATAATAAAACGTGTAAACAACGGTCGATGCGCCGTATTCATAAATCGTTTTCAATGTACCCAGCAAAGAAGTGCTTGAAGTATGAAGAAAATTAACTTCGATAACATCTGTTGTCATAGTGCCAGTAGTAGATAGCACATTGTCTACTTTCTTTAAGTGTGCTTGAATTTTTGTCGTTTCTTGAATTCTTGATGTTTCACTAATGTAAATGGAACAAGTGCAGTTTTTGTAGAGGTATATCTCTAAAAAATAAAGCCAACAGTGTTCAATAGCTATACGCTTAATTACATAGTTTTCAAGAGTGACACAATGTATGTTTTCATATTGAAATCTCGAAAAACTGCACATGATATACATTACACCATTATTACTGTTTAAAATTGTATTGGCTCTATCTTATATGACGAAGTGTGAACTAATTGTATGCTAGCTATTTAAATAGGATATGTACGTGGTTATATAATAATTTGTAAGATGTTTCATTAATATCTGTGCTACAGTTTATCCTTTGTCATCAAATTGCTTGCATAATTATTTATCTGTTGATTCTTTAACGCACAGGGTTATTTAATTGAGTTAAATGCGTTTATATTTACGTCATAATGATTCACATAGTGTAAAATGATCAATTTTCTACTCAAACTAGAAAGAAATTGCTAAATTATGTTTAACGATAGGAATAATTATGCAAATTCAATACGTCCCATCTATATCAGTGTTCGTAAATTTTTGTGGTAAAATTGTCGATAACTTTTCTGTACTATAAGAATACAAGAAACTTGCCCGTTCTGAAGATGAATTCCAAAATAAATCACATGTGCCTTTTTTCGTGGATATCATCTATTATTTTAGGTAAGATACTTAAATGAAATGCCAGTTTGAAATGCAATTTCCATATATAGTTTGTTGCACGTCATATATTATGTAATGCTAAAATAGGATTACTTGTTTCTCTACCAGTCTGGAGACTATTTTGAAGGGAAAAAAAAATTAAAAAACGGATATCATTGTAAGCGACTATGCTTGAGGTTTAATATAAGTATAGCATACTTATATATAATTATATAGAAATATGTGTTCTTGTTACGCATATATATTTTTTTTATTCTTAAAGGGGCATAGTCACTATTTTGGTCAAAGATTATTTTCACGATTTTAATGTTTAAAATTTTGCAGTAAGGCACTTTTAGTAGGCAACCAAAATTTAAGTCATTCTTTTAGTTATCAGTAAGTAACAGAGTTTAGAATTTTTTGGTATGTGAAAAAGCTATTGTTTACATTGTTAATTTTGAGGTGAAAATACCACTTTTGGACCTAAAATGAATGTTTAAGGTTGGGATCTGAGTCTATTTATGCTTTACATGAAAAAGAAAAAAGACAAATCAGCTTGAAAAAGATCTTTTATTGGTATATTGAACCTATGTAAACTAAAACAGGGTAAGAGCCTCAAATTCCATTTGATCATAAGAAATACATTCCTTAAGCACTGAACTAAAAAATAAATTTTCAAATTCCTTTATGCTCTCCTGAAGCTTACCAATGTATTTTCGTAAAACGTAAAATGCAATTTTTTTTCTAAAATATCTCTTTACGATACTCATTTCATTTATTTGATGAACCAATACCATATTTTGATATAACTATTTATATTCTTTGAAAAGCCGCATCAAGGTTCTCCGACCTTCAGCCTCAAAATATTTTTGTCATGAAAAAGTTATCGCCTTTAAATTTTATAAATGAAATGAAATAAAAAGAAATTTATTGATATGATCCATACGTTTTACAAAGTTATTGCAAATTTACCCACAATTAATATGATAGAATAAATATGCAATTTGAGATCTATTAAAAAAGGGTTTTTTCCACATCGTTGGATACCCACTAGTAATCGCGTAAACCCGACGGTTTTATCTGTGCATCGATATCGCTGGTTTGAACCCATTAAGGACGTTGTTTACTCAGGGTTTGAGTTCTCAAATCCGGATTGTTATAAAGTTCAATTTCATGAGAAAAGTATGTTTTAAATACAAAAAGTATTTATGAAATAAATTATTATTGACATAACAATCGATATTTTTACTAAATTATGGAATTAGGCTCTGACAAATTTTGACTTTTAGCAAAACAGAGGAAATTCGGACCAAATTTTTCAGATTTTGTTTTCCACTTAAACATTCTTGGTAGTACTGTAATATTTAAAGTTAAGATTTTATTTGTTAGTCAACATAATTTTGCATATTTTTTGTTGGTTTTATCTTGCTTTTTTCGTTTAGATTATCGTATGGCACACACTACAAAAATATTGAAAAATGCCTAAAAATGATAAAAGACACCATATCTCAAAATGTTGACCATTGACCTCATATAAATTTTATGCCAGCAGAGAAAGGTCAATATACTTCATTTAATACTATAAATGTTTTAGCATTATCATCATTCAGTTCTTGTTATATTGAATCAAAAATGGGTTACGGTAGTAATTTGAAAACTGATGGAGGAAATTCGGACTAGAATATCTATAAAAATTGTGAATGAAAACTTTATGCTTTGTATCTATTTAATGTCAATACCATTCATAAACTGTATTTCATTTGTTAAAGAGTTAAGAAATTTAATTGTATTATTTTCACAATTAAGAAAATCTCAATCATAGTGTAAAATTTTTATGGATTTTTCTAAAATTTTCAAAAATATTAAATGTCTATTTACTCAAAAAGTAGGTCATTGACCTACTTTTTTGACAGTAAAGATTACACTACCATGTAAGGTCTTTAACACACAATAGTTGGTTTTTCATTATCATCAGTGGAATTTTTTTTCATTCTGAGTAAATGTCATCCTTAACCTATATTTGATTACTGTAGACATCCGTGGACCCACTAAGCCAAGGATTTTGTTACGATTTAATGTTATACTGGCACTTAAAGACTTATTAAATTTTTTTGTGTAAAAGGTACATGTATGGTCCAAATAAAAAAATCCGGATAATGTACACCTGTTGAGGACAAGGGGTTGTTAAATTCATAAAAATAAGCATTTGAGGAAACAAACTGAGTTGAAGTAATAAACTGCGTTGTAACTATTATAAAGACGTCGAAATCAAAAAGTTTTGATAAGAAATGCAAATGATATTTGATTAATGGATTTTAATCATACTGATATTTATGTAAGATATCACGATAAGTTTGCACTAGTTCACATTGTGGTCCTGTCAACATAAAAAGAGACAGCATTAAGATAAAACAAATGATAGAACATGTATGTATATTACATTAAAATTAAAGTATTCGCCTAAAATACATCCATAAAATAAACCTTCAACGAATATAAAATACAGACTATCACTGCAACGTTGAATAAAATTGTTCTTTATGGTAAGCGTACTTAAGCGTACTTAAAAGTTCCTAAATTAAGGTGGGTGACATATTAAAAATAGAGATACCTCATTTCATAAATGCCCACAGTTCATTGTAAAAGATCACCTCAAATATTTTCCCTTTACCTTTGAGATGTAAAGTTCAATACATTGTCTTAATCTTCCTTTACATACACATGTATTTGAAAAAAAAAGTCAAAATAGTTTGCAATTAATCCGTTAAAAGAATAATCATGTACACAAAGTAACATGCACGAGGCAGTCAATTTAATAGATGTAAAAATCATTGTTGATGAAAATGTACAAAAATATTTGTTCAAGATCGCTGTAGCGGCTCGCTTTTGAAGTTTATATAGATTAATAAGACCATCTTTTTTTCTTTATGTTTCACTAAATATTACAGCATATCATAAAATGTGGAAACGGATTGAGTTAAAAAATTTCAACAATTCAGAAAACATAAACGAACGAGATATATTTTCAACAAAAGTACTGTCAACTAGTATGAATAAATGTCTTCAGTTGCTTAGCCTTTGTTCCGTACGGAATAATAAACATGCCGTTTGTTTTCTTAAGATTGATGACAAGATTATATTTGTTCATCTATGTACTGATCCGATCTCTTTGTATTTTATGTTCAATAACATCAATACATTTCTGGCACGTAGCCCAACTTTTTCTTTACATATAAAAAATTAAATTATTGAATTGAATTGGAGTAGGAAAAAATTGGTATGAAAATAAGGAAATTAGGAGTGAAATTGAAGTTATAGATACACCAGCCAGCGCCCCCGCCCCCCCCCCCCCCCACCCGGATTAGGATTTTGAAGATTTTGAAAAATTAAAAATTCCTTTTTTTTTGCTTGTCAACATTTTTTGGATGAGTCTGGCCCCCTCCACTTTCAAAAACGATGCTACGTGCCGCCTGCATTTATCTGATATGTCTTGCATTGAGATGTATCATCTGTATACAAGTGAGTATCTGAGTAATTATTAACATAAAAACATGAACAACAAAGGTCCAAAATTTGATCCTTAAATGAGGTTCACCTAAAGAAATACCTAAATTTTGTGACTGAGTTCCACTCCATCTAAAACACTGGGATCAATTTGTCAAATGAAAACTAAAAATTCAAAGCAGGTGGGTGTATTGCTGCATTTGCTAAACGATAGTAGATTGTGCAATGATACATATTGATTAGCTGTATCAAAAGCCTTGCTGAGATCTACAAATAAAACACCAGTTAGTTTACCGTTGTCAATGTTTCGTTGCAACATTTTAATAATACTATGAAACCTTTTCTTTTATTTTAACAAGTCTCTCAGAACTACTCTTTAAATGTGAGTAAAAGCATGATTATAATCGATATTGCCGACCAGAACTGTCTGTATAAAAGTATATGGATATACTTTTATTAATAACATGTCGTCATTCTATGCATTCTATGCATTCCGTCTTTTTGATGAAGCAAGCGAGGGTTGATTAAAGAATAGTGAAGCATAATAAACTGAAAAAAGCCATAAATTAGCAAAATAAAGATTATTTGTTATAGGTCATTTCAAAAAAACATTTAACACTCTGCGTTTGTTGAGATAAAATTATAAAACTGAAAATGTTTTGTAAATGATATTGACATAAAACAGCGATGGTATGCCAAGGCCAATATCAGGCTAAAGTCAAACACTGTAATGAGTTCAAATGCGACAAATAAAGACTAAATTCTGAAATGAATGATATGAAAAAATTATTTCCAAAGCATTTCCAAGCTTCGAGAATAGGACATTTAAAGATTGTAGACGACTTGATTATTGATATGTTATCCTAATTGCCCTTTACGGTGTACATCAATCATAAAATAAAATGAAAATGAAAATAAAATCTTTTAATAGAACAAATCTGAAACTAAATTCACACTTAAAATTATATAGTAAGAGTTATTTCCCTTAATTGCATCTTTATAAATTTGGAAAGAAAGTAAATAATATTTATTTATATTATATGATAAATTATATTATATATATGGGAAAAATAAAATGTGTATATTTCAGTAGAAATGTATTCAAAGATAAATCTATCGCAATAATGTATAAATGTATTTTATGACTTGATATGATACAAGTATATGTTATATTTATATTATCATATTATATTACTGAGTCTTAAAATCTTCATCATTAAAAAGTCTGGTAAAGACGACTGTTTAATTAACTAATTAATTTATTACCGGGAAAGCCTGTTACAATTATTTTGAACGATTTCACAATCAAGGCCGTTTCGTAATAAGTTGCGCTCCAACAGCGTGTTCACGGCGTTATAAAATTCCTGGAATCGCCAGCTGAAAGCTCAAGTGAGCTATTCTGATCGCATTTTGTAGGTCGTCCGTCTGTCCGTCCGTCTGTCCGTCTGTAAACTTTTTTACATTTTGAACTTCTTCTCTAAAACCGCTTGGCCAATTTCAACCAAATTTGGCACAAAGCATCCTTATGGTAAGGCAAATATAAATTGTAGAAATGAAAGACCGATCTTTATTCAAAGCGGAGAAAACCTCGAAACTGTAGAAAAAGGGGGGTGCATTTTTAAAAGTCTTCTTCTAAAGAACTACTGAGTCAAATTCAACGCAATTTAAGATGGATAATCTTTATGGAAAGGAAAATATAAATTGCAAAAATTAAGGGCCAATCTTTTTTCCGAATTTGAGTTATTACGAAAAAAATAATTGGAAGGGGTGAGCTTCGATCAGTTTATAACTTCGGGTTCGGTATTCCATATCTCAAAAACCTCTTTGAAGCGGCCATTTTGAACGTATGAGAAATGTGTAAATCTGACAAAGATGAATTTGGTTGTTGTGGAACAGTTTGCGTTCGAAAGGAATATTTGAAATATGCAAGATACATAAATGCCGATTTTTTGAAGTAAATTGAGATTAAATATCCCATTGCGTTGACATTTTCACCTTTGACGGTGGTTTTAGTTTGTTTTGATTTTCCTTTCGTTTTCATGAATTACGGTTTGTAACTTAGGGGAACTATCGACTGTATTTGTAATTTTTACGTATCAATCAAATATAGACATCGGTAAATAAGACAGCTGACTGTTACTTGCGGAAAATAAGATACATTAACAGGTACGGTACTTTAACAACTATATAAAATACAAATTCTAATGGTAATACAGTATGGTTAATACTATATAATAGTTGATTACTGCAATGTGTTTTAGGCTAGTTGTCAGTATTTTCTCTAGTCTATTCAGTCTAAACGGATATTAATTTTGCTGATGGAAATACTAAGTGTGTGTACATGTAGCAGAGACATAAATAATTGTTACCTCACCTGAGGTGAAATATACAGAGAATTATCTTTAAAAATATTCTTCTCAAAAATCAATTGGCCAGAAAAGCTGTAACTTAAGTGAAAGCATTCTCAAGTAGTGTAGATTCATTCTGAGAAAACGTGGGAGGTATTCCAGTGAGAATTCCACTCATGGGTCTGCGACTGGAGCGGAATCCAGCCACAAGCTTGTCCAAACAATGATCCCCGGGGGTACGGTGGGGCTCCAATGGGGGATCAAATTTTTAAATACAAATGTATAGAAAAAAATCATTAAAAATTTTCTTCTCAAAAACCAGTTAGCCAGAAAAGCTGTAACTTGTGTGGAAGCATCTTCAGGTAGTGTAGATTCAAATTTTTTTTCAAATCATGATCCCCTGAGGTAAGGTGGGGTCCACAATGGGGGGTCGAAATTTTTACATAGGAATACATTGAGAAAAATTTTTTCAACAAAAACCAGTAGGCCAGAAAAGTTGTAACTTGTTTGGAAGCATCCTCAGGTAGTGTAGATTCTAATTTGTTCAAACCTTGATCCCGGGGGTAGGGTGCGGCCACAGTGGGTGGTTCGAATTTTACATAGGAATACATAGCGAAAAGTCTTTAAAAAATTTTCTTCTCAAAAACCAATTGGCCAGAAAAGCTGTAACGTGTGTGGAAGCATCCTCAGGTAGCGTTGATTCATTCTAGTTTGTTCAAACCATGATTTAGGGGGTAGGGTGGGACCACCATGGGGGGGGGGGGTCAAATTATGTTGATGAGTGTAATTCGGTACGATCTCTACGTAATGGTTGGTTAATGCGACATGTTCTATTAAGATGCTCAGCAATTTCAAGCTAAATGGAGATTATTCTCGCTGCTAGAAATATATAACTAAAGTATATATATGATCAAAAATAAAATGAGTTTTTTCATTGTTTTAGTGCAGTTTTCTCTTAATTTAATTGTTTACAAATTCCTATAATTTTACTAACCTCAGAGTCAAGCTTCGAGGTATAAGCAAGATACAGAGCTTTGCGCACAATGCTACTATATGTTTGTACACAAAGCTGAGGTCATGCTTTAGTTTGTTTATATTTGAAATGCAACTATGCTGAATAGGAAATACCAAGTTTAAAAATCTTAAGTTGAATGTAATAAACCTATGTAAACAAAAACATGACTCAAACCAAGCTATGTATCTTGCTTATAATTCTACGATTGACGCTCAATAGAAATGTCTTGCTTAAAGGATATGCTGCAACTACTTTCTGGTGCCCCTTCTTCAACAATGAATTGCATACAATCTACTCAAAGTTTTGATAGTTTTTCGAACACAAGTAAATGAAAACGACGCCTTTTAAAAAGTTTCCATAGTCCTGACACATTATTATTATGAGGATAAAAGCATTATCGGTGTTCTTAAAAAATTATTGCAACGGAAAATCATCTTTGTTTGTTCACATTTGTTGTTTTTTTTTTAATAAAGATGAAAATAATGGATCGGCCTTGGTACAATAGAACGACATGCCTACCAATACATTAATTTGAATTATAGCTCTTTAACATATGTGACAAAAATTTTCAGTTAAATTTATTCTTCTATCAAGTGAGTAAGGACATGAAACGTCATACGAAATGAATTTATGCCTGGTAAACGACAATCGTCTATAATGGAGAAGGCCAATTAAACTTTTCAATGTTTTTAATTTGAGGAATTGAGCGCATTCATTCTGGTGCATTGAGGTACACTTTTCTTCTTTCACATATATTAGGATTTTTTAAAATACAATTTTAACTAGTAAGGAGGGAGAAAATGTACCTTTATGCTCTCATGTATTTTAATCGTTTTATAAAGTGATGGGGGGGGGGCTAAAATAAAGGGAACTGGAAGTTAACCGTGAACACCAACTGAAAATTTAGTTATTTATATTGCATATGATCTTATTTTCGGTAAAAATGGTATTCCATAAAGGTAAATAAGTCAAAGATTAAGTATATGCAAAAAATAAGTGAAAATTCGGATATTCATTTTTGGTTTATCTACCAGGGGGTCACATGGCACAATATCCTATATGAAGCCAGTGTTGCTCAGGTGAGCGATGTGGCCCATTGGGCCTCTTGTTTCACATTTTCACGGGTCCAGAACCACGCTCCAGTCCCGAGCAACTGCCATAAACTACCATAGGATTGGTAGCTTAATGTATAACCATGCAAATAATCACCAATTGATGGGGGGGGGGGGGGGGTCAATCACCTTCTTTTCGGGTGACATTTCGTGTTCCGAACCCATCCTACTTTTCAAGCACAAAACAGAAAGTGAAAATTTTGGCCACAGTTTCGCATTTTTAATTCCATATCTGATGAAAAGTGCTACCAGTATTAAAGTGTCATATATCAATGAAATTGCCATGAGCTCCTCTATCCACAAAATGAATGCAATAAATATTCTAGCAATTTATACCCCTCAAATAACCAGCCAAATTCAAGGTTCTCCCTTTATTTCAAAATTTTGAACGGGTCTTTCCTTCGAAACTATCCCCTGCCACCTTACGTCTTTATTAGAACAAAGAGTCACGGCCCGTACCTCGTACATGCTCAATGAGCGCGCAATAACATGGCATCTATAGTGTTTTACCACCGCGTCAAATAAAGATGCCTTTGCGTTATTGCGCAGTAGGAGATTCTGCTGCATGTACCTTGGCGTTTTACATTATATAAGGACAAAGCTGGACCGCCTTGAGGACGCAGCCCTGGTAGGGCAGGGTTTTAAGAGAAATCGTGTATATTACTAGTATTTAGTTTTAAATGAATGTATAGTTTGCATGGGTGACTTAAAATGATATGTATTAACGATTCAGTTGAATTCGACTTAAAATACAGTTGTTCATCTTTGTATCTTTACATTTGAAAATATGTTTCTATATGAACCTATAGAATAGCGAACATGATTAATTCGGTATAGTTTAATTCTGGTTGTAACGCCGGATTTGATTGGCTTAACAAATCCATATATATCGTATAACATTACATGCCTACGTCACATGCGAGGCGCATGCGAAAGATATTAATCGGCTTGACGTTACGCTTAAATTTTGTACAAATTAACGTCATTTTACTAAAAATTTGTCCTTACTTTTTATTTTAGCTGCAGAAAATTAAATTGAATGAATGAATTATATTTCTACCCATGTCATACGAGTATAACATAACTTGGGACAGTTCACGCCTTTTTATAAACCGCTTCGCGTTAACTGCCCCAATTTATGTTATATAACATATATCGTATATCATTTAATATTTATTCGTTTAATGAGATATCGGCGCTTCTGATTGGTCGAAATATTCCTTTGATACCTGCATCAATAAAAAATTTTGCTGGATCTACTTTTCTCAACTGTTCTGATCTAACATTATTTATAGAACGGGAATTTCCAAGATAAACACTGTCAACAAAAATGTAAAGTTGTGTCTGTTTTATTGTCAGCAAACAAAATGCAACCTTGTGAATATAAAAACTTGAAATTTTAACCTTCAAAAATAAACAAAACACATTATTTAATTCACGAAATGGAAAATTAAGCGTCTTCTCACGATTTCGTCTGCTTGAGATCAATCAACATTTACAGCGAGGCTGGCTGTTCCTTTTCCAGGAATATTATAACGAACATATAGGCCTATAAACTTTCACGGTAACACTGCTGTTCAAATTTGGTTACAAAAATTTTTAAATTTACACACGTACATCATCGGTCATCAGAATAAGCGTCGAAAAGAAAAGCTATGAGTAATGCATCAACTCCTTCGGCACATTCCAAGCGACAGATATACCATTTAAGTACATCACTGACTATCTAGTTACCACAACGTTTACAAAAGTCGCTTATACATACTATTCTCTGTCGACATATAATCTATTTTCATCCACGATCGCCTTTCCTTGGATGGTTATGTCCAGTTGCATATTCCAGCGATATTACGAGTTTTTCTGCACAGTGAATAATATCACAAGCTATCGCATGTATTTTCCTTTCGTTTTCAATTCAGCTGGTTCAGATTTTAACTCACTATTTGTGTTTAATCCTTTAATTCAGCTCAATAGCTCTGCATCAGCTGAAGGCGCATCCATTTTGAATATTGTTGCTGTTGTTGTTTTGTATTCATACGCGCCGCTTCATTTACATTATTTACCTTTTTGATCAATAACACTTCACATTTTTTTATTTGAAAATGTTTTATTAAATGATAAGAAATGAAGATAATAATTTTTCTATTGATCGACGTATCAAAGAAAAAATTGACCGGATCAATAGAAAAATTATTATCTTCATTTCTTAAAACATAGGTAGGAATTAAACTCATTCCTTAAGTGAACTTTTTCATGACGTCACAATGATAATCACACGCGCTATCGTTTGTCGGTTGCATTATTGTAAACAAAAAATGTCGGTTTTTGTAATAATTTTGAATGATTTGCCCTTTTCAAACGTAAATATAAGCCTTCGGGCTTTACAGGAATTGATCACGTGACGAACCAAGTTAATATCCCGGTGAACTTTATAACTTGCTGTTCATTTGAAATGAACAATATCAGTCTAATCTTCTTACAGTTTTAGTTAGACATCATTGTTAGAGAGATTTCATCAAGAAACTAAAATAAAGTTGTATGTCCTTGTTGAAATAATTTCCTCGAGATTCTTCTTTATATTTCTTGTACCTATAATTCTTTATTTGTCATTACGTTGGGTAAATAGTAAAGGTTTTTTTATCATACATAGATCATACGCATTTTTTCAATAAGTATGACTTGTTTATTTTTGCATAAATAAATTGCTTTAAAATAAACAATTTTAGTAAATCTAAAAAACGAAAGTTCAACAAGGGGGAAGTTGTGTTAGAATATTAAGATTTGATTGAAAACATCCGTCTTGATACGCTGCCCCTCTCGAGAGCGGTAGCGTATCAGAACTGCTTATTTTAATCAAATTGAGAATATAGCAACCAGTTTTTATGCAACTGCTTAGTGAGAAATTTAGCGTGCTCTTGAAGGTATCTGAAATATAAAAGAAAATTTTAGAGTGAAACTGTACTTCGGATGAAAATGATTTATTCCTTATTATTATTATGGATAATAATGATAATGGGTAAGAAACGTATAATAGCTTTATCATCGTCATGTATATATAAATGATAATGAACGTCACATTCAAAAACCGTTTCAATTATCATTAATGTACATAATGTCATTACTTTAAGTGTGTATCTTGTTGTTTGTAACGTTTAATCGATTTTATCAACAAGGTAAAAATAGCCTGAAAGTAGGAAGAAAACAATGAAATAAATTCCTGGGAAAAATTATTTATGACTGATTGATTGCTTGTTATTATATTTTTGTCCTGAATAATAGTAGTCAGGATAAACAAATTGTAAATAATTTCTGATTATCAAAGGAATTGTATATTCCAATCGGATGCCATAGTCTTTACGACTTCGATTTTCTTTTTACACGAATGAATTTCCCAATACCAAGCATTTCTTTAATTTATTTTAATTTATTTGTTTTATGTCAATGCTCATATTTGTCATTGTTTACACGAGAAACGCAGAACAAATCATCACCTGACTTTTAATAAATTATGTTATGTTAAAGGTGCGTATAGCTGTACCCTTCCAGCGTATTGGGACGGAGATTATCACGACAGTAGTGATACAACACGAGACATCACGTTCACACGGTCCAGCAGTAATGTTGTGGGATGGGGCCTTATGGTCTACTCCAGCGCTATTTCATCTTGGACTTGTGTAGATGAAGACACATCAAATAACCTTCTTCTTTTCCAGTAGAGTTAAATTTTCTTTTTGCATTGAGAATATTTTCTTAATGTTAAGGTACATGAACGATTTGAATAAATAATTATATAAACATAATTTAGAAAACTAAACAGTTTTTCTTTTTTCTTCATTTTAAGGTCAAATCAAAAAGCAGATGTATTTGGGGCGCCGCATAATGTATATCGTTGCATTAAATGGGAAAAATTGACAGATTATTCTTATTCGTACTTAATATACGCAAGTACGTCGCATTGAAGCATAGAAGAGGTTTATCACTAAATATCCAAGTACTTTTATTCTTGCAATATTAAAAAATTAAGTAAATATTGCGGTAATTTTAATTCACAGATATTGAAAGCAATGCGCAGAACAAACGAGTATTTGTTTTGCCGAATACTACTGTCGTTGACACTAGTTCAGGCTGCAATCCAAGCAACGGTTTACCTTTCGCAATTGAAACCGCTGTGTTAATCAAGAAAGGTACATCTTAAAATAACCACATAATTCAAATTAGCTATAGATGGATATTGAAACAATTGGAATAGTTTTTTCAGACATGAACATTCTTTTTAGGATACATTGCAAATGCTACACAGAATTGCCCGTCGCCTTTCTTGGGGAGTTTCAACTATTCTTTTAGTGACGGATCCACTACATACTGTGATGGAACAAGTGTTTGGGGTGTATGTTCCGATCGAACTCAAATGGTTGTTAACTATACCTTGTGTTCAACAACACAATTTTACTCAAGTAGGTCTCTTATCAAATTACAACTATCCTTTCATTAATTTGTCTAAAGTAAGCAATATATACACGCAAGTACATGTGAATGCATTTTCTATTTTAGACGGTGGTGTTGCATACTGCGCCTTTTCGACGTCTGTTGGAAGTAACTACTACGTCACAGTGGTCAATGCTGACAGTACTGTGGATTTTGGTGGCACATTTCGATTCACTTGCTATGTTAGTGCTAGACTGACTTCTGAAATTCATACTTCATGGATAAATAACAAAGATCATCATGTGATGTTTGGAAAATGTCATGTCCTATTGACTTGTTTCTGTTTGAGTGTTCTTCGTAGAACATGTTACAAGTTTGATATGTATGTATTAATTTACAGGCTGTGAAGAGTTCCGGTGGACTTGTATATGCTAGTGACAATAAAGGGATGTGTCTACCAAATCAGGACCCACAAACCAAATCGGCAACAGGAACCGGAACATTGACTTTTTCTGCTTTTAGTATGTGTATGATATTAAAGTCAAAGTATTTGCTCAATTTTATTGTTTTGTTTAGTTACATTATGTACAACAGCATTTTTTTAATACCAGTATTATTATTTTTTCAGAAACATGTCGTAAGTATGGTAAATTTTGTTCTTAAAAACTAAACACTTTTAAAAACTTGATTTTCTAAACGGAATTCTTTTCCGGTTGAGACGGCTTGATGGTCGTGAATATTTAAGGCAACATTTACATCCTTTAGACAAAGAGCGTTGTATAACCTCAAGTATATGTAAAATATATTAGAACATGTTTCCTTATAAGAAGCTAAAGAATAGCGAAAATGTTCAATTCTGTTTAAACTTTTTCATGGCGTCTCAGTGATAGCGCTTGGATTATTGAAAAAAAAAATGAAATTTCGGTGATTTTAATAATTGAGAAGGTTTTGTCTTTTTCAAACATAAATATTAGTAATAAACAGCAATGTTAAAAGTTCAATGGGATATGAACTTGGTTGGTACGTGATTAAATCTTCTGAGAAGCCTTTTCGGATTCACAGGATTTGATCACGTGACCAAACAAATTCATGTAACCTTTTGTTTATTTCTTAAAAGAAATTCGTGTTTAAAAGTTGAAGAAATATCTTATGGTTGATTTGGTAAACATAGCCTCCTTAAAATAAGTTAATTGAAATTTTGCTTTGTTTTTTTCAGCATTTATTTTAGATACTACGACGGAGACCTCCAGTGACAACATCGGTCTTATTGCTGGCTCTGTGACGGGGGTAGTTCTCCTAGTAGCTGCAGCAGTAGTGGCTGGAATTTTGATACATAAAAAATATCAGCACAATCAAATTCAATCAAACGCAGAGATTCATTAACTAGTTTATGATAAATTTTCATAAATCGGGACAGATAATGTACACATATAATTACAAGTTATTTTTCGCATTTCGTGATCTACAATGTATTTTTAAAAGGAATATCATTTGAAATGTAATATACATATGTATTATAATATCATAATATATTTTTTAAAAATAATTAACTGCAACAGATTATAGCTTATACAATTTATTCATGATTAGGATATTTTTAAAGTAATTGACATTTGACTATATATTATTTTCGTTTATCCATCTTTAATTGTCGACTTCTCGTCACTAATTTTATTTCACTTTTAACTGAGATCTAACAATACCAGACATCATGTTTCGTTCAAATCATCTTCAAACTTCCAAAACAGGTCCTTAAATCTTATAACATCACAGTGGACGTCTTGACACGAGTGATCAATAAAAATGTTTTAAAAGGTAATTTTAATCCAAATGTAATTCAGATAAAGTATTAGTGTTGTAAAGTAAATAACCCATCGTAGCCTGCATTTTAATTATATCAATTTGAAGAACATTAAATAAATATATAGTAAAGAAACTTTTTCTTACTATATGGAATCTAATAGCGACAATGTCAATACCGAGGTTTTTTAATTGTTTGCATTGGCGACATACTAGTAATATGCATTAATTTTATACTTACACCAAAGGTGCAGTTTGACATGACGAAATTAACCCGTTTATAAAAGATCACTACCACTTTTATCTTGTTTAAGATAATTATGAGCTTGTTTTTTATATTGAGAAACGAAATATTCGGTGTCCCTGTTTAAATAAATTCTATAAGTTGCTCATATTACCCTCTTTGCAGAGATTTCTTTATTTAAGATATTAAGTTGTGTTACTCTTAAAAGGCTGGTTGTCATCCAAATAGTTATAAAGTTACGCTAAGAAATGCATAATTTTGGTACAATTATTCATTATGTCAAATTATCATATATATTTTTCATTTAAAATAAATCTAATTCATTTCAACGTTTGAGTATTATTACATCCAGATTTTAGACATATTAGTACATAGAAAATTGCTGTACTCTGAAATTTTTCGCAGTACAAGAATATTGTAAAGAGAGTCTATCCTATTAATGAAAATGCTTCATTTGTTTGAATTTTCATGGATAGAATTATTCATAGACATATGTAAGATACTTTGATAAGATATAAATATCTATTTATCATAATTAATATTTTGTCAACCATGAAATACATGCCAATTATATTAAATGCTATTATATGATTTGGTTTTTTTTTTCAATTCAACTTTAAAATTAAATTTTCTTCACCCCCAGCTCCATTCGTGTGGAAATATGCACTAATTTTTTTTTAGAAACCATTGCTTGAAATCACTGCAGGTTGATAAAAGCTATGGAAATTTCTCTTTTTTTTCTTTTTTCGTTTTATATAAATTCACAAAATTGTGGTCATCAATAACTTATACATAAATCTGAAATAAAATTAAATTTCAATTTAATTCATAATTCATTTTTAAGTATATAGGTACATGAAAACATTATTACGCACATACACATAAATAATGCATCGTACACGAAACATTATAATACACAACAGCAGGCATAGGAAAAATGTTACATTTAACAGTTTATGTAGTAAAATAAGCTGATTCTCTGGCTTGCCTGGTGGACATAACATCAACATATTTATACAGTCGATCACTGCAGCCCCAGGTAAAGCACAAATACTGTGCCGGATAATTATGCCAGTGCCAAAGTGGCATTTTTGCACCCGCTTAAGCTTCATATATCGAAAAATTCAAATATGCCATATGATAGACCATTGCTTAAAGAGTTAACAACCACCTTTGTTATCAGTGTATCTCACCTGTCAGGTAAGATATTTACCTTTCAAAAATAAATTCCTATAGGAAAATAATTTTCCCATAGGAAAATCAATATTCCTATAGGTAATTTGAAATTTTCTATCGGAATACAAGAACTTCCTGTAGGAATTGCAATTCCGATAGGATTTGATAAAATCCGATAGGAAAACTTAATATCCTATAGGAAAACTACATGTCTGAATCAAATTCCTACAGGAATTACTAATCTCCTATAGGAAATGTAATTCCTACAGGACTTTTAAAAAATCCTATAGGATTGTCAATATTTCCTGTAGGAGAGTCAATTCTCCTATGGGAATTATCATTTTCCGATGGGATATTAATTTTTAAAGATAAATATCTCACCTGTCAGGTGAAACACACTAAAACAAAAGTGGTTATATACTCTCTAGACAATGGTCTATCATTTGGTATACATGGATTTTTCCGAAACTGCATCTTAAGCGGGTGCAAAAATGCCACCTTGACACTGGCATAATTATCCGGCACATATGTGTGTCGGGTATATTTTTGTTCTGAAAAGAATTGCAAATATCAAAGTATAGATATCAAAAGTTGAAAAAACTCTTTTTTTGTGTATTTTAAGCATTGTCAGAACTGCACTGTGTGCCGTAAAATATTCTTTGAATGAGTTTTTTTTTATCAATAAAATCATTTCGGGTAAATTTCGGGTACATTTCACATTTGTATATTCTATATGCAATAAATGACAAAAATAATAATATAATTTGGTGACCTGTGTTTCTTCCAGGAAGAACCCCATAACATTTTTCCATTTAATATCAAAATTTAAGCACTGACTTGCCGCTTTCCAAATTTGTTCAATATTAACACAATCAAAATTAAGGTGTTTCGAATTTTCAATTTCGTTAAAAAGTTTGCATTTAGCAATAATATTTTTCTTCCATTTGCTCACTTAAAGACTATTACATAACAGTGATGTTCAGTAGTTTGGAATTAAATTCCGCTTAGGCTTTGTCTTTCGTATCTTTAATTAGCTGTATGTAATTTGATTTCCATACATTTTTGCTTTCCAACTTAAATTCTTTTTCTAATTTAGATTGTGTACAAGGTGCTTGAAATTTACGTTTTAACAATCTTGAATAAAAAATCTTGGTGTTGTGTTGATGGGAAGTTATTGGTATTTGTTTTGTTTGTAGCATTACATGTAGCAAAGTCAACAGTAATAGGATTATTTTGATACTCTAACACAACTTCTAAACAGAACTTGTCGGCAATACGTATAATTTTAAGACAGAATTTAAGGAGTCAGTAGCAGACTAATTACTCTACTTTTCGACAAGTTAACTGCTTTAAGAATATCATTTTCTCTTTCCGTGTCAAATTTAAACCATTTTACTTTGAAACCTAATGTCTAATACCTTTTTAGCCGGGCTCTGCTGAAAGCAGAGTCCTTGGCTGTATACAGACAACTCGCCAATGTTACTATAAATAGCACAACTTAAAAAGTAAACAAAAAACCAAACAGCGTCAAAGTAAAAGCTTCCGCTATACCAAATAGTTACACAAAGCGCCACGTTTTGTCAAAAGTGTTGGCATTTTGTTTCTTTCTTTTTTTTAATTTCGAGAGAATTGTCTATCTTTTCAGTGTTCTTATTAATAACGTGTTTTAAAAACAAGACTATGCATTTTGGACACATGCAATGCGCATGAATTTTCTTGAACTACTTTGCTGCTGTGCGTTGAAGAAATGGGGATTGGATATAAAACGTATGGTGCAAAATTCAAGGCAGTAACTGTTGAATTGTTTTCTACAAGACATACATATTTTTGTTTATAGCCGCCAAAAAATTTGGTCACTCTCTGACGCTTTGCCGACATTAAAAGCATGAGAGAGAGAGAGAGAGAGAGAGAGAGAGAGAGAGAGAGATTTTCAGTCTTTACTACACAATATGCATAAAGATACACCAAAAGAGCCCGGCTTTCAGTACTTCAGTACTTTGATTGTCTATTGTTTTTTAAGTCTGTTTTAATTCGCCGACAATTTTCTGTTTCTATTTTGTCAGAGGGTTCTTGAACTTATCAGAAAAATGTCTATAATCTGTTCAAGGTTACTGTTTCCTTTACTTCTTGGCGAATTTTAACGAAAATACACGTACCTGTCAATGAAGTAGAACTAAATTAGATGTAAGAAGATTTCATTGACATTCATCTATTTTTACCAGGGATATAACCATGAACAACGTCTTCCTTAAGGAGATTTATAATAAGAATTGTTTACATCTTTTCTCCACTTGAAAATACTCGAGCCATCTAGCGCAATTTTTCAATGTTATCATCCTGGAATTTTTTTCTTTGGTTGCACAATCACTTTAGACTTTCTATTTTGGGTAGTGTATGGAAACCGGAAACGGTAGAGCGGACATTTCAAAACGGTAAAGCTGGAGGGTTTTTTTCGATCTAGTGGATAAACTTAGTTTTGGCACAAGGTATCTATGATTACTAATGATAATGATAATTGAGCAAAAAATAGTTGAAGAAGCAGAAACTTGGAACAAAGTAAAATGTTTCAGTGGAATCTTCCATGGAATCCTGAATAAACCCAGGTTGTAAACCTGCACGTGCTGCATGGACAGTTTGGTCTTCTTCCAACTGGCTTAAACTCGTTTCAGTCATAAGAAAGGCCAGTAAAAAATATTTTCAAATGGTTCATTGCTCTCCAATGATCTCTTTATGCCTAAACGGCTCTTTATATACTACTACCTAGCTACTACTTGTATAACTACGCATAATAAAGTAGTCCGTAAATAAAAAAACAACTTACATAAACTATTCAATTTAAAGTACATGTACATCTGTTCAAGTCTTGCATTTATTTGGACTTGTTTCAATTTAGCTGTCAAAGTTATATATCTTTATGCAAGAAGCTAATCCTAGATCCTAATTGATCGATTTGAATAAATGAACATGCGTGCGACGCGTTGATATTTTTTAAAGCTTTGTGATGGACAATATTCAGTTTCAAATAGAATGTAGTACGAGAGAGGGAGATGAGAAAGTTCGTCCGTAATGGAGAAAGCGACATTTTGCTTGTTTCTCTCATTGTTGATATCACGCACCAAGTTAGGTAAGATGCTTTAATCATTAACGTAATAACATTTTACATTCGACCATATTATAAGCGCTGAATCGTCACGTTAGGATAGTTTTATACGAAAATAGTAATGAAATTTATAAACTTTGCATAATTTTCTTTGCATTTATACTAGTCAGGCTGTTTTAAAACTACACAAAGCACAGAAAAAATGTAAAACAAATCAGAATTATAAAAACAAAGATGGTGTGATACACGTGAGGAATCTCCCATTTACAACTCTGTTCAATGGTGTATATTCTTCATATAATAGATTAACTTATTCAAAATGACATGTTGTGATTACGAACATTGTTCAAAATCAAAAGTTAAAATAAATGTAATGAAATGCTCATAAATGGAACTATAAATCAGAACTTTTTGTAATCATTGCTATCGTTTATCACCAAATTGTCTTATATGTCTCCCAGCAAAAATTACATAAAACTGCTATTGAAAGTGATTTGGCAAATAACGTACGCGTCTAATGTTGTTTACTCATTGGGACAACTATGTAATATTTTATCGAATGCAACATTTTTCTGTACAAGAATAGTTTCAGCTTTTATAATTTGAAATTGCGATGGGTTCCTATTTGAGTGACTTCATCACTGATAAATCTTTATACACTGTATTGCAAATTTGAAATTATCAGTACTTACTGGGTACAAAATTATTGTAAAGACCTTGACTTAGTAATATTGCATTAGTATCAGACGGATGTGGCTTTTTCTTCCTGTATATGTTTTTGAAGGGTTTAATCTTTAATCACTACACGCTTCAAAATAAGTTACTTCTACATGCATTGTAGTACATTTATATACGTTTACTGTTCACACATTTTTTTAACACAAAAACTTTTGTTATCATAGGGCCATCGCTTAAAAAAGACGTTTCAAAATATACAAACTAATTCACTCATTAGTTAATGTAGATTTCCCATCGGCAAGTTGACTGAGCGAAATGGGGAATACATGCTCTATAAGTTGTACAAAGAATATAAGCATGTAAATATTTCTGATTTAAAATCATCAATTGGAAAATTCTATGGTTTGTAAAGACACATTATTCAATGCAAATACCCCTATAGATTTTTTTTATGTTTTTAAACGTTTATGTTTAAATTGCAGTTATATCAAATAGTCGAGAACTTGTATACATTTCTGATGTCAAAATTTACAATGAACTTCTTTCAAATTAAAATATTCGCTATCAAGAATTAAAAGCTGCTTTATGGTTAGTTTACAAAGCGGAGCCAGGTCTGACTGTGTTCATGGATCTAAAAGATATTTTATTCGCCGTGTGGTTTTTTTTTCTCAAACATATTGCTTTATTCGTTATCTATGGACTAGATTTCTGACTTTGCCCTCCTCCTTTTTGAATGCTTAATTATTTTTACATTATTACATATAACGTAACAAAACAAAAACTGAAAATCGTGTCTACACACTAGTGTAAAAAAGAAAACAGAATACAGCGTGCGGCTGTGAACTGTGTTGTACACGCGGTGTGTGCCATCGAAAAGGCAATACATGTAAGGATGTCGAACGACGACATTTGTCTTTTTTCTTTATCTATGGACTTCTTTTACCTTAAAGGCCCTGTCACACCAAGCTGCGTCCCCACGGCGTGTTAACGGCGTTCTAAAATTCATGGAATCGCCGTAGGATTGCAAGGAAAATTCAGAAAAAATGTACAGTTTTATTTGAAAATTTTACAAGTGGAGATGTCATGGCGTCCTGACAGCAACCGATGCGTTCTTACGGAGCTCCCACGGCGTGTAACTGCGTTTCCACGGAGTTATACTTGGCAATTAACTGCGCTCTCGCTGAGTCTCCACCGAGCGCCCATGACATGCTAGGAGTTTTTACCGCGCTTCCACGGCGTGCTCTGCGCGCTGACTGCGTGCCCAAGACGTTCTTTACTTCTTGGTTGGTTAATATTAATTTGTACAATTGTATGGGAAACAAACAAGAAGTTACAACTAGTAAATTAATTATTAAAAAATTGTTTTGATTTTATGAAAAGGTACATTGTAATTAAAACATAACTACTTTTAAACAATTTGTGAAGGACTAGGACAAAACTAGGTATACAAAAAAGATCAACTATTAGTTGTTAGAAAGCATAGAAAAGATGTGAAAACATCAAAACCAAATGGCATGAATTCCATCTACGTCCATTGATAGGTCTTGTAATATTAGCAAATGCTACTTTTTACATAGTCATCTACAACCAGTTTGATAATTATTACATCGCTTGCTATTGTACAACAGCCATTGTTCAAGTTTTCGTGGTCTTGATGACAACGCACTAAAAACGCCGTGGGAGCGTGGTATAAACGCAGAAGAAACGTCACGAGGGCGCAATGAACGCAGCATCAGCTCTTTGGGGTCGGTGTGTAAACACAGCCAAATGAAACAACTTGTTCAAACCCTGTGGATGCGCGGTAAAAGCGCAGTGAGAGCGCGATAGAGACGCAGTGAGATCCCAAAGGACTCTGTGAGGTCTCCGTGCAAATGCAATTGACTTATCACTGCGTGTACACTGCGATTAGCTGCGTTCCTTGAGCCCGCCGATGCAGCTCTCATGGCGCTGCTGGAGATCTTACGGCGCTGTCACGGCGACCTCACTACGCTTCTATGGCGTGTTTATCAGAACGCAGAGCCACGGCGCGTACTATGTGCATGTTAAAAGTGCGCGCCGTCGCATGGCGCTTAAAAACGTTCAAGGCGATCCCACTGCGATGAAAAAAGATGCCGTTACGTTGTTACGGCGCTGTAGGAGACTTTACTACGTTTACCTTGGCGTTTTACATTATTTAAGGACGCAGCGGGATCGCCGTGAGGGCGCAGTTCCGATGTGACAGGGGTTTTACATAACATAACATTCATTTTACGTAAATCATTATTTTAATAGAATCATCTCTATTTATGACTTCAATTTATGTTACAATGTACCTTTTCATACAGTCAAAACAATTTTTTAATCACTTATTTACTAGTTGTAAATTCTTGTTTGTTTCCCATGCAATTGTACAAATTAATATTAACCTACCAAGAAGTAAGTAACGTCCTTTTATTAGATCTACAGTTTATGAAAATGTCAATTTTGGGTCACAGGTGATACTGGTTGTAGCCTTCCAGTAGATTGGGACGGAGAATTTCATGATAGTAGTGATTCAACACAAGACATCACTATCACTCGGTACAACAACTACGTTGTTGGATGGAGCTTAACTGTGTTCATCAGCACTGTTAGTTCTTGGACGTGTGTAGATGAAGACAAGTCAAACAACCTACTGCTTTTCTAGTAAAGTTGTTATATTATTTGTTTGCAATAAGAATATATTCTTTATATAAAGCTACGTGCTATATTAGTGATATCAACATTCTCTTTTGCTAACTAACAATGGCCTTCTCTAATTCGTTTTAGGTCAAATCAAACAATAGATGTATTCGGCGCCCCACATGACGCATATCGTTGCATCAAATATGGAATGTTGACAATTCATTCTTATTCGTATCTAATTCTTGCAAGTACGTCGTATTGAATCTTAAATGAGATTTATTTTATTTTGCAACTTATCGAAGTTTCGATAAATTTTATCGATACGATACCATAAAACCCATTATTGCTTTAATCAACAGACATTGAAAGCAATGCGGGAAACAAACGAGTACTTATTATGCCTACAAATACCGTCGCTGATATTCGTTCAGCCTGCAATCAAAGTAACGGTTTACCCTCTGCAGTCGAAACCATTGTATTAGTTAAAAAAGGTAATCATAAAAAAACTAAATTAAATTCGATGTAAAAGAATGTTGAAACAACTGAAATATGTAAATTTCCTGTTTTGTTTCCAAACTTGATCTTTTATAGGATACATTGCAAAGGCTGCTCAGAGTTGTCCGTCGCCTTTCTTAGGGTGTTACAACTATTCTTTGAATGATGGGTCCACTGCATACTGTGATGGAACAAGTGTTTGGGATGTATGTTCCGATCGAACCCAAATGGTTGTTAACTATACTTTGTGTTCAAAGAAACAATTTTTCTCAAGTAGGTAACATTTTAATTCTAACTATCCTTAAATTTACTTGTCTCGCTTAATTTATTTATCATATTGTACGTGTATATGTTTGTTGAAATATGAGAGTGCTTATATAACGTTCTTCTGCAATTTAGACGGCGGTGTTGCATATTGCGCTTATTCGACGTCTGTAGGAAGTAACTACTACGTCACAGTGGTCAATGCTGACAGTACTGTGGATTTCACGACCACGTTCCGATTCACTTGTTATGCAAGTACACTTCCTTTAAGACTTGGTCTTCTTTAAAGTAAGGACATACATATCAAGTTTTGTTTTTGTATTTTTTTTTTATCAACAACAGGCTGTAACGAGTTCCGGTGGATATGTATATGCGAGTGACAATATAGGAGCATGTGTACAGAACCAGTCCCCATATAACAAATCGGTGACAGGAACAGGAACATTGGTCCTCTCTGCTTATAGTATGTGTATATCACTGGTATTAGAACCAATGTTCATAACGGATTTTGAATGTCGTTTGTTTATTATACCTTTGTTTTTAATTACATGTTTTTAAATTTGTTTTTCAGAGACACGTTGTAAGTATGCATCGATTTATTCTTTAAATGTCTGATTCGTGCAAAGACATCCAATGGACAATTTAGAAAGTGTATATCTTTGTTTAAAAAATAATGATATAAAAGTCTGCTCTGCTTTTTCAGCATTTATTTCAGACGTTACCACAGAGACTTCAGATGACAACATTGGTGTAATTGTTGGCTCTTTAGCTGGGGTAGTTGTTCTTGTAGCGGCAGTGGTGGCGGTAGTTTTGATTTATAAAAAATGTCAGCAAACCCATTGAGTAATTACATGCATGCTTACTTTTTTTTTTAAAATAAACACCCAATAATCATGGAAAACATGGGTATAATAGATATGATAAAACATGTAAATATATCAGTGCCATACATAGACTTTCATGGGACATATTTGAATAATAAATCATGTGCAATTATTCATTGTTATTTATAATGAATTGATGAATTTTTAATCTAACTTTTGTATCTATTCATAGTCATTGTACGAAAAAAAAATCAAATTATGTTACATCAAAGATTACTTTTGTTCACAAGTATGAAGTTCGCAAATTATGCAAAACAAAAGCGATTTTTATGTAGACGTGTTTCACGAAATGAATATGGTTATCTCTTGATTTTTAATTGACTTGTAAATATCAACGCATAACGAAGCCGGGCTGCGTAAGTATGACTTACAACCAAATAAGTTATTGCTTATTAAATACAAACTACTCAATGTTGTTTTCAACTGGCAGTAAAATATATTACTGTTAAAGTTGTAAGTAAATGGTGTGATCTATGTATATGATAGCATCAAAGAGCATTCAATGTAACTGAAAATATTTTTATGACTTTGTCGTTAGAATAACGCAGTCTGATTAACACAATTCATGTATATATAATCCAAAGACATTTATACTCCAGCATCTAAAAAACCAAAACAAATCTAGACTAATCTAGAGACCTAAGGCAACTGTGTATCAACCATATGCATATTGTCGCATGATCTTTGATTCTTGCATAAATTATAAGATTCATTATGGTGAGAATATTAGGGACTGTAATTAGATAAACAACTACACTGTTCGAAGATAATAGCAAATAAATAATTGCAAAAATTGTCCAGCGATGGTTTTGTTTCTTTGATATTGTTGAAATAGATAATAAAAAAATTCCTAACACACTCCAAAGAATACAAGAAAGAGCCCCATCAACATGTAATATTAACAGGTTATTTCAATGCTCGATCTGGAGCTGGTTTAGACTAATTTTATATTGAACATAAAGGAAATAATCAATTGGTGAGCTTTGAAGATGAGATGACAGTTATTTGCCACAGATTAGAAAAAAAAAACAATGAAGAAAACTATTGGAATATTTCTTTTTATAAAAATTTGCAAACAAAAAAGATGCTAGTTGTAAATGAGCGATTTGATGTTAACTTACAAGGGATGTTAACATGTAAAGGTGCGAGCACAGTAGAATACTTCCTCTTTGGTTATTGTACCTAAAAATGAGTATAAAAATGTCAGAGTTATGACCCGAACAACTGTTTTTATGATATTAATACACATAATGTATCATATTGCATTTACTACAAAAAACAAGGGCATCTTTTTCTCAATCAATGTAATCAAAAGTGGACTGTAATAAAAATTAAATCATGGAATCCTAAGTATGGTATGGATAATAATATTGTGTAGAAGATATTGTTGAAAACTTAAATAAAATCTATATATATTACTCTAAAATTGGCAAAGGTTCAAGTAATGGTGGTAGATCTGGTTTCAGCAAAGTCCAGCTAAAATTGCTATCATTTTAAAGTAAATGATGTCTAGAACAAAAACATGGTTGGGAGTTGTTCTTTTAGTTTTGTTTAAGTCTTTGTTTAAATTTATTGTTTGTAATTTTGTGTTTTGATTTTGTTTTTTTTAATGATGCTATTTTATTAGGAAAATATAATGGAAAGATCTTTGCATACTTCACATTTGTATGAACGATTCAGAGTTGATTTTTCTTAAAAAGCAATTATCGTCTCGCACATATGATATTTGTACATGTATGTATGTACTAATTATTTCGTGTGAAAATAATCTCTTTATATCATTGTACAATTATATTGAGATTAGAATAACTGGATTAATATGAAAACGACTTTTAACTTTAAAGTGAACTATGATTAAACACTTTGAATGGTCAAATATCTGTGTAAAAATAACCAATTTGTGGATGAATTTCATTATCAGTTTGAATGCAACGTATAATCTTCAATTAGAAAATATTTTTTGTATGCAAAAAATACTTGTCCAACAAATTAAAAAGTTTTGTAGTTTATTGTCGAATTTCAACTCTTTATTGTAAAATAATAATTATTTACTTTAAAAACCAAATTTACATTTACATGGTTTTTAGAAAATAAATGAGTTGAATGATTAATCAATGAACACTTTCAATTCTAAAAGATTCTTGCTTGCAGAAGTGCTATACTACAAGCAGTCAAGCGAAATATGATGTCATTAGAGTGAAGCCTTGTGACCATGATGTATTATACCACTTTGTGCAATTCTGCTATTTACTTTCATTTGAAATTCTGCAAATCAAAATCATATCTTACCAACTCGGACGGTCTGATAAATGCAGATTAATTTTTGTTGATAAATGTATAACTATACAGACTCGTAGACAACTGGTATATACTAATGTAACTAACTCAGTTACTATTTCATCTGCTTTCTCGCTTTTAAGCCTCTGTGGTTACTGAGTATTTCAATATTACATAACAGTTTCTTCCTTTGATTGTCCTAACAGTATAAACATGGAAACATTATGATTAGAAGACATATGCACGAATGTTCTATATATACTACAAACAATTACGAATATGTATAAAGATTCGTATAGAGATCATTAAGATCATTAAGTGTTAAATTTAACAAATTTTTAATTTACTTCGTTTGTTAGTAACTTTTTGATAATGTACACATTCACTGCAAATTAGACATCCGTGTACTTATAATACTACATACAAGTAACTTATGTTCGGCCAAATCCAATCAGGACAGAAAGTGCCAGGCGTGGGTTCAGCAAAGTTACCACTTTTTCGAAGTATTCCACATGTATTTTCATAGACAACATAAAAAACAGAAGCTGTAATCAATTATGGGATATGGCGAATACATAGACGTTTACGGCAAATGCAAAACAACCTGCTCACACTTTAAGAATCAATCCTACCATATTTTTTTATTTATATTCAAAATTGGTCGATTTTTCAAGTTATTTTTATGTACTCTTTGAGCTACTTATTTCAGACAGACATTTCCCCTATAGCATGTTTCAACCATTTAAGTGTTAGACCGCAAGTTGTAAGAAAAAAAGATTGTAGCTTTGTTAGATTCCCTTTCTGATTATGTTTATGTGGGTATGTCCGTCTGTATCTTCGCCTTTATGTAACTCTCTCTCTCTCTCTCTCTCTCTCTCTCTCTCCGTTAATTAAAACACTTCCTAATATTCTGCAGGGATTTTGATTTATTTAAAGAAACCAAAGAAATTAAGGCCAGTGTTGAAAGAATGATGGACGAACTAGTTCATGTTAAAGGATTAAAATTGCATAGAATAGTAGGTATTTCTTTCAACGTTATTAAGAAATTTAAAACAGTTTTTTTTTCTCATTTGATTAAATGTGTAACTTTATGGTGAATATTTGAAGAGACTTTCGATATGAATTTAAATTAGAAAGTATTAATACAGTTTGTCGTGATTTTTATTTATGTAAAGACTTGATATCAATATTCATTGTATTTCATTCTCTTCTTAAATAATGAATATAATTCATAAAGAGCCCCTTTAAAGATAAATTCGTGAAGTGCATTAAGCGGTATGTGCGAAACATTCCTATCTCAGAGTCTGTCAGGGATATATTTCAAAATTTTGTCAGACAACTCATTCAATAAAGAATAAACTATTTTTAAAATGTTGATATTTTAATGTGGTGAAGCCTCACAAGAATGACAAACCAGAAAAGCCACCCTGTTATTAGTATGGTACTTGCACAATGTATCAAACTTCGGTTGCTAAATACTTTCTTGCAACAAACATTTTGTTTACAAAAAGAGGACCCATCAATTTGAAGCTA
Organism: Magallana angulata; assembly: GCF_025612915.1. Lineage (NCBI taxonomy): Eukaryota > Metazoa > Mollusca > Bivalvia > Ostreida > Ostreidae > Magallana > Magallana angulata. The sequence continues at coordinate 46,533,711 of NC_069117.1, forward strand.
GTACTGTGCTTGTTTAATTATCAAGTTTGCAGAACCATTGTTAAATTAATAGTTTTAATACGAAAGATTAAAATCTTATGTATTTACTTTGATTTTTTTATATATTTTTAATACATGTATTGATAAAATGCTGAAAATCGATTGATACTCATTTCACCTGACATTAAATTATTGCAGTTTTGAATTACAAATAATCTTTTGCGTATTTCCTCAATAATTATAATACGTTTGGGTCTCCTGTAAAACATCTACTTCTGCACATTTAAATGTTGTAATTGTTTACTCTGATAAGCTTAAAGGAGTAAAGAATGAATTGATGTTGATTATTTTTTTTGTATTCAGTTGTATGCTTAATAAGGGTAAGATTTTAGGGATAAAAATATATACGTGTTTCTACCAAATCGCTTGTCGCATTGCGATGAAATTTTTTTGTTATATGTTTGAAGTGAGCCTTTATTTAGCAATTGAATTTCATAAGTTCTCTTACAGAAACAACCAATATGCAATGGATAAAGCGTATGAATTAAGACTGAAATTGCACATCTAAAATACCTTTTCAACAAATAATAAACAATAGGGAAAATGTAGTTATAAAACTGACTTCTGTCTTATTACTTTCAGCTGTGAATATCGTTAATAAAATATAGCTAATGTTTAACGATAAGCATTTGTTTTCAAAAATTCAATTTGACTGCTTTTTTCATGATTAATTAAAAAATGATAATTGCCATAATGGATGTGTTCAGCCAAAAATAGTTTTTCATAAGTTAATAAATTGTTTTATTTTTTAGCCCCTTATTTTATTGTAGCTCCTTTAAATAAATGATATATACAATCACTGTGTAATGTCTCCTAAATTTGTAAGCAAATCAATCGTAATTCACATTGCTATAGAAACTGACAGGACTGAAATTTACTCGGTCGGGTTCTAACCAGTTTACCGATATGTTCACATTTTCAGCAACCTAAGAAAAATCACGGAGTGCACGAAATAAGTATGATGATACCAGACTTTATTTCCCATATATGAAGACTTGGCTATTTCCTTTAAGTATCGCATTGATGTGCATTAACAATAACTGACTTAAAGTTACTTTTACCTACTTTTTTATGATTAATTCAATAAGTTATTAAAAGAAAGCTGTGACAACCAATAAAATACAATCGTTGTCTGTTTATGAGGATTTTGAATATAGCAGAAAAAAATTACAGATTCCGATTTTTCTGCAATGTCGCTACATGTATAATCATAACTTGCATAATCAAAGAAAGTAGTTTGTTGTTTAAATCATGTTTAAATTTCTACCTTCATTTCTACCTTCATTTCAGCTTTAAAATCTTAGTAGTAGAAATATTTCTTTGGAATAAAAAAAATATATTGATATCCTTATTCCATATAGTTATGCTTTTCATATCAAAAACGTATAATTGATGTTTCATTAACTATTTTAATTATTCAATGACACTACCTACTTCATTATGAATGTCTTTATATATTATGGCCAAGGAAAAGATAACTGTTGATACAAACTAGGAATTTCAGATTTCTGCTTATCTTTCTTTGCTCAGACAATTCTTTCAAGAAAACAAAAGTTATCAAAATTCCAAAATCAATTTTTTTTAAAATTAAAATTGTTATATTAATTTCTTAAACTCGTTAATGTGCTTTTTTTTTTTAAATCAAATTCATCCAACAGATTAAACGTTTTAGACAAAACTAGGAGAGAATTTTTTTAGGTCGATCGGGCCGTATTGATTAATCACAGGGACATTTGAAACAGTCCAGTTATTTAAAATCCGTCTATTAAAAATTCACGTCGTGCATTTATTTGGACTTATTTTATTTTAGCTATCAAAATATTATTATGCAAGAAGCTAAACTAAAAACCTAATCGATCAATTGGAATATGTGCATGCGTGCGACGTCTTGTTTTTTTTAAAGTTCTGTGATGGACAATGCTCACTTTCAAATAAAATGTAGTACGAGAGAGAGAGACGATAAAGCTCGTCCGCTATGTGGAAAGTGACATTTTGCTTGTTCCTATCTTTGTGGACAACAAATACTATATTAGGTAAGTAATTTGAATCATTTTACGAAGGAACTCTTTATGTTCCATCAAAAACTTTGCGCTGAAACGTTATAATAGGGTAGTCTGGTTGGAAAAAAGTAATGACATTTAAGAAATGGAAAAAAATGTTCTTTTAGTTTAGCCAATGTGTTTTAAAACTTCACGTTACACAGTGAAAACATTGGTATACGAATTAGAACAATAGAAAAAGGGTCACGAAAAGAGAGAGTCTCCTATATTTAAGTTCGTTAAATTGTCTATATTCTGATTGTAATAGATTAACATATTGAAATGCAAAAGGTAATAAACTCAAGAACAAAGTACAAATCAAATTTATCGATAATATATCACCATTTTGTCTTATATGTCCCCAGATGTAGAAAGAAGACAGGCTAAAGTGATGTGTGTATATAAATACAGTGTATACTATATGGTAACTAGGTTAATTAAGTAAATTCTTTCTTTATTTACATTGTACATATAACCAACAAAGACTTTTGAATGATTTAAAAATTGATAACCGAATATGAAGAAGTAATGAAAATTGTGGGTTGGTTTTTTTTATATTTAGATATGGTAGGCAGTTTTTAAATTTAGATCTGGAAGCTGATATAAAGCAAAATGCTCTTTAAGTTTGTCTTAAGATATATCTCCACAATGTCGAACTTTTGTAAATTATATTTCATGTCATATTGAATAAATATTTAAAATGTACCATTCGTTTATTTATATAGTACTCAATATGATATCCAAATTAGAAAACTCGTTAGAATTGTAAACACGTCGTGGGTCATATACAACTGCATCTTACTACTTAGGAAAAAAGGTGTATGATTATATCTGTATAAATTTTTGGCGAATGAAACTGATTCATAAACATTTCTGAAATCAAATGTATAAAAGTGGTTCGATGCAAATATTCCCGAAAGAAAATGATATATAATTATGCATTAATTTAGTGTTAATTTAAATATTCAAGAATTAATCTATACTCATAAACATTTCTGAAGTCAAAATTTACAACGACACTACTTATAGAGCTAAATATTCGTTATCAGGAATTAAAAGGCGCTTCATAGTTAGTTTACACAGCGAAGCCTGGTCTGAATGTGTTCAGTGATCCAATGGCTATTCTATTCGCCATGTTTTCTCCAAACATATTGCTTTGTTTGTTATCTTCGGTCTCTGTGAGCTTCACTTTTTCAGTACAGTACTTTGTATAATCTTTATAAATCAACAAAACCGAGTAAAATGCTGTAACCGTTTACATTTCCTGCCTTCGGTATATTATGAATAAGAAAAATCCAATGCTTCCTCGGAAAGGGAACAGTACTCTATTGTTTGAGTGCATTTTGAGGTCAACAATATATCCATTTCTGGTTTTCTACTGTGTGGTTTCTGACTTTGTCCTGCTCTCTTTAAAACGCTGGGATATTTTCATTGACATAAAAGAAAAATCTGAAAATCTATAACTCGACATTAGTGCTGCAAAAAATGTAACATGAAAACGCAAACAGAATCTGAACTACTCGATAGAATTCATTGGAATTACATGTATTGTTAAAGAAATTTCTATTGAACGAATTTTCATTTAAACAAATTATGCTTCATAGCATTTGACATGTCTTCATATGTCTGCTTAAAAGAATGTTAAAAAAAACGAAAAACAATTCTTTGGTTGTTTTTTATCGGGAAAAATGTAGATATGTCTTACTTACAAAGTAGTATAACCATATAAACTGAAAATGAGAGAGAAAGTTAGGTTGAATATTGATAACAATTTGCTAAAAAGAACATGTTGAATACGTAAATCATTATTTTAATAGAAATATCTATATGGGTAACAAATCATCTTATACATTCTTTTTTTCTGCATTCAAAGAAAATGTCATTTGTTACAGGTGTATCTGGTTGTAGCCTTCCAGTAGACTGGGACGGAGAATATCATGATAGTAGTGATACAACACAAGACATCACGTTCACTCAATCAAGCAATTACGTAGTAGGATGGGGCCTTAATGTGTATTCCAGCACTATTACGTCTTGGACTTGTATAGATGAAGACACGTCAAATAACTTTCTTCTTTTCCAGTAAAGTCAAATTATTTTCTTTTTGCGATGAAAATTTATATTCTTTAGATAAAGACACCTGAACGATTTTTAAAAAATATATATATATTAACACAACTTTTGAGGATTAACAGTTTCTTCTTTTTTTGTTTAAGGTCAAATCAAACAGCAGATGTATTTGGGGCGCCGCATAATGTATTTCGTTGCATAAAATGGGAAAAATTGACAGATTATTCTTATTCGTATTTAATATACGCAAGTACGTCGCATTCAATCTAAAAAGATGTTTATTATTATTTTGCAAAAAATTAATTTCCAATTACTTTTATTCTTGTAATATTGGGAAAAAAATATTGCTGTAATTTTAATTCACAGATATTGAAAGTAATGCACAAAGCAAACGAGTACTTGTTTTGACGACAAATACCGTCGCTGACACCAGTTCAAGTTGTAGTCCAAGTAACGGTTCACCTTCTGCAATTGAAACCGTTGTGTTAGTCAAAAAAGGTACACATAAAATAAACTAAAAGCTAAATCAGTTAAAAATGAATAATGAAACAGCTGGATAATATGTAACTTTTGGATGTAAAAATATGTAAAGTTTCGGTCTTGTTTCAAGAAATGAACTTTTTTAAACAGGATACATTGCGAATGCTACACAGAATTGTCCGTCGCCTTTCTTAGGGAGTTTCAACTATTCTTTTAATGATGGGTCCACTACACACTGTGATGGAACAAGTGTTTGGGATGTCTGTTCCGATCGAACACAAATGGTTGTTAACTATACATTATGTTCAACAACACAATTTTACTCAAGTAGGTCACTTTATTTAATTACGACAATCCTGCAAGTTAGTGTCCAAGCGAAAATATATATGTATATGTATATTGTACTCCATTTTAGCCGGCGGTGTTGCGTATTGCGCCTATTCGACGTCTGTAGGAAGTACTTACTACGTCACAGTGGTCAATGCTGACAGTACTGTGGATTTTACTACCAAATTTCGATTCACTTGTTATGTAAGTCATGGCCCCCGACACTCGATTTTCTTGATCATGGATTAGTAACATAGTTTTGATCTTTATAAATTGGTTTACAGGCTGTGAAGAGTTCTGGTGGACTTGTATATGCTAGTGACAGTAAAGGGGTGTGTATAACGAATCAGGACCCACAAACCAAATCGGCGACAGGAACCGGAACATTGACTTTCTCTGCTTATAGTATGTATCTAAGTTCTGAACCTTTGTTTTACAATGACATGTGAATATTGTTTAAAAGTATATTTCAAATTCATAACAATTTACATTCAACGTCTCTCTTTTTTTTTCAGAAACATGTCGTAAGTATGATATAATTATTCAACTTTCGCATCACAGCTTTCAAAAATGTACTTACATGTATCAAACTTAAAGCTATACACGCTATAATTTGCGTCAATTTTGAATAAAGGGGAAAATGTATGTGTTTGATTACCAATAAAAGTTACCCTTATGCTGTTGATTATAATGCTCATTTCGATCACGTAACAAATATATCAAATATTAAACAATAAAAAATATTTATTTTCCTGCCAGGAAAGTAATGCCTCCTCATGAATATCAATCTATCACGTGATATCGATAGCTACATTTAGTCTATCATACCAAAACTGGTGAAGGGTCAACATCTACATAATTGTGATAGTTTCACAAAGGAAAGGATATTTTCAGTAAAGCATAAATTTGTCCGATATACGAGTACAAACAAAAGAAAATAATACAAGCCTGTAAGTAGATATGAATACTTCCTTTAAAAAAATGACGTAGACCTGTGTTTTTCCCCTATGTGCTATTTATAGATCCTATAAGTGTTAATGCAGAAGTAAGGGTATCGGGAATGACAAACGTATTTTACTCATTATACATGTATGTATTTCAAATTAACAACTGTTAAGCATATTAAAAATCAAGTTGGATATTTAATTAGGCAAACAATAACTACAACCTAGTTCTCTGCGGACATGCGCAATGAGGTCGGTTTGCTCTTCCTTCATCAATATTCATGAAAAGGTATATTTTCCTGGCTGGAAAATAAACAATTAAAAATCTATGTCTTTGTAACGAGATGGAATTCATCATTGTAATTTACAGATTAAGAATAACTTTCATAAGTAGACAAACACATGTGTTTTCACTGTAATTCAAAATTGACGTAAATTATAGCGTGTATAGCTTTAACACAAACTGATAAGTATTTACTCTTGTTCGTGACGTTTATTTTTATCATTTCTTCATGCTTTCTCTAAAGACGGTAAGGTGGATTTAAAATATTGTTTATAAATTTTCCTCATGAATTTTATCCAATTCATTTACAAATTAAAAAGAAGTTAAGATTATTTCATGCTTTCTTTGTTCTTATGTTCCCTTAGCCTTTACGTCAGATTCAGCTCCAGAGAGTTCAAGTAGTATAGGTCTGATCGCTGGTGCTGTAGCAGGTGTCCTTGTTATAGCAGTGGCTGTGGCGGTAGGGATTGTGTTATACAAGAAACATAAAGCAAGGATAAAACCAAATGAACACAGCGATGAAGAAAAGGTCCAACCCCCAGGTATGGACGTCAATGGTTAAAGGTCTCTATTTATTAAACAGAGATAAAACATTCTATTTAGATTCATCCAGGTGTTTACAAGACTCGCAATTGCTGGTTGTTTGAACAAATAATCATTTTTAAATGGTTCTGTACATTGATGATTTTATTGATTTTTAAAATCACATGAGAAAAGGTACAAGAAGACCGAATCGACCAACTCATGGTTTAATAATGATGATATCATAAAATGCAATTCTTCTCTTTTTAATAGCCGTTAAGTATTGTCGTTAGATTATATTTTATTTCTTTGGTAAATGACTAATCTATTACCATTTTGGAACAGTTTTATTTGATCAAAATGGTGTTCAAAAAGTTTGGCAAAACGAAAAAGGTAACCTTAGTGTAGCTAGATATTGGACATGAAAATAATTTCATCATTCAGATTATTCCTTTTTAAAATTAGAATTATAATATTGTGGTAATTTTCCTATTCACTTAATATTTTTTACCTCTGTTACTGTTAACATTCCCTTTAGCAAAGAATATCATAGTCTGTCCCAAGATATCTTGGATTCACATTTTGCTTAATTGCTTGATAATTATAAATACCTCAGGGTTCAAACGATGTTCATTCAAAAGTATAAAAGATTTCTCAGGCGAAACGCCCCTGTTGGCTTATCAGGTTTCAATACAATGCTAAAAAATTTGATGTCTACGGAGATTTTGTATTGCAGCAAGCCCGGATGATAATGTTGAAAAATTGTGCGATGTATTCCGAGTGTATTCCGAATGGAGTAAAGATGTAAACATTCCCCATTATAAATCCCCGTAAGGAATCTGTTTTCGTTCCTGTGAATTTTTCTGAGTGACAGTTGATAATGTGTCAATGAAACTATCTTGGAAATTATCCCTTACAACTTTTACAATTGCACTTCTTTCACAGGTATGTGTATTTTTTTTTAAATCGTCCAAATGTGCTGCATAAATATATTGGGGCAGACTATAAACAACTTTCTGTGACGATCATAAATTTACATGACACAATGTTTGTTAATCACGTTATTAAGTAGGAAACCATGTATTCTATGTGGTAAAATATCGGATTAGATTTATGATGTTTAGCCAAGCCATCACCAAAACTTTCAAATCTCTCAACTCGGTTCTCAACTGAAAACCTATATTAAGTGTAGGAATTTGAGGTCAATACTCAGACTTGAGGCTGAGTATTGACTTGAGGAGAGTTGGAGACGATGAAGTCTGGTCTCAAACTATCTGACATTAATTTTTCCCCACAAACTGTGCGATGTATTGTACATTGTATTTATTGCAAGCATGCATCACGCTTTCTGTGGATACCTCTCTCATTTTTGTGAAAGATTGAAAGGTTCTACTCTTGTTTAAATTCATTACCTGTAGATAAAATGCAAACTTTAATGGTTTATGATAACCTTTTCACTGTGTTTTGAGTATTTTAACTCATTATCTTTACGACATTTAAAAACTAAATTGAAAGAAAGTGTAATGTCAAGCATATCCTGATGGATATCGTAAATGATTGTTTGCAATCTTTATATCAATTTCGACGATACTAATAGACCAGCATACATTAGTCGCTCAAATCTTGAATTTCTTTGGAATTATAAAATCTGAGCCAAGTACAATGTTTAAATAATAAAAGTCATATTTTCACTAATGGCCTTTCCAGTCTTTCCTTTTACTTCTCTGCTCCATGACATTGGTATATTCAGCAGCATTCCTTTTAGTAGTTAGATTTAAAATCACCGAAACCAATGCAACAAGACAAAACAGAAGTCGCATTTTACGTCGGATATTCCATTCCACAGATTTTTTAGTGTTTCAGTTATGAGTTAATTCTAATTTCGTATATATTGCGAAGGTTTTGGAGCAGTTTAATTTTTTGTCGTCCTTGAAAGGCATAATTATTCTCTATTGTTAGAACACTTGATATGTTTGATTTAACCTTAATGTCTGAGAAATACTTTGGTTTTTTATGGAAAATTTTTAAAAATTAATGTTGAAAAACTACGTTTATTCAGATAGCAAACAGATTTTACGAATAAGAATGAAAATCCATCTAATGATTATTGTAGACCTATAGTTGTAATGCCTTTATTCATTTTCAGACACTTGGTCAAAGACCTACTTTTTATGTTTATTATACCCCCCCCCCCCAAAAAAAAAACAAAGTTTGGGGGGGTGTATATAGGAATCACCTTGTCCGTCCGTCTCTCCGTCTGTCCGTCTGTCTGTGCAGTCGTGTCCGGTCCATATCTTTCTTATGGAGAAACATTGGAAATTCTTACTTCACACAAAGATTGCTTATGACCTAAGGGTGTGTCATGACCTTGACCCAAGGTCATTTTGGCAAGGTCAAGGTCATTGGTAGAAAAAATGCAAAATTCGTGTCTGGCCCATATCTTTCTTATGAAGATACATTGGAAGTCCTTACTTCACACAAATATTGCTTATGACCTTAGGGTGTGTCATGATCATGACCCAATGTCATTTGGGCAAGGTCAAGGTCACTGGCAGAAAAAGTGCAAAATTTGTGTCCAGTCCATATCTTTCTTATGGGGAAACATTGGAAGTTTTTACTCTACACAAAGATTGCTTACAGGTTACGGTCACTGGCAGAAAAAGTGCAAAATTCGTGTCCGGTCAATATCTTCCTTATTGAGAAGCATTGATTGTTCTTACTTCACACAAATATTGCTTATGACCAAAGGGTGTGTCATGACCTTGACCCAAAGTCAATTGAGGAAGTTCAAGGTCATTGTTTCAAAAAAGCTAAATTCTGTCTGTGTCATGTCTTGTATTAATGGAAATATAAGAAGCTAAATTTTGACATAAAGCTTGCTTGTCTCAGGCCACATAAACCTATTTTTAGATTCTCATCCCCGTCTCTCTGAAAATGGCCTGCCCCGATGAATTTTTTTTAGGAAAAAAAAATGTGGAAAAAAAATTTCGGAAAAAAATCGGGCTCAGTATGCCAATAATTCAAAATGTTTAAATATTAAATGCTGCTTGACATGTGGATTTCATTTGATTCGAGTCATGGTTGTTAACGGAAGGATGCAAATGCCCTCATGCATTTACAGTTAACTTAAATAAAATGGAATTAAAGGATAGAAATTGGTTTGTTTACTCCTATTGGCATTAACAGTTTTCAAAAATAGAGCAGTTGGTTTTTTTTTTTTACAGAAAATGGACAGTGAAATAGATTCATCCAATATTTTCTATAATAGCAGAAATACAAACGTTGTGATTTTTTTCTTAGCGGGGGGGGGGGGGGGGGGTATCAATTGTGAGCTTAGTACCTTTAGTTGTTTCTGAATATCTATCGAAATATCTCTCGAAAGCTTACACTATATCCAAAATTATTAAATTAAAAAGAGAAAAGTGGTATAATTAGAATGGTATTATAATACAAAGATAAATGAAAATTTTAAATAGACTTCATTTTTTACGGTAATTAAATCCGAATTCCTATATTCTCCCATTATTCAATAAAATTTACAGTGTTTTCTGCAAACTTTTAATTTAACTTAAATTACTCACAATAGAGAAAATTATATTATGATAAAATTAAACTCAGACAGTCTACTTTTTTAGTTGCCAGTTTTCTTTAAAAAAAATTATAAACAAAATTAATGTGCTGATATCAAAGTTTATCTTAAGCACTGTTGATTTGTATTTTTTAATACTCTACTACAAGAGTTTGTCAACTCAAACTACGAGTAAACTATCATCTTTAAACGAAAGAATATCACGTCGTATCCCAAAAGTATAATTATGTATTGTATTTCGGATGTTCTATCTACGGTCAAATACAGTACTCCGTTAGTTTTGATATAAGAAACCCAAAGGTCCTGTTATTTTCCTTTTCAGATTTTAAAAATATTTCTTTGAAGCGGTTAATAAAAGTATTTATTTATACATATCGATAAAAAATATTGATGGGGGAGGGTCAACAAAGTTCATTTGTGAAATATAGAAAAGGTGCTGTTAAAAGAAATTGTATGTAATGATATTCGTCAGATAATAAGAAATGTAAATATAATAAGGAATCGATTACCAAAATGTTCTCTTTTTCCAGCAGAACCTTCGGTTACCCCAAGAGATGCCACTGAGATAGAGCCTCCAAAGGAACGGCCAAACATACTTCCTCCTTTAGCCAAATAACGTACTAGGATATCTCATGACATAGAGGTTCCCTATGGGACCTCGTCACTTCTCCAAAGGAAGTGAGATTCTAGCAACAAATGATTTTGTTGCCCACATCTGTGATATTGTTGATGAACAGATTCCAGGAGTCTCCTACGCATTCATATTTTGACAGCGATTGACCTTAATTTATTCATATATTAAGTTTGAAGGCCGACGAATTCTTTTGTAATAATTCAAGTGTGTGTGTGGTATTTTATTATACATGTTTATTTGGACATCAAATGAGATTGCTAGTCTCAGTATTTATATTATTTGATTTCTATTGTATATCGCTGTTTTTATGGGGTTTTTTCATGATCGTCTTTCATTAAGTGTTGTGATACTAAATTATTTTATGAAGATTATTTTACGATATCATATCTTAGTTGTTGCAATTTGCTCGACAAAACGTCAAAATATGTTTAGTCGAATAATTTTTGAATGCACTTTGTCAAATTGATAAACAAAAAATTATACAAACCAAACAGTATGTTGTCCTTTGTTCAAAGAACTTGCAACTCTTCAAAATAGAGCATACCAGCAGGGTCTCAGTTCTTCACTCTGTTGACCAAGACACCGCGTCAGTCTAAACAAATACAGTTCTACAGTTTGTGGGGGATTAGATCGGCAGTTTTGGGTCTTATAAACGTTACAGAATCACTTGAATTGCAGTTTATACAAACATCATGTCATCCCTGACGTATTTTATTTTATAAACTGAAATCTGCAGGTTCATAAATCACGACAGATTAAACGATATTATGGAACGTTGAAAATGAATTCGCTGCTTCATCATAAGTGTTTTAAACTGGCATGGAGTATTTTATCGCCATACCACTATCTTTCAGTTATGCTATATAATTGAGAGCAATGTATTTGAAGCAAAATGAACTAGACATGTTAAATACCCCCTAGAATAATTAATTGGTAACTGTGCGGAGCGGAGAACGCCTTGGTCAATTTTTATTATCGCCTTATCATTATTCATTACAATTTCACCCCACCTGAATGTTCTTTATAAGTTGGGAAAAGGTAATGCTGTATATGAGAGCAATATATTTGAAACAAAATCGCATGTATATATTAAACATTCCCAAGTATAATAACGAACTGTGAAATGCGCAGAGCAGAGAACGTCTTGTTAAATTTTCAACATTGTGACAGAATGCTATCAAACAAGTTTATTCAACATCTTCTCAATTATGATATATTTCTTTTTCAAGCTGAATTCAATTCAGGTTAAGTTGAAATAATGTCGCTATTTCAATGTTTGCTTAAGAGGATGGCTGAGATGCCATTAATCTCAAATGCTCATCGTGTGCAGAAAGCGAAGCATTGCTATAGAGTGATAAAGATGTAATATCTTTCTTCAAATGTCTGGAATTTTTTTCTCTGAAAAGAGAAAAGGTCAACCAAGTTTTTAGAGCTAGACGTATTTACCGGTAAACAAGATAGGACTTATGGGATTAAAGGCCCATTTCCTGTGGCTGTTGTCGTAATGAGTGTCCTGTTACCACGGAAAACAAGTTTCGGTGTTTGGAATTGTTGCTCAGATCGACTAATTTCCTTTCGTCTTACCTGATATAACAAAACGATGATTGAAAAAAAGTTTTGTATCAATTGCATTTTTAGTATTAACTGTAATTCTTGGGACAAAAATAAATTTCATTGAATATATCATGATGACTAATGATTCTACTAAATAAACTTAAGAATCTGATATAACACAAAATTTTACGAATATATTTTAACAACATTATTCTTAAATCGCCAAAAATCAAACTAAAAATTATCAATTTCTTAAATCAATACATGCAGCATTTCTGCTTTTAAACTATCCTGAGACGTTCAAAGTTATAATCCATAATTGCTTTCAATGTAAAAAGAAGCAAGGGAAGAACTCAGCAGAAAAATTTACCACGAAATCATTATTCCAATGGAATATTATGGTGGCATAGATCTGCCACCACTTGTCAGATAATTATGTTAACTTCTTATATGATAATGTCGACTTGTCAGATATTTATTACAACTTGTCAGATCTTTATGTTGACTTGTCAGAAAATAACCATTGTGACTAGAGACTCAATATTTTGTTGTCAAAGCGTGTAAGTGCCACTAACTGCCATTTACTTGTCATCATAATATCATATAAGTCGAAATAAAGATCTGACAAGTTTACATAATCATCTGACAAGTCGACATAAAGATCTGACAAGTTATCATAATCATCTGTCAAGTCGACATAAAGATCTGACAATTTAAGATTATTATCTGACAGAAAAAATAATATGGCCACTAGTTTAAAGAAAATTATCATTCATATTGTAAGTCGACTTGCCAGATAATAATGTTGACTTGTCATATGTTATGTCGTCTTATCAAATAATTATCACAGAATTATATCGACTTAAAAAATGATTATGTCGACTTGTCAGATCCTTATGTCGACTTGTCAGAAAATATTATTTCAAATGGATGGCACAAATTGGGCGTGGAAAGGTTAAAGTGTTGAAATCTTAAACATGTGAATAAGTGACAAGTCGACTTAAAGAACTGACAAGTGAACATAATTATCTGACAAGTCGACATAATTATCTGACAAGTGGTGGCAGATCTATGCCACCATAGAATATAGAATTAATTTACTAAACGCTACCTTTCAAGAGTCATTGTATATAAATCAAAAGTCTGCCCTTTAAAATGCATTTAACACTGCAGCCCCATGCTGATTTCTTTTAAAATTTCATCATGATGATAAAGATGGACTTACGTCATGTACTTTCACCCAAGTAGATGTCAAGTAGCTACCTTCACTGATTGTTCGAAATTGAAAAGGCTTTATAGATGTCACTAAAACACTGCATTACAAATACGAGTGAAATGAAAGGGAATTAAAATGTTATCGTCAATGTCTGAAAAACATAAAAACTATAAAAGTATTAAAATCTAAAGTGCGGGAAGCTATAATTGAGAGAGAGAGAGAGAGAGAGAGAGAGAGAGAGAGAGAGAGAGAGAGAGAGAGAGAGAGAGAGAGAGAGAACCTTAAAGATCATTTGTATGAATAAGACCTAATAGATCTATTCAAAGCCGAGTAGTGAAGAATAGTAGTTTTCTCTCAGCGTCATACAAATGATATATACGGATTAAGGAGAAAATCCAAACAAAATGAATACAGACATTAGCACTTTCATGATTTTCCGTGTGTATTCATGCATTTTTTTATTTTCAGTAGAAATAATGATTCATTACATTTTGTAATTCATGAGATGACATAAGCTTATATTAAGGGCTTCTGTCTACCAAGCTATCAAACAGCAATTTCAAAAGGATTACTTATGTAAATTAATCTTTCAAACATCTGCTTATTATTTTTCTAGATATTTAAATCAACAATGCTAAAAAATTTATGTATTTAAGTTGGGTCTATTTCACAGTGACTTGTTTAAGAATTGTGTTTTCCTAAGGTGTGAACGCAGTCCTCTCTTCGTTACTGGTATTTACCCTGCAGTATTGTTATTTAGTTAGTCACCTTATACCACGCTATATTTCACTACACCCTCATCTTGTTGTTTTCAAATCGTCATTTACAAATTTGATCATAAGACCTTTTTTTGTTTAGATAAACACAACGTCACGGCGTTTAGGACATGGGAATTAACTCTGTCCCTGTACATTGTGGAAACAAATACCGCTTAAAAACGGGATTATATAAATCTTTGTTACACTAATAATCGGATAAAAAAAAGACGAATGCAAGTTTCCATGCACAACGACTTTTAAATTTACAATTGAACATGAATCATGTTCCCAAGAAAGAACATAAATATCTCGTGAAAGTAAAGGTAGATCGATTAAAGATACAGTTGCAAATCTGTGAAATCTTAGAACAATGAATTCCTGTTATAATTACCTAGTCATTTTATCTGTATTCTGGAATGGATTCGAGAGAATTGGTAAGTTTTTTCTTTTAATCTTGATACACCCTCTGACCGAAATTGCAATTTTTTCAAATAATAAGTTATTCAATGTTTCATTTATCAAATATTATTGTAAGTTACCCATTACATGCCAAGGCTTTGTTAAATAAAATATTATCTATCATCGTTAACAATCAGCCATTGTTTTGCGCATAACTCTAGTCTATATGTCACATCATTTATGTCGGTACATTTTATCAGTTCTATTTTCTATGCTCTTTCATTAAGAAAGTAAATATATTGTTAATATAATTTTTGTAAATGTATTTTTTTTTTGGGGGGGGGGGGGGTGTACAAATCTCTCTCTCTCTCTCTCTCTCTATCTCTCTCTCTCTCTCTCTCTCTCTGCATATTTGCTTAAATTAATTTTGCGTACTCTAAGTGGATATTGATTACAGGGGAATATGAATAAAATCAATTATAGTTTATTTTATTTCAAGATACGTTTACATTATATGTGTTCAAATTTATTTTCAATAAGGGAAAATGCACCTGTGTGTGTTTAGATTTAATTTCAAACAATAGTTCAATATTTACTCAAATGATATGAAGAAAGAAGTACTTAGGTGAAAAAGCAACAAGATCGAATTAAAGGTTGGAAGACCTATAATTCATACAACAATTAACCGTGTTAATATATTGATTAAGTCTATATCAAACCTCCCTCTGCTTTTACAAGAAAACAATTTTATAGCGAAATTCGCTTTTTTTTTAAATTAATGTTTGCAGGATAATATTTTATGTCGTCAATATCATATACACTTAATATATCATTAACAAATACCACTGTAAATGTATTTACATACTTAATTAAATGAGGGTTGGTATGAAATAATCAGCTTAATCGGTTCAAGAATACATTACCCTTTAAATCGGACTCGCTCTTCGGTGAGTGTGTATTTTAAAAATGTTACGTTTTAATCCCCATAAATTCTACAGTCAGCAGTTTGAAGCGTCTATGTCCTCGGAATATATTAAAAACATATTTCAAGTTTCCTTGGAATATATAATTTGGCAAGCTTGTAGCCATTTATTTAAAAATCACAAATAAAACCTCCTAAGAAACAGAACTTTATATGCTATATTAATTTACGCATGTTCCTCCGGAATACGTATAAAATCCTTTGACATATACATGTATTTGGGGAGTTTTTTTTAAATAAATAAATATTGAATTATGATTTTCAGAGTATAATATGTACACAACACGGCACTAGCCGATAAAATATATTTGAACATAATCATGTGAGATCAAAATTGTTATGCTGACTATTTTCATGTCCCAAAGAGAAATGTTTATTGAAGTTCAGTGCCTGGGAATAACATAAAAATTGCTATTTTCTAATTCGGTCATCAATAGAGGGCACATGTACTTTTCCGACCACGTGGGACGGTACATGGTACGACAGCAGTCTGACTGCCGCGGATGTAACATTCAACAAAGCTAGTCTCCAAGTCACT
The DNA here is from genome assembly GCF_025612915.1 of Magallana angulata. Lineage (NCBI taxonomy): Eukaryota > Metazoa > Mollusca > Bivalvia > Ostreida > Ostreidae > Magallana > Magallana angulata. The sequence continues at coordinate 46,550,085 of NC_069117.1, forward strand.
TCCGGTTGGACCATCACTGCCTACTCCTCAACTGTGACGACATGGACATGCGTGGACCATGATTCAAGCAGTAATTTGATACTCTTCAAGTCAGTACTTATTTTCGTATTTATAAGGCCCTGCATGACTACATTTTGGCATTATATTTGTACTTTTGTATTTTTTATATATGTTACAGAGGTGATCAACATGTTAACCTGTTTAGCTCACTTCAAAACGCCTTTAGATGTCTGAAATATACAAAAATGAGCGACGGCAAATATATTTACTATGTGTATGCTGGTGAGTAGCCGACATTTTTTAGGTGTAATTTGCATTATAAAATTGCATGGTCGCAGACACATGCATTAAGATGGTTCTTATCAATTAACAGATATTCAAGTCAACGCAAACAATGCACGAGTGCATATAGAGAGCCATGACCCGTCTGTGACGACATATACCATATCTTCGACATACTGTAACCCCTCTGACCTCAGCACAGAGGAGTATGCGGTTCTTGTCCAAGCAAGTAAGTCTATTTTGGTGATGATAATATTTTCAAAACAGACAAAAATTGAACTTCATTTGTATAAGAATTTCCATGAGCTCTGTAATCCAGACAAGACTTTTATCAACATCTAGACGTCTGACGATGTGTCTTTTAAGGTCAAACGTCTGCTGCCAAAGTCTACTTCCCCACCCCTTTCCTTGGAACGTTTGCCTACACCCACAACGACGGTAGCTCCACGACCTGTGGGTCGGGGTCTGTATGGGACGTGTGTACAGACAGGCAAATCATGACCGTCAACTACACACAGTGCGCCACCAAGCAATTCTACTCCAGTAAGTCTTCATCTTGATGCTCTCAAACTGTAGTTTCGTCGCTATATGTCAAATACCAGTTTTAATTTATTAGTTTTTAGTTGACTTGATCCACTTGATTTAATGTCCTTGTGCAATATCTAATATCATATTGTATTGACAGTATCAGTGGCCAGGAATTTACCTGTCATTGAAAGTGTTATATTCAGTATTTTCCACGACAATTGATGAAACCACAGTACCTCAAATAACGTCAACCAATATCATCGATAAAATATGCTTCTAAATATTTGACAATTACATCTGCATACAGACCTACGAAAATCAGTAAATGTTTATTCTACTGAGGATGAGCATTGTTCGTTTCAGCTGGTGGAGAATCATATTGTGTCTACTACACATCAAGCGGAAGTACCTACTACACGACCGTTCTGAATACCGATTCCACGGTGGATTTTTCAACCACCTACCGTTTCACATGCTACGTAAGGCACTATACTTTTTTTTAAAAAATAGAAGTCTAAAGAAATCAATACTTGTTTTAAAGTTTACCTGTCCTTTATATTGTTCTTCCATGGTTGATTTGATTAGGCTGTGACGTCATCAGGGTCAACAGTGTATGCCAGTGATAGTATAGGTCAGTGTGAGAGGTCCCAGTCCCCCACAACCAAACAGTCCGATGGGACGGGCACATTGGTGTTCACTCCCTATGGTATGTGTAGAAAAAAGTCTAAAATTCATTCTTATATCTATGTCGCTTCATACAAACATCTTTGAATGAAACACCGTTTATACGTGCGTTTTTCATAATGTTCTTTATTCGTTTGCAGTGACATGTCCGTTTACCACTGATGAACCAGGTAACAGACCTTTTTTTAAAATTATTTAAAACGAAATTTTAGTGTTTACTTCTATGTTTCTAGTTTCGGAAATATTTTTTTTTAATTTTGTGGATTTTTAAAAATATTTTTAGCGTCAGCGTCCTCTCTGGGTTTGATTATTGCGATCGTGGTCGTTCTCCTGCTTCTAATCATAGCTGTGATCGTCGGATTTATCCTTTACAAGAAATTCAAGGGACAACACAAAACAATGCACCAAACTCTCAGAGAAAACCAAGGTAATGGGACATGCCTAGCAGCGTGTAAGCCTCTCACCTTACAAAGATCACAAACGCTAATGGAACACAAATCACGGTTGGATTTTCCGATAAGATACTTTTAGTCTGCTAGTTCTGTACAAAAGTAATGCTATGGATAAAATATTATCATTTCTCCATAATAGTTTTTCCATCACGTAAGTTTTGAAAATCTTTTGACGCCCAGTTTTAAACCAGACTTCCCTTTTTTTTTTACCTTAAAAGGCCTTCAAGCTTTTTGCTGTGGTTTCTATAGCTTTAGCGCATGTTTGCAGACTGTTTTCAACTTCATTCTAGACTTTTTTTATTCCTATGAAATGATTTCTCTACAGCCGCCGTTGTTCTAAAGAAGGCTGGGTGGTTGTAAGAGCATTGTATCAAGATATAGAGCAATGTTGAGATTTAAAAGCCAAATCAAATTGTATATTTTCTTTAGTAGAAAAGTTTATGACTAAAAATATTATTTAAAAGTTAAAAATAGATCTGATGAGAAAATTGTTGACCACTCACCCTCCTTAAAGCAGTCTGAGCTTTATATTTCCTTTTTCCAATACAGCTGGCATGGCATTAGAGACTTACAGGGACGCCTTAAGTATAAGCCCTACAGAAGACGGGCGCTTACCACCCATTACGCCCTCCTCAAATCTGCCTAAATCCGAGGACCCAGAGGCCCCGGCGCCTCTCCCTCCCATTAGTACGATGACGTCTAACTATCTTTGAATTAAACCGCCGTAAGATCCATAACTCCTTATAACACGATTGCTGTTTGCGAAATACCTAACCAGTGACCTACATTCATACAGTTTCTCTAAACCGATTTGCAGTTAACGGCACTCTCTACACAAAAATAAAAGGCCAATGTGCGTGTCTTACACGTCCATTCACACCAAATTGAGGTTTTTATATCTGGCATTGTAGTTTAATTAGAAATTAAAATCGAGTCAGATGTAAAGCATTTAGACAAAATGATAAGTACGTCATAATGAATGATAATAAATAAATATATATGATACTCTCTTCCATAAGTGGTGTGATGAATATTTATATTAACAAACTAAAGTGAAAATTTGTGTAAAAAGGGCATTGCTTTTTTTTATATAGAAAAAGTCAGCCTGGAAGAATTATCACCACGTGATGCCACGGCAATTGACATTCCAGAGAAGAAACAATTAGAACCAATCAGCGTGCCTGTTGCAAACGGAGTTGAAACGAGCACTTCCGGCAACCCGCCACTACCACCAATTAGACACTGAATTGAACTCTTCATTTATTTCTATAGACATCATCAATTCAAATAAGATTCCATTGATTGCGTGTCATTCAGCCGGGTTGTTGCTGCTGTTTTCTTTTATTTTTTATTATCATCTTGTTAATTGACTGAGAATTCGTCTCTATATGATTTATACCGAGTAATGTAATCATTAGATCAAACATAGATATATTTTTAACAGCAATTTGTGAACTTTAATGATATTTTATTCAGCTGTTAAACGATTTTCCCTTGTAATATGAGAAAGAACATACAGACAATTAGCGTTTAGACTTGAATCAATCAAGATTCTATATTTGCAAATGACTTGGCATTGATCGATCTCATCATTGTTATACGTAATTGAATAGAGGTATTGAATGCACTTCGAGAAGGTCGTTCATTAATAGATATATTAATGTGTTTAAAACACATAATCCCCAGATGGTTTCCAACTTTCATGTACATCTTGGGATTCCCATTTCTGTGTTACAGTGGTATTTTAATAAAGTTGTTTAAGTTGTTTATACTTTAGTTAGTTTTCTGAGTACAGGAAAGAAAGAAAAACAAGCATATTCGAGTAAAAGAGGAGCAACTCACAATTTTCTTCTTTTTTGAGAGAATAAGAGAGAAAGAAAGAGAAACTGGTTAACATATGCAAACGATCGATTTTGAAAGCAATCAAATGAAACCCTTGCAACGTGATTGCTAGGTTAAAAACTAACTGCAAGGTAATAAAGTTTTTCATTTTATTAGGACTATATCTTTATCGGAGCCACACTAAATTCCGGCACCATTAAAAATTGGTAAAAGAAATTTGTCTTTCATTCCAGATGAGTTCCAAATGTCAAGTTTGCATAATATGACGTCAACAAATTCTGAATTATAATGAAGGTGTGTATTCTATTAATGCCCGAACCCAGACACGTATATTCTATATTGTGGTGCGCGCTGATAAGGCGATTTAAATTTAATTCAAGCATTGAAATCCATATCATTCCTCTATTGTTAAATGGGTATGTCGCTAAGTAAACCTATTAAAGTTCAAGAAAGGTTTCTAATTAGACCTTTTCACTATATCCAAGTAAACATTGTCCGCATAGCCATGATATCTTTATAGAAATATTAGAATGTTAATGGCTTGCTAGGCCGAAGACGATATTTATTAATATGCGATACCTATTAGGGATCAAGAGAATTTTTTTAAATGCTTGTCATACATGGCATCTAAAGAGAAGAAACCTTGACCTCATTTGACCAGATTATGAGTTCTGTAGAAACTATATTTTGCGATTTTGCCCCGACAAATACCATTTTCTCTCGTATTTAGGACATACTCATATGAATTTTAAAAGATGAATGTCAGAAGAAAATGTATGAAACATTAATTAATTGGTCTCAATTTCGGACTCCTTTTGCACAAGAGTTTAATTTGTAATTCTTTGAGTATTTTCAATGTAAAAAATTCTTCTATACAAAAAATATGATAAAAATGTTTTCGTTCCGAAACCAATAAAATAAAATGAGAGAGAGAGAGAGGGAGGGAGAGAATAATTTTATCGAACTTGGAAAATTTAAAACAATAGCAAAACAATGAAAAATAATATTTATTGCTTTACATAGTGATGTCATATAACAAAACATTGCATTTGAAGCTCCGAGTCCCATTGCCATATTCTTTGCGTAGTATTTGAATGAGGCATATTGGATACTCAACTCAAGAGAAAAAACAGAAGTACTGTACATAACACATAATACATGATTACAAATAAGGAACAATGAGCATCATAAACAAAATAGATAAACTTAAATAATACTGAAGGGATACTGTAATGTATTCCGATCCATTACAGTTAACTATCACAGACCATGGAGCACTCAGATGGCGTGTCATTATCATATACCGTAAAACTCGCCATGGAAATTATGCTTGTAGACTATTTTGGCTACAATAGACGTTGATAACATGACACAATACAAAATAAATAAATATTTACATTCCGTTTCGTCAACAGATAATTTGAGACATTATTTTTCAACGCTAATTTCGTCATCCAAGACGAATTTTTGAATATCCTTCAAACCAGCAGCTCAATCAATCGGAACAAATACCACGCGCCATATGTAAAACTCTCAAGAGGTATCGAATGTATGCGGAAGAACTTCTGAATTAAATTTCGGAGTTGAGTGCTATGGAGTGTCTTGAGGCTCATTTGGCACGTTCAAGGAGGGGGGCGGGGATCCATAAATTGGAGGCGTGACTGTAGACGTTTGAGATCCTCGCCCCGAGTTTAGTTTCATAGAAGTGTTAACCCGAGAAGGGACACACCATGGTGGTATGGGCATGGGATTGTCCCTCATTTGTTGATCCCAATATTCGGCCCTATTCAAAAGATACCCGCGGCCATGTTCAGCAAGATCTCTTTCGTCCAGTATTGGGTCCTTTTCTCGATCTATAACACGAGTGAAAAAAAAAGTTTATTAGTAATTATACATAAAGGAAACAATCTATTTTACTCTAAGACTTTGGTTTTGACAAGCAGAGTGATTGCCTTACCTGTTGAGTCAATCACATGGTCAAAGTATTTCTTGTCTTTATATAGTTCCTCCAGAAGTATTCGGAGGCGCCAATCGTCCATATTTCGCTTTTTAGCGTCAGCCGACTTCGAAGCACCAAGGGAGCGCATACTCTCCCCGGAATCATTGACCATTGTGTTTGCCCTAGTCATACTCGAGGGTTCTCTGAGAGACCATGGAATGGTATGACGTAATTCGTGACGTGTGCACCATGGTGGCGTTTGTTCTTGATTAATTCTCTCTCCACTTCGTCGCACGATCGTAAAGAAGGGTTCAGGTGAGTTTTGCTGTAAAATGGGAAATATCTACTACATGATACTTGAATCTAAAATATCCAGTGGCACGTGCCTGTCAATTAAAACAGAAATAAACAACTTACATATCCTTCAGGGCGGCCCTGTGTTCTGTTCCCCACGAGGACAAACTCATCCTCATCTCCAATATCAATAGACCTCCTCTCCTGAAAAATGAATTATAATACGTTAAAAACCGTTAAAAACCAAATGACACAACCCAAAAATATAGCAATCAGAGAAATATTCAACACAATATTTCATCACACACAGAAATGCATTGGAGTCAATACAATAGTTTTGATATTTCAAACTCATATTAAAAAGAATAAGTCAACATTTTTAAAAAAAAAAATCTGCAGAGTTTATGATTTATTAGAAATATTTATTCCATTTATTAGAAATTGAATACCTCATCATCCATCTGAATTTCCTCGATTTCAAGGTCATTGGGCGTTGTGAATGCTTCCCGGACATGCCTATCTCCACCGCCTTGACACAAAAAGTGTAAAGAAAAAATTAAACATCTGCAATACAGTTTTCTTTTGGAAATAATGTTTTGAACATATAAAGAAATAAAATGATCAAAGTTATAGCAATAATTACATTAAACTATATATATTTACCTTTTGATTTGATTTGAACATATTTTATTGTATGTATATATATATAACATACATATATTTTTTTTTACCTTTTCTTTGATCCAAGAACTTCTGGTCATTAGCCAGACCCAGCCTAAATTGTCGGAGTTGTTCTGGGTTGAGGGAGTTCCGTGTACTGTCGTTTCTTTGTAAAGAAGAGGGTGGTAGCGGGGGTCTGCCACCGGGCCCGCCCAATGGAGCCCCTCCCCCGCCCCTCCCGTACACCTTCACCAGATCGTTCAGTTCTCGGGGCTTTTCAGATTCTGACACGTATATCATCTGTTAAAGGAGGCAGTTTCATTAAGGTAACTTGGTTCCACAAAGGTCAGAAGTTCAAGACAATGGACTAGGTATCGATAAATTATTAATTTTTAAGAGCTATCCCTACCTGAGGATCGCGCTTTTTGCGAGACTTAAACAGGCGTTTCTTTAGAAGTTCACGGCTAGGTGTCCCAACATCTCGCCGTCCCTGATAAACAAATTATGAGCATCCATTTTATCAGTTTTATAAAATTTTCATTGAAAGACGGATATTTGATGGCAAGGTAAGTAAACATATAAAAGATGATTAATTTTACTTTTCTTTTGACGTCATCGTCATCATCACCAAACGTTATCACTTCCTCTTCCTCCTGGTGTTGTCCGACATTGAAGGCCACGGACTTACCCCCCGTGTTGTCAACCTTTGTCAGAGACGGCCTCTGCCTTCGCTGAAAATACACCAATTCTAACATATATTGACGAACAGTTTTAATAGGGTGTAGTAATTACATGTATGTAAAGTTCTAAAACTATCGTTCAATTGAGTGGTATTTGGTCAGGGCATAAGAAACTATCGTTTCACTTATACTTAACAGGCGCAATTAAAAAGCTGCTAAGCAAGCCAGTAGGTTTCAGATACTTCTAACGGGCTGCTAGTATAGTAAATTACTGGGAGATTTGCTTTGTTTTTTGATTATGATGATTCCACCAAGTATCCCTACCTCAGAAGTAGCAATCCTGTCGGCTGAAGACCTCGGTTGTTTGGGTCTAGGACCATCCTCCCCGTCACCATCCTTGGACTCTTCCTTCTGAGTTTGCGTTATCTCTGGACCAAACTCGTCGGCAATATATCCCTTCAATAAAAATTATACCGTACAGCCGTTTTTTGTTTTGGCGGGACACAAATCTGGTGGATCTGAGTCTACATATGTATAAGGTATACCAGTAATTTTGGCGGATGTAATTTTGGTGTATCATTTTCCCTTCATTGGAAATCCATTGTTTGTTAATTACATGTCATTTGTTATAATTAGAAATATAATACATGTGAAATGAATGTAATGAACATTCAGCTGCTATCATACCCCAGTTGGACGTCCCTTTTTGTTCCGTTTTAAACGCTGGATTTTGAACAACCCTCGGATTCTCGCTTTCTTGAAATAGCGAGCCATTTCTTCCTCCGATATTATCTGACCATCTGAGACGCGCTAAAATCGAAAAAATGGTGATATTAAAATTATTGCAAATTAGATACGATTTTTGCAATTACCTACGTTTTAAACCAATTTGATAACCTCTTACAATGATTCGTCCCTGTGAGTCCCGAACGAATCCTGGAGGTAATTTCGAGATCCCCTTGACGTATTCCTCATCGAATACTTCGTCTTCTTCGACATCACGAAGGTCTTGGTCACTGTCTATGTTCCCGCCATTTTCATCGTCCTCACCCCCAGGGGGCGTGACCCGAAATCCCGGACTGTCAGTTCCGCTGTCCTTCTCGCGCTCCTTTTCGGTGCCGTCTGCTTTTGGTTTGCCTGTGTCGTCTGGTTCGTCCACATTTTCTACTACCATTTCCTCTTCTGCTTTGTTGTTTTCCTTCGGGAAAGACTCTTCGAAATCCTTTTAGTTGAAAAAACAATGTAAAAAAATCCATCTGTTTTATACAGATATTTCAAAGAATATATTTTTCTTTCAATTGTTTTTTTTCTTGGGGGGGGGGGGGGGGGGGGGGTAACGGGGAATGATGGGGGTTTTCAAGTTGAAAGGAAAAACTGATTTCTGATTTTCACAGCATATAATAAAGTTGATTTATTTATGATGGATTTGATCACGCCCCGACCGAAATTATCACCTCATGATATTCAAAGGATGATTCCTTATTACTTATATTTATATAATTTTAAGCCATCGTACGATTAAATATTCAAATATAAATAATTAAATCCCGCTGGCGCCTCGGTTTGGCGTTATTTGTAGTTATGGGTTATATAGTACACAATCGATACGTAGTGTTATCACAAGTAAAGACCCTGGAAAATGTAAATATTCATGAACTGCACGAAATAAACACGATGATGTCGGACTCTAATTTCCATATAAGACGTCTTGGCTGTTTCTTTTATTAAATGTAATGATGTACATTAAACGATTTAGTTATTTTTATTTATAAATTTTTCATTTGTTAATGTTAAAAGAAAGATGTAAATACAAACAGTAGAGTACTTTCTTTGATGATTTATGCGAGTTATGAAGGAAGCGATCTTTGCAGAAAATATACATAACCCGCGTTAACTGCTAAGGCGGGCTATGTACTTTGGCTGCAATATCGCTACCTTCATATTCCGAGTGAATCACCAAAGACAGCATTTTATTGTTTAAAGAAAGCCAACATTTCCCTGAGAGTTTTTGTTTGACTGTCTGTTTGCCTAGGGAGCATTTGATTGCTTTTAATTCGAACATGCATGCAAGACAAAAGTGTCTTTGATTTTCTATTTGTTCAGACACCCCTTTTTCGTTGATCCACAACTTTATGCCAGACATGTTAAGGTTTAACCAAATTGATACAACTATAAGAAATGTTAATTATCCACGATATGTCCTCTATTAAGAGACAGGTACTAATATATTTCAAATGAAAACCACGATAGATCGTTGAGGTTTTAGGACACTGTACAGTTACCGTTTTGTCTCAAAGTTTTAAACTGTTTGAACTGTTCTAGTTTGACAACCCATAAATCATTTTCACGTGTAATTGAACGGGACTACGCGGTAATTTGATATCTTTCGGTGGTCTGTAACAAATGTAAATGTCCGCAGATATCTGTATAGCTTTAAAATAATCAGACAGATCTGAAACTTTCATTTAAAGGTCTCAGCAGAGCGTCAATTGAAAGGCAAGTTCTGAAAAGACGCGCTGATGTCGCATTTTTACCTTTTATCTATTATCTACTCATTGAGAGACGAGCATAAGGACAAATTATTAACACCAATTAACAGGAATTAAATGACATCGATAAAGATTACCAGCAGTGTAGAGTTTTACAAAATTTCGCAACTTATCCTCAACTTTCAGATTGTATAACCAAAATTACATGTATATCAATTTCAAATCTTTACGAGTAAGGACTTTCAAAACCACTTTTCTATGCCTCAACACTTCTCGTTTGTGTAAATTCATTACCTGATTATCTCTTTGAAAATTAAATACACGTTTGCAAGACGATCCTATGAGTAATCATACGTCAAAGAATTGGGAAACACTTACGATTATACTTTAAAATTATAACCATTTTAACAAGAGCTTGGACTTTGGGATGTTGTGTAAAACAGCAATGTGACGTAGCCCTGTCTATTTCACTGCTGGCCACTCAGCCCTGGCTCTTTGAAATCAACAAGATTTGTCTGGCTTCTGAGCTAAGAATACGCAATTGGTGCATATTTCGCCTGAAACGCGTCATTTTAAACTTGTTTTGACGCAAAAAATATATAGCTACGTCCAACCAAGGTCTTGTTAAAATGGTTCTATGATTTGTACTATTAAATCCTGTATCATCAAGAATGCAAGCAAGTAAACTGTATACCATTCACTGATTCACTGAAGGATCTTTTCGGATTGTCATGGTCAATCAAAAAGGGCATCTTTTTATAGTACTTGCGGTATCTTAAACCATATCATACAATTGAAGCCAGTGGCATCATGCATCTCATACAGTTCTACGCAGACAAAAATAAACCAGATAATATTCTTACGTCATCATAATCCTCCATTTTGAACTCGGCGTGGTCGTCTTCCTCACTCCAGTAGTGTTCTTCGTCAAGCTTGGTTTCGATGCGCTTCTTGTTGAGGTACTGTTCCATGAACTCGGCTTTCTTACCATCCCCATTCTTTCGGAGCTCCTCTTCCTCCAACGAATCGGGGGAACCGCCACCATCCTTACGCTTGTCGTGCTTTGGTTTCGATTTCCCCCGAGCGAAGCGACCGAGTTTCCTCTGTTTCTTGTTCCTCTTTTTCTCGTGCATATCCCTTGTGATCAGAACTTTGCTCAGCTGTCCTTCCGGCTGCAATAAATAAATTTGTTATCATAGTCCACTTCTAAATCAATAAACAACAGACTTGAATTTTTGTCTAAATTTGTTAAAATATATTTACAACATATCCGTGTCCTTGCTTTCTCCCGCCAATTTCCCTAATTCTCCTTTGTACTTCTTCTTCGTCCTCAGAGCTCTCCTAGAAACAAAAAAATTCAAAGACCATCAATGGACTCAACATCAAACACAACATAGAAATGCACGCGCATTAAAAGAGATGACATAACTTACAGAGCTCTGGCTCTCGTGTCTCAGAAATGAAAGAAAATCAATTACAGTAGGAAAAGTTTCACTGTATGATACGTTACTTTTATTGTCTACTTCTTCACTTTATCTTGACAACTGCATGACATTAATTCTCAATACAGACCTAAATTTTCTTTCAATAGGTTTATATGACGATTATCAAATAGAATTTATAAAATGGATGATGGGGTTTCTTACTTGCTCATTGTTTTCTTCCTCTTCTAGATCTCTTGGGGTAGGATCCTGTTGCATTAAAGAAGTAAACAATAAAAGAACATTTAATTCATTGCATGGTTATTATTCCAATCTTACCAAATTGAATCCTTGGGTAAACAGTATTGTATAAAAAAAACTTGCAAATAGATTCTAGTTAAATGAGGCAACTTTTGAGATTTGACAAAAACCCTTATTGTCATAAAGAAACATCTTACAAGCAAAGCAAGAACCAACACACCTGTTGGTGAAAGACGTGAAACCTTACATGAAATCATTGTTTTTCATTTCTAGATCTTCCTTTCTACTTTAGTTTAAGCTGTTTTCCTTTCTTTCTGATTCTTCAGACTTAAAATCAGGATTAAACCTATTTGTCTTAAGGCTATTGGGTCAAACTACAGATATTTAATACATCTGCTAACCACATCTTCTGCCTCGATGGAATAATCGGTATAAAGCTTGTTCAGCACGTCATTTGTTTACAGTAATATTAAGATTTTTTTCTATAGGAGAACAAGTCTATAAGAGCTTTATTGAGTCTCATTGCAGATATAAGCACTTTTGTTAACATGTCAAGATTTACAAATTTAAAGTCTGCAAGTTGTACTGAAAGATCTATTAAGTCAAGAAATCGTTGGGTTTGCATATTGATTCTCGCCACAGGACTCCCTCCTTCTGTGGTGTGTTTCTAATATATGGCGTAGTCAAAATCAAAGAAAACAAAATTTAAAACTAATACCCTGGTATTATCGATGTTTTGCAGTTCGACATTTCTATACTTGGATTTCTGCTATTATATCGTGTACATTGTAGATGCAACATTTTGTTGTCATGTAGTAATTCTCTTTTTGATTATTAATAATTTATTATAAATCACCATAAAACATAATCGAATTTGCTTAAGACTCTTGTGTACAGCTTCAAATAGTTTTTATGATTATTTTCACACCTTATAAGATAAACAAGTAATATTTTAGTGGGATGAACATGAATCTGTACAATGATAAACAAGAAATATTGATTGCTTTTTCAACAATTCAACACGCGGATTTACCTAGATTTTAATTTTTTATTCAAACTTTACTTAATTGATTGTTTTCCCAAACATTTGCGGAAAGTAAATATAAACAGTTGTGAAAGAAACTTGCTACTTTAAACGTGAAAAACAAAAGCTATCACCAATGTCGAAAATCATAGACAGTTAGCTTGTTTCCAGTGCGTAACGAAGACAGTGCAACGCCCAATACCAGATAAGTATCTTTGCTGACCTGGTTTAGCACTCGATATATTTATTCAAGTTTTTAAAAAATCGATATAATCATAGATAATTTATTTTTCTTGAAGCGTATTTCAAGATTAACATGCATCTATTTTGTCATCTCAAAAAAATGGATTGAGTCCTTCCAAGAGGTCTTGAAAAAATATATATTCACGTCCATTGAAGCGTGGGGGTCACTTGATTGAAGTTGCACATGAAATTTGAAAAGATTAAAAAAAAAATTTTGAAACTTTCATTTAGAGAACAATATTTGAATGCAAGCTTAACGGTATAATGACAGGTTAATACTAGTAAGCATTGATTTCGAATTAAAGGTGTCCTAAGGTTTCGGTTTTCCTTAATTTGAAAGAAACTTTTTGAAAGAAACTTATCTTTAGAAAAGATAATCACAACTACAAGTCGTATAACCTGAGTTTTCTAACTATGATTTAAATCCTTTATTCTTGTTATTGCACGTAAGTGTGTATAAAGAGATTTCAAAGAAATTCCCACAATCCCTTTCGGTGTTGCCGTGTAGTCTGGTTTTCCCTCAAACCAAATTTTACCTTATGTTCATCTCTCTCCCCGTCAACAATAACCTTCAGTCCAAAATAGACATTTGAAGCTGCTTAGTGGTATAAAACTCATAGGCTACTCGTGAAATGCACATCAAATCAAAAAACAAATGTGAAAAATAAGAAAGAAGTGACACAAAACACACTTTCAAGAAAACAGAGGTGGGGGGAAAGGTAACAGAGCGAATGGTGTCAAGGTTTTGGTAAAAAGAAGCAACACCAACATTTAGACCGCTGATATTGTTAGAAACTTAAAGATTCACATTTAGGTTACACATATATATGGCAATGATACAACATCAGTTTTTCCACTTTGATAATGGATATTCACAGCAACTGGTGAACATCAAATTACTGATTTGTGTGTACATGATAAGTTAGATAGCAGCCAAAAAGCCCGCAGTGAGAGACGAATGTCATATAGAAATACTATTAATTTAAGGTACATTAGCAGTGGATTTACACGATTCCATAACGTGCAAACCAACCTTGAAGCTGATAGGTGGTATCAGGGACGTGTATACTAATATACATGTAGTATATATGTCCCTGGTGGTATGGAAGCAGGTAAATCTGGAGGAAGCTAGCATCTAATTGACAGGTATCCTGTACGATTTCAAAACATCTTCTCCAACTGAACCTCATAGTATTACCCAATTATACCGGTATTTTCATATTGACATAAGATATGCATGTACAGTCTATAAGATGGGTGAGGTGTCTTACTGAACTTAATACCAAAGTATATATATTCCATATTGACATTAAATATACAAAGAAAAAAACATTAAGATAGACAATACGCCTGATCAAGCAATGAGATTCAGTCAGAGTCGACAGTTTGAGAGGTCTGGTCGCAAGCTTAGGATTATCTCTACATACCTGGCTCGGTAAGGGCGTAGCCCCATCTACCTGTTCTGAGGGTGCTATAGTGCTACCGAGATCCGACATTTTACTCTGTGAAGATTAAGTTGTGCGTTACAGTTGTGCATGGTATGATGGAGTGCTAAAAATGACCCTTTTTATTGCTCGTCCGTGGACCATAACAAATCTCGACAAACCTGTTGGTGATCATAGGCTAACTACTGTTTCGATCAAGTTTTTGCTTAACAGTTTTTTGCTTCCTTGATAGTTGGTACTGATGGTCCATTAACTATTGTTGAATTCTTCCCATTCACATTATAACTTTGGTACAAGTTCTTTGAAAACTTTATGAATGTTCCACAAAGAATTACAATATGTTTCCTTCCGAATAATAGCACAAATTTGGATCAATGGTGGAATTCGCCATGACACTTTACCAAAGTTACGGCCTTTCATCGACCCATAATGCTTTTGAAACTTTTTACTCGTTTGTTTGCATTTCTTTACAAGGTCTAAATTATTTTGTCGTGGGATTCAAAACGCTATTAGATTTCCCTTTAAATCGATGGCTAAGTCATATTGACTGAAAGCGTTATTGATAGTCATAATAACTTGTGTTGCTAATGCTTCTATCTCTTCATGTATACCAACAAAATTATGTAACTAAGAATACAGATGGAGTTTACTTTGTGATAACGGCATATATTCTAAACTATAATTGCATCATATTCTCAAATAATAATTCATGCATGGGTCTTTCATTAGAATTTTACTTGTTTCATTGTCGCCGTCTTTTGAATTTCCATATTCAGGAAAATGTTTATTTATTTGTATAAGCTCTACAGGCAATGAGGTTTAGGGATCCTATCCTAGCTTCATGCATACATGTACATTTAATATAGCGTTTTCTCCTTGTTTTCTTCTGAAAATGGTATTAAGGTACATATGTCTAAAGCTAGAGCATAGGGTCACACACCATACCATTACCAAGAAAAGAACCAAAAAAATAGATTGTAACATTGACATAGAACTATGTGAAGACACGTGATCATTTGAAAATAAATATAAATATATACTGTAATTAATTTAAGTGAAAGAGTTTAAAGTTCAAAGACTTACAATAACTGTATCCGGTCTCTCTTGATCTTCCTTCGTTTGTCCGTCAACCTCCACTCGGACTTCCTCTTCCTTTTTTTCCTCATTCTCCTTCTGCTCTTCTTCTTTGTCAAGTTTATCCGGAATAAAGCCGGAATCTTGCGATGCTCGATCGTCCTCGTCTTCCTCTTCGTCTTGTTTTGTCTCCCCCGACGGGGGTTCTTTCTCTTCTTCGTGTCTTAACTCTTCCGGTGCATTCTGTTCATTCTGTGCCTGTTCTTCGCTCTTTGTGCTCTTGTCATCGTCTGACTCTTCTGTGATGTTGCGTTCTTCGTCATCAATTTGGGTGCGTTTCCGGCGACGGCAGACGATACACAGAATAATGATGATGATTAACACAATTATAATAAATAGAAGAACTCCTATGAGAATATAGAGCCAGGTTAAATCTGTTTCTGATGTTGGAGCTGTTGGGTCTATAAGAAAGAATTGGAAAATTTATGCATATACTGTGTAATGAAAAATCTCGTATAAAGGGCCATTTTCTATGTTTTCTAGTTATTTCTCGGTATAAACTTCAATTTTTAAACTAGAGTGGATAATCATATCTATTGTTAGATTGAAATTAAAATCAGTTTGATATCTATGAATTATTCAGTTGAAATTTTTAGGAAACTTTTACGCGTACTTTTTGAACCAAAGTTAAATAGTTATTTTTTTTTCAAACCTTGAATTACAAATTTTTAAAACAACACGCTTTGCCATACATGGTTCTTAAATGCGTGCTATCCAAAACAAGTAAAATAGAGTAACAGTCTTCTAAATATTTTATAGAATAACTTATAAACATCCGATAAAGCATGTTAGAAACATGAATATTAATGGTTCATTAAAATATGCGCAAGTTATATAGATTATTTGAAGCTTGTGCAACATTCATATATATCATAGCTTGAAACGAAACTCATGAATTATAATTTTTTCAAATATGAAGAATATAATTGTGTATTTATAGTTTTTCTCCCTATTATAGAAAGAAAGAAGTTGTTTGTATTTAGTTTTCCTTTCCATGCAGTTCAGGTTATCTATGCATTACTGAATAGATATTTCTATGCATTTCAATATCTTTAAAGGCTGCCAGCCAAAATTACTTAAAGGTTCAGAGCGTCTCATATTCACATGTCTATTGCCTTTAATATTCGCATTCAGTGGTCTGACCTTTTTCATACATACACATGTACATGCTAGGTGTATTTTGAAAATGATGCATATGGCCTATATATCATGGGCCACTTTGCTAACCTGAGTGTACATAGTTAATATGATAGCTACATTGCAGGTTATACATACTGCAATTAGTTCGTAACGTAGAAGGAACGGCTATTCTTCCATACACGAGTACAACTATACACATGATACATTGAAACCTAACGTCAATTTATGCTGTCAATGTACATGTAGCGAGAGTTTCGTTTTATTGCATTTCATGGATTGAAGCACAGCATTGATACATGTATTGCAAGCTTTTGTTTATAAACATGCAAAAAAATGATGCTATGTCTGAGAGAAACGAGTTAAATTTTCCTGATTACTTACTTCGAATCAATTGAATGCTAATTCGACATCACGGTTCTTTATTACTTTCAGTCAGAACTATGTGTCATGTTTAATACTTATAGCATTGACAAACGCATCAACGCCTACACTGTGTTCCTTCGTTCATCCAAAACTTTCTAAACGCCAAAGTTCTAAAATTTACGTGACAGAATCTTCTCTTGGTTTGCAGAGAATTCGTAACAATTTGTACCGCAGAGTTTTGCTGTTTAATCTAGTTTGTATACTGTAAACCAACATTTATTTGCGAGCAAGAATTTTTCGCGAGGTAAGCGAAAGCCTCGTCTCCGCGAATATTTCTCGCTGCGAACCAGTCCTTGTCGTATGTTATTTTATAACAACATTGATCTCAATCAGGCTTGGTCGCGAACATTAGTTATCGCGAATCGGTTTTTCGGCAGTTGATCGCGAAATAAAGTTGATCGCGAATAAAAGTTGGTTTACAGTATAGTTTGATTCATTATTACCGGTATGCAACTGTTAACGTGTAAAACGATTATTGAATATCGAAGTTCTGGTATGTAAAATGTTCATCCTCTCTGAATTATTACAAAGCTGTTACAAGTAGCGACTTTTTGCATACGCTTGCAAAGTTAACCAGGCAAATCTTACATTATTTTAGAAGTAATCTCAATAAATTACATTCACCCGGTTTCACAAAGGATCTTTGAATGAAGAAAAAGAATGTGTAATAATAGATGGGGAAATGTTACAAAAATAGGTTTAAATCTTAGAGATATTCCCAATGTGTGACATGCTGTCTACTACAATGAATAAATTGAAATATACATGTAATTATTGCCATAATTTTTCTTATCACGTTTCATTATATTCCATAAAACATACATCACTTTGTTACATCACCATTCATCAGAATTTTTTAAAATAGATTGTTGTACTGTTTTTATCGAAATAAACAAAAAATCAAGCGTAATTTTATAAATAGTTTCTTTCCCAAAATCGTAACCCAACAGGCGTGGCGCGGTGGATTAGAGCGTTTATTATCTGTAAGTCATGAGTTCGAATAAGTTAAAATTTTTATCTCCCAACCCCCCTCCCCCCCCCCCAAAAAAAACAACAACTTTAAAACATATTTTTGTTTAAATATTGTAAAATTTGAACAGTCTAAACCTGTAAAATTATCTTAAGTATAAAATTTACTTTAATCCACAATATTATCGACAGATGTCCCATGCCACCTCAAAATGATTTCTTACAATTGACAAATGGGGATTTTTTTCTGAATACTTTTTTTTCGGCATCCGTGATATCGATAATCATTTCCTTTGTAATTTGCTGATCAATCTGATATACATCTGATATATCCTTTTACTGTCCTTAGTAAAATCTAAAATAATCTTAAAAATTGAAGTGTAATACATGTACTTACAACAGGCAGCTGAAATGGAAATAAAATGGATTTAATTCATGAATTCTGACTTGTAGTATGATCTATTTCTTCTGTACAATATCAAAGAGATACCTACTCGTTGCTATATCGGCGAATTCGACAGTCTTTCCGTATTCAGTACTTATGGACGTAGATGTCTGGCCCGTGGCGCATGCTTCAGGATTTACGGAAGCGGAAATTGAGCTACCGGAAGTTGTTAACACCTGAATTTAAGATCAGCGATTTACGAATCTGAGTATTTGTTTCAAAAGACTTAAAAATACAGTTTGAATACGTATTAGTTTATTTTGAAACTTTCTACTTTGAAGTACTATAAATATGAAATATACAATTCCAGAATAGTCTTCTGGAATATATACATTTACTGTTGGAAATATTAAAATCGTAGGTGATCAAAGATTCATCCATTAAAGATTTTTAAACGTCTCACCATGCAAGAAAACTGAAAAGTAGTTGGACTTGAAACTGAGCCGTCAGCATTGTAGAGGGTCACATATGTGCTATCTCCACTTGTTCCTGAGTACACACAATATAACGAACCACCACCTGCAGAAGTTCATAAGTTATATTTATTTTTTATCTTTATTTGCTGGAGCGTTAGAACTGGTTTTTACATTCCAATCAAACTTATTTTTTAGTCAAAGCTGAGTTTTACTTGAAAACATCGGATTTTCTGCACATTCTGTGTTGTTGTAGGCGAACTTGGTTTTGTCAGAGCACGTATCTAGAGTAGTAGAGGAACACGTCAGTCCTGTGTAGTTGTAAGACCACGTTCCATGGATACTTGTAGGACACGTGACTGCTGCTGCTACCTCGAAACCTACAGGTGCGGAAAGTTTTCATTGTTTTGAAGAATTGAAAAATAATTACTCATTCAAAATTTATATAAACTTTTGATTGGTAATTAAACAATATTTCACTTCGAACTTTATATATTGTGTTTCATAATGAGCTCAAAAGCATTAATTGAATGACTGAGATAGAGAATTGTTAAATTGCATTGAAAATCTTTGCATATTCTTTTATAAAAGTACTTGACCAATACCAGACTGAAGTGCTACGTGGTCTCGCTCTATCCCTAGGTTTGTTGTGTCTGTGCACACTTCACTTTGCGCAGGAGCAGGTGCAGAGGTGGATTTTAAAATAACTCGTTCATAAACCTTGATAGGAGATGTGAGGACAGCATATTCCACTTTAAATAAATGTAAAATGTGTATATAATTAATGCACTGACGGTGTTATCTAGTGCCAAAAATAAATATTTTTCATTACTGCTGCATATAAATCAATACTTTTTCGTCAAATCTGACAGCCGATAATCACTTTTTTGATACTATGAATCACTATATTTTATAAATATCATTACCACTTTCTTGACATTTGACGGAGATACTACAAGAGGAATAACATCTACCCCTATTTTTGGAATTATTACTTTATGTGACAATTTCTATTTTAAAAAGTAAAAATGTAATACATTTTTCGGATTTATTTATTAACATATACAGAATAATAAGTATAATATATCTATGATTATATTACATGCATAACAACTTATGATTTTGTCCATCTAAATTTTCTAAAACTTAAAACGTTAAATTTCCCCCACCCCATATACATTTAATTATGGTATTTTAAATACTACAACTGATCAAAACAAGTCAGCCTTCTAAAAACGCTAATGAAAAAAATGGATTTTTTGGGGACACTTGACATCCTCAATGTGTTATACTTTTACTATGCATTCTGTAATAACTGTCATGTGATCAAGAAGAGTCGCGTGATTCACGTTCTGTCTACTCTTACTATAATGGATGTTCATAAAAAGATAGACAAGTTCTTCTCCTGATAAATTGGGTAAATCAAACACTTTTTTCATAAAATTCTAATTTTCTCAGATATAATATATTTATTGTGCATTGCATATAATTATATGCATCAAATGTGATGCGTCTGTGTTAGATAACGGTAGTGGAATATTGTTTTGTGTGAAGCTTTTCCCTATAAAACACCATTCAATACCATTTCGTTGAATTATTAGTCCCCTACCGGTTTTCACCGGAGGGGACTGTAGCTTTCCTCTGCGTCCGTCAGTCTGTCTGACCGTCTGTCCGTCCGTCCGTCAGTCCGTCTGTTTGTCTGTCCGTCTGTCCGTCCGTCCGTCCGTCTGTCCCACTTCAGTTTTCCACACTTTTTTTCTTTATGCGTTTGAGGAATAATAATTATGGAATTTCCTGAACAGCTTCAAAATGTCAAACTACAGATCAAGTTTACACTTTTGTAGCGTCTGGTTGACATATTTTCGAGAAAATTAATTTTTTATATTCAAATTTTTTAATGTTCGGGTTCGATATTCTGCATAACTGTGCATTGTTTTCACAATTTCCACAAAGGGGACGTGTATTGCTTATGCAATACTCTCAGAATGCTTGTTCTATTTGCTCTCGAGATCGTGTTAGCTTCATAATTTTCACCAGGAGAACACTAGCCACATCGCTCACATGATCAACTTATCTTTTCAAAGACTTCTTGCATCCCTTTCATTTAAAACAGAATGGGTCTGGAGTATGAGGAGGGAAAGGTTACGATTTAAAAAGTCCAGAATTCAAATCCACACTATTTTTGAATGTGTGCATGAGGCTTTGTTGTTAGTAATAGCATTTCTCGTGCAGTTGTTCTTGAAATCTCAAAAAAAATTTAAGACACCCATTATCTGGGGTTTTATTATCATATCCATTGTACAAAGGTTTGACTCTTTACATGTATATTAACTACTTAAATTCTCTTTTTCATAACAAAGTTTTTGTTTAAAATGAGGCAGATGTTCTAGGGGAAAAGTTGATAGTAAAATGTTTACGGACGGACGGACGACGGACAACGAGTGATCAGAATAGTTTAATGGAATTTTTGGTTCAGGTGAGCTTTTACGAGTGAATATAAAAAGGTATCCTGATTTAAGTGAGCATGAGATTTAATTTATATTTTTATAATTCAAGATTTCCTCATTTTTACTACATATTAATAGTTACTGTATCTATGCAGTTTGTTTTTGAAGTAAAAATAAAAATTACTTTGTAAATCTTTAATGTCTAAATTGCATAGATATCCGTCATGAAGAGCTATATGTCTTCAATGTTTCCAAACAGTATATAAAACCAAAATATAATATTGTTTTAAAACTTGGCTCGTTCAAATTTTCCCTTTTTTGTTAATTTGCAAGACAATTTGTCTATCTTTCATGCTTCTTACAGGCACGTAGCATCAGGGGGCTGCCCCCCCCCCCCACTTTTTCTCGCAGCAACAAATTTTTTTAAAATTAACATATAAAAAATTGAATTATCACCGAGTTGCCCCCCCCCCACACTTTTTTGGGAGTATGTAAAAAATTGATATGAAAATAAGAAAATAAGGAGTGAAATTGAAGTTATACATACTACGGATTAGGATTTTGAAGATTTTGGGAAAGTTTAAATTTCCTTATTTTTTTTTTGTTTGCTTGTCAAGATTTTTTGGATGAGTCTGCCCCCCCCCCCCCCACTTTCAAAAACGATGCTACGTGCCTGTCTTATGTTAATATATGAATTGATAAAAAGCAGAAAACTTTATCATTAAATAAAAGATTTAAACGAAGATTGAAATGAATTTTCAATTAATTCTGAGAAGATATCTTATTACTGGGGTATATTCAATAATGATTTTAATCATTCTGATTAATGAATTGCATTTATCTTAAGAATTTCTTTTAGCCATAAGCTTTAAATTTTTAGAAACTGTAAACTATATACACTAGTGAAAAGCAATTATGATTAGTGAAAAAACATAGTGTTTTCCACTTCATTGTAACGTCAAAAATATAATTCAGGTTATTTAATTTTACCATAATTGTAAGAAGTATTTTCTACCACTCAATATTTAATGGCCAGTTTTTAAGGTACTAGTACTCTTTGAAGTTTTAGCAAAATGTTAAACTCTTTAGTAATTGTAATTATAACTTTATTCGTTGCACACTAATTAAATAAACACAAAATGTAAAAAAACAAAAAAAAAAAACCAAACAAAAAAACAGTGGAGAACGGGAAGATAAAGACAGCCCCAAGGAAGATATATGGGGTTTTGTTGTTTATTATTATTTTTATTGGCTTAAATTTCTGCTAATTAGCATTAGTGCAATATTCAAAGAATTGATTTTATTGTATGTATAAGTAATCTAGGTATGCTAGTTAAACATTTACCTGTATTCACAGTATAGAGATATTTGTTGTCCGATTGCTTCGAAAACGTCATACAGGTGTAGATGTACGTTGGCACAGTTGTAAATGGGTAAAAGATACCTGTTGATCTACCAAAAAAAAAAATGCAGTCATAATCATATACCTGTAACATTTTTTAAAGCATATACTCGTGTAAAATAAGTGAGCTTCATATTTTAGGTACAAAATTTGAGCAGTTTCTTATTTCTTTATATAGAGCTTTTCTACTAAAAAAATCGATATAAATTGTTTCTTGAAATGGCCACCGCCACCACCTCTCTCTTAATGCTTTATTAGAAATGATACAAAATAAGATTAATTAGAGAATGTCACTATGGATTAGCATTAAATTATTTCTGTTTAGAAAGTTTCTACACATATACATGTCCATTAAAGAATTTTAATAAAAAAATGTAATTTGAGTTACATTAAGATATAATATATTATACCATTATGTATAGTATATTATTCAAAATATTACTTTGTAAGTTAATCAAACTGAATATGTAGTATTAAAGACTAAATTACATTGATTTCCGCCGGTTAAATGATTTGATTTCAAATAAAATACAAATTGAATTACTCACGCATTTCAGAGATGATTTGAAGATCGATTATCTTCGTGAGAGGTTTTATGCATATTATTGTCAAAAATTGTGCAAATCGAATATTTTACACGGTGATCATATTCGAAATTGGTTCATAATAATGTCTTAAATTGGTCCATGCCACCTATATACATATATGAGATTTATAAATAGAAAATTTAACTAAAGTGTAAAAAAAAGAAAAGAAAAAAAAATCTCTTTATTCAAATGCTTAATAAAAAAATACATGGTGGGTTACAATGTAGATACCAGTCTTTCTTAAACTCGAAATCCGTATATGGGTTTTTTTTTACACAAGAATTGCCAAACATCTTCTGAAAATTAAAAAGCTATGATAGGATTCAAATACATGTATGATGTGTGACGTGCGAAATGGCGATAAATAATAGATTAATGATTATTGAAAATTATACAAATCGTTTGATTGAAATGCAAATTTTACATTTTATCGAGTGTCTTATTTCATCAACTGAAAAAGTCATGGAGGGAGGGAGGGTTTGGTTAAGAGGCCTTGTTTCTGTAACTTTATTCTTGAGTTAAAAAACCTTTTAAACTTGATTTTTTAGAGGGTTGACCGTCCGGACCACCTCTAGATCCGCGCATGCTAGATGTTTTATCATGACAGGAACACGGAAAAAGATTCAGTCTGACATTTATTTATTTATTGCAATCTCAACACCATTGTACAAAGGTACACAGAGATTATAATAATACATTATGTGATATTTCATACTAATAAACAACGCATGCGTAAACGTGCGAGAGACAGAGAAAAAATAAAACATGTACAAGATCAACTCCGACTCTTAATACAAATGTGAAGTAAGGGGGTTCTAATCTGGGGAGCATTTTTTTTTCTAATAAAAGCACAGAATTTCTTCAAAAGAACAGTGTTTTGTACTAGGTGTTATGAATTTAAAACTAATAGCACTTTTTATTTTGATATTTGTACATTGTGTTTGATAAATTTTGAATGCGTTCGTGTATGGTTGATATCCGTCGACAAAAAGGCACGAAAAAGATGCCTGTCTTCAAGGACTTTTGTTGAAAATTACAATTAGACAAATACATGCACTAATAAAAAAGAGGATTTTTACTGAAGTGTTTTGCACGCACGATAGGTAAACGTGCTTGTGTGTGTACTTATTAGTGGTACTCACTTGAGTATGTAGTACGTTCCGTCTGTGGAGAAACACTCCATGGTCCACAGACTGTCAGATGCCACGTCTACACGAAGTTTGAAGTTCTCTGTAGTATTGCTTGTAACGGTCCATGTTCCGCGGTTACTGGTCACCCAAGTTCCGGTGAAAGGGAAAGTGCATGCTAGATCTGTAACATGGAATAATGGTCATTTGTAAAGAATATTAATTAATAAATAATTCTATTTTTGAAATGTCTTTGTCATTAGTTTTTTTTTTTTTAGCAATATGTGGCATTATTTTGATTATGGCATCTCTACCTATAGACGTACATGTATTTGACTTTGCTTTTTGATATCGTAGAACATTTTGACATTTTGATAAAATAACAAGAATTTGAAAGAGTCTTATTTGAAATACATTTAGAAATGTGACTCAATAGAAATGGAGAATGAGATTGCTAAAATTGGTATACTATACAGGTATGTAACAAAATTTCGTAAATATTTGATATAAGGCGATCACAACAAAGAAAACTGGAACATTTATTTAGGTATACATAGATGCACTCTAAGTGGCGACAACAATGGGCTGGCATTTTGTTATAAAACACTTGATTATTATTCGCTTACACTCCGTATGTTACAATGTACTTTATTCAGTACAAGCACTCAACAAAGCACCGACTTTGAAAAGAAGTAGTTCTTAGCATCACCGAAGAGTAACATAATAACAGTTCTTTAAATAAGCTAGGTGATGGTGGTTCATTTCAAAGGTTTTTTTTATCCTTACAACGTATTATCAACGAATCTGAGAGATAGAGAATTATCATCTGTAGATAAACATGCAATTATTTTCGAAAAATTAATATCCAAAATAAAGTTGCAGAATTTTGTCTTAAAATGTTTCTTAATGAAGCGTTAAGCATAACTTTTCACATAAAAGAAGCCTTGCAAATTTCTATGGGGTAACTTTTATATAAAAATGTAAGTTTTGGAAATTAGAAAGTTTGTTAACCATTTGAGATAATATTTTAGAGATAATTCGTAGATTTGCCATTTCAGAATTTCCTCTGAATCATTCAATAAGAATTATTGACACTTAATATAAGAACACTTTTTTACTTTTAGACATGCGCGTTGGAAAAAATGTCATTTTTTAACAAAGTAAAATAGAGCATCAATGACACTTTGTCATTTTCAGCATGATAGATATATTGTACTTGGCTGTATATAAAACAAATCATGTCTAAAAATTAATATTCACCTCAATGTCTGAAACCGGAAGTTAAAAAAGCAGATTGCACGTATAGGTGACAAAATTGCTTTGTTGCAATTATAAACCAATGTATTAACGTCTGCAGAATTATAGCGTGTCTCAGTGTTTGGTACCTAGATTTATAAACCGATAAAAAAATGTTTTAAAAATATCTTAAGAGACCAACACTGTTCTTGTGAAATTTCTGTTCGATCTTTTATTAAGGAGGCTGGATAGTCAACAAATTAACTATCGGATCTACCTTAAACTTTTTAACAAGACATTTTTTGGCTTTTACCAAAGAGTAAAGAAAAAATCTATTTTTTTTTAATTTTTAATCTTTATCCAGTGCTCTTTTTCAAATGGAGGTACATATAACCTTAAAAGGGCCCTCTTAAAGATCTAGCTGTATCCTGTGAAATACACTACATTGTATGAGTCTATTAGGAAAATGTTTCTAATCAGTTCAATCGTACTAACTCGCATTTTCCGTGGTATATATATAAAGAAGAAAATATTTCAATTTAAGGTTCAGTTTGGTTGGAATGCCGATTAGCCAGCAACTATAAAAGATGGAAAAAAACCCACATCTACACTACTAACTTTGGTAATCAAGTGAATTATTTCTAAGCTAACAGTCGAATATTATTCTTCTACGGTTACTTCTTTAATAATGTGAATGAATTAAGCGCTGAAGAATTGCAACGAAAAATAAGGTACGCATTTGTGAGCATGGTTGTTTTCTCTTCAAAATGGAGAGCTGTCAACACGGCAGAGAACTTTAAAGTGAGAGTGAGGCCTTCAGTGTTTAATAACAAGCCCCTGACCAGATTGCTATTGTTAATTCTTGGCAAACGACTACAAACCGGGTACATCAACAATTCTTTCACACTAAAGGTTTTTGCAATCTTTGCAATCGTTCCAATGGACAAACCATAAAGGAAAAAATATCTGCCTTTAAGAGCATTGATAAGAAATTTTCTTATAATACATTTAAATATTGTGCGCCATAAAAGCAACGGAACGTTCGGCATTTATATCAACATAGCTATACATTTAGCTTTCAATGTTCTTTTTCAACATAAACTATAATTTATGGTATTCGTTTGCTTCGGTATTAAGTGGAATAAATATTAAAATCCATAACTCGTAGATACGTTCGGTTTGGATATCCTTTTAAAACTGTTGTGATCTAGCCTCGTTTATTTTCAGTCTAGATTCTATTCAGAATATAATATTTCTTTTAATCCTATGACTCTTGTACATTCAAGTTTGTTTAGTCAGGTTTTATTTATCATTTTTAGTTTAGACAAGTTTTCTTTTTTAGACAAAACGAAGAAAAGAAAAAAAAAACATAAACCATGTGCATTTCGTATTAAGAAAATGTTTGATTTTTCGACTACCTTGATTTTTCAACACTTGATTGATAGAGTGGTACAAAAGTCAATGCTCTTAGAATGACGTAATGAAAAATTACAAATTATTATGCACGACATGGACATAAAAAAAAAGGATTAGCGCAATGCCAGACGTTTCTTGTTGGTTGTTTGCCACTCTGAAATGCTGGTGCATTAGTATAGAAAAAGTTTGCATAATTTTATGATGACATAACATAAACACGACAGACTATGGACAAGTTAAGTAAAGATTGAGCTCTGTCGATTGTTTAACTTTAATCACAGGGATTCATGGGTCAAGCGAATAAATACGGGTAAAGTACACATAATATTACGCATCCGCGTAAAGCACTCCATGAAAGAAAGGCACTGCAAGTGAAAATTACGTAATCCTCGAGTAAATTCATTTTTTGTATGATTGAAAGGTTTTGTCGATTCGGGAGGGAGAAAAAAATATTTCTGGATAATTTATTTCGTTTGGAATTAGAATTTGACGGGAGATTATAGAAGCCATTTTATAACCAAGTTCGTTTTCAGCGGGAGACTTTATAAATGAAGTCAAAAGAATTGGAAAGATGACAACAGTTGAATAAAATACAAGCCAAAACTGCCTGATTTTATTGGGTGCACCTTGCTTTATAACAGTCATATCAAAAGACTCTCTGTCTTACACTTCCTCGAAATATTAATCAAAACTTCTGTCGCTGTCTCTATCAGGAATTCGCCTGTACATGATTTGCTGGGTAACGCAAGACCTTGTGATTATCAGGAACTGGTCTGGCCTATGACCTTGTTACGTTGATTTCACAGATCAATTAAGACACCGAGCCACTTATCGTAGTATATATTACAGCCATCTTCGTGTCCACTTTGAAAATGATAAACTTCTCCAAACTGAAAAGCTTTTTTAATCCGACTTCTTTTGCCCTCTAAATCGACCTAATCAAATTGTCATTTTCAGAAATAACTTAGCTAGAATGTTTGACATTTGAGATTTTGTGTATAAGAAAGGCACTTAGATGATTTACTCTGGACAGAAGGCGCCCTAAACTCGGCACGCTGCTCATCAATAAAGTGCTTTACCAATGATCTAATATTGCATGATTTCAAAACACGTCCATCGGATATCCTATTTCTCTACATACCTAAGTTGTTAATGTTTCAAAAGAAACAAGAAAAAGTGTGGCGCTGTCAAATGATGATTCTAAGTAAAATGATGCACAAAGATATATAAAATCTCGATCAAAAAATATAATGAATGTAATTAAAATTAATTATGAATTATTTTTTAAGGACTATTAAGTGATCCTGAAGTGTCAAAGTTCCTGTCACCTGATTTTGTATGTGTTATAAGAGGAGCGACAAGGTTTACTCTTTGCTACAGATCTGCAAGAATTAAATTTTATTTTTTCAATACGCTTTGTGAATGATTGTTTAATTGTGTATCACATTTCATTTTTTCATTATTATTAATGCATTCACTTTTTATTATTAAATACCTAGATCATATCAAATGCTGTTAAAGATCTTTAAGGTTATCAATCTATATTTTTAATACGATAGATATTACATAATGTATGACACTTACTATTGAATCAGAACAAAAAACAACTTACCCCCGGGTTGAACACAGAGGGTGAGAAATAGACATAGTGCAGAGAATCCGAACAGTCCCATTTCTGCTTTCACCGATGGATAATCCGTGCCCCCAACATCACGATCCCGCTACATTGCAGGCAGTAAAAACATGCACCTTCCTTGAAGCAACAACAAATTAATCCCGCGCAACACTCAAACCGCTGGAAGTCCCTTTTTAATCGTTGATTGTAGATCGAGAGAGCAAGAAATTTAACTTCTGAATTTTTTTTTTATCTATTTACACAATAAAATTGCTTATTAATATTTCCCCGATTCTATGGATATTTTCTGTCGTTAACGAGAAGTGAAAATATTGTTTAAAGATCCATGACCAGCACACCAGACGAGCGGACCCCTTCTTTCGAATTTCCGGCCTGGAACGCTGCACTGTAATAGCACGTAAAAGGATTTGTTAATATCTCACACCAAACCATTATCATCGCTGTTCAACACAATGCCCTCTATTTCCATGCTCTTTGTGTTTAGAAATCATAAGGTCTTTTTACTATAACAAAAGACTTTAAAATGTGTATTTAATTTTTCTCTTCGGAAATTCTGTGAGGAATAAATTCATCATATCGATTTTTATTCTTTTTTGGAAAACTTCGTCTCAATACGTTTGGAATTCGATTGAAATTCATCTAAAGATTTCAAGTTATTTTAAATTCACTTTTAAATTCATCAATTACTCTTCTTTTATGATTGGTGAATTCGGATATTGAAAAGACTTCTACACAAATTCAAAACGTCTTTTGTGGGACGTACTGAAAGAAACCATAACTGCGATAGATCGATCTGGCAGTCTGAATTAGTAGCTGTAGATTTGAGATTGTAGAGAAATCAAGATTTATACAAACGGAACCTACAGGGACTCTCCATAACAGTCCATTAACCGAACAGTTCAGCGGCTCCGGAACTATTTGTGTTCTTTTGTAAACAGAGCTGGACCTAACAATTACTTTCACCTCGCCCCAAACAATGAACTGAAATATAAAATCAATCAGAACAAACCCCATACTTTTCAAAAAAGAACCAAAATCAATGTATCCGGAGTGATTTTACTTGGCTTTAATAAAACACATTTTTGACGTCTGTATTTTCTGCACGAACTTAACCTAGCCCCGAAACCTCCGCAAAGAAATGTCTGACATCAGAACGATTTCTTTGTAACTTCATACGAAGAGCGCTTCAATAATCTAACAAACAAAGTCTTATATTTTTAATCTTCGTCAAAAAATCGATTTTTAATATGAAGGCTTGCACGTGCTGGCGCTGGCGAATGAAAAACTTGAAGGAAGAGCGATAACTCGTGTAAAATTTGACCCAGACCAAATTTTTAATATCCTGTTATGTTGACTTACTGGCTTAGCTGGACTAGACGGTTCGAATATCGTGGTGTAATATAAAACAGTTATTAAATGTATATGTACAAAGAAACATCAAGACTGTTTGCTGAAAAGATTACATTCATTAGCCTTAATGGAATAACAGTATTGTGTATATATGAATACTTTTGTTATGACACGGTGTCACACGAAGTTCATATACATAATCGTTTGATACCAACAATAGATTTTTATTAATTAGACTATATTCAATAGGTATGGTAAATGCAAAACCGGTTTAAAAATTGTTGGTCAGCGGCTAATACAAAATAAATAAGTTGTACACAAATATTTTTGAAAATACCTGTACATATATATGGCATTCGCTACACGTAGGTGTAAAATCCCCCCCCCCCCCCCCAAACCTATCTCTACATGTACCACCCAAAAAAATGGGGAAAAAAAATTACCAGCTGACATCGCGCGGGAAAATATCTTAAACGAATAAAAGTTCCTGTTAAATCGAATACGAATTAAAAGTGTTTGATATTTGAACAGATTTAAACTACATGCAACTATTCATCTTGCATTTTGAAAGCTTCAAGTGAGCAATTCTCGTTCTAATTTATGGCGTGTATCGTGGCCTGAAAATAGAAAGGGGATAATCCAGCGAAAAACATGCAGTTCTCAGTGATATTGATATAATCAGACTTCTCAACAACCCAATCTTCTCGTTGCTCATTCAGTCCTCCTGATTCAATTACAACTTGTAGTTTGAAGTGGTAATTGCCCGGAGATAAATTAAATGTTTCCTAACTAGATATCAAAATCAGTTACACCAATACGCCACAGAATTATTCATATTCCTTAAGCTTTTTTGTCTGTTTAGAAAATAAAAGCATGACACACCAGTTTTTCTTAATGCTTCTCAGCAGAATAGAGTAAAATTGCAAAACTGATTATCTAGAGCGAGAGACGTTCAAGGTTAGATTAACTTATCTCCTCAGTGCAAGGATTTTTGCACCCGATATCCATGAATACAACTGTAATTAAGGTAGTTGACCTCTAAATCAAATGTCTTAAGAAAAGATTTTTGATGGGGCAATACGTACTAATATACACACAGCTTAACTCAAAATCAATACAAAATCTTTCATCTTTCAGGCGCTATATACAGTCTTTTTATGCGTGACCTTTCTGCAACGTAAGATTAAATTAAAAAGTTCAATATCAGGCGCTTGAGGGAATTTTAAGTTTTTTTTTAAAATAAATACTGTGATTTTATTCACTATATCCTCTATATTTTTTTTTTACCCTGAACGAATTACTGGACGAATTGCGTATACGTCTTATAAGACGTAGTTATTACAGATATCATAACTTATGACAATAGAATTTTTAGATTAAAGATAAACAAAAACAATGCAAGTTACCAATTTATTCATGTCTGTATGCACTCATATGCATAGAAGAATCGTTGCCTCTTGGAATATTCGTAATTTGTCAGAAATCATGTAAAAATTTGAATTAAAAATTAATGTGGAGTTTGGCTATTAGGCTCCAAATGCACAGTATGTAACTTTCTTTGGGACTTCATTGTTCACGTTGTGTAAGTAATTACTTTCGAATATAATTGAACCAATCGCTGAGGGGGTTATATATCAATGGTCTAAAACTGGAAAAGTGTCGGTAATGACACTGAAGTTCAGATATTAGATTTCATTTATGATACCGTATGCCTGGTGAAACACAAATGTCAAATTTGTGTGAATGTATACAGCAAATGATAAAGGTTGCGATCTGTGCTAATCTTTGATTTGCAAACATTCAAGTTGCGAAAGATGTCTGACATTAATCAAAGCACACTCTAATAGAAAATGCTTAATTTTTGCATGAACTTCATTAAATGTCAGCATTATTTGATATATTTAATATAAACATATAATTACATGTTCGCAATATTTGAAACCTTTATATTAAATATTATAAGAGGTTTAGTTTGTTGGAGAAAAAGATTTTAAAAAATTGAATCTATGTTGCGGAAAATAAAAAAAAATAAAAATAAATGTTAATTACACCATTTTTTAATCTTTTTTCACAAGGGCAAACTTTTTTTCGGGGATAAACTCAGAATTACGATGCGAATCAAAACTAAGACTGGGATTATTATAACAGTAGATTCTAGATTTAGGAACAACACCTGAAATGTTAAAAACGTTAATGTTATGTAGTAAACAAAGAAGTTTCTTTGCATACATTTTCTGATAACTTTCACAGATATAGTCTATAAGCATCATCGTGACATAAGTCAATTCACAAAGAAACCGACAAAAAGACGACAGCGCAATGTTTAAATCACGTCTTTGATGTATATTTGGTTTGGTTTTAAAAAATCAATTTCACAAAAGATAAATATTTGAGTGTACAGAAATATATTCAATCTGCCTAGTTACACTATCTGTCCCAATTTGATTTTTGCCAGTTGGATATTTGTTTTTGCGTCTAAAGTAAATCTTAATCTTCGTTGACTTAGTTTTATCAAAATTACAATTCACATTCCGTAAGCGTAGTTTCAAAGAGTTGATTTTTGAATGCGTTGTGCTACGCCAGTTCAATATATACGTGTATATTATTATTTTTTCTTTGACGAGGTACTTGAAAGACAAAATAGATTAGGTCAGGTGGCGTGTTATTTGGTTCCCTGTTCAACAGTTTTAGAATGTTTGTAGTCTAAAGTGCTCTTTTCGTTGTATCACATGAAACAGTTGAAAACATTTCACACTCTAAAATAATAATACTGTGACTTTTGATTTCATACATGTCTCGAATTGCATTGATTATGAATCATACATGTACAAGCATCCGTGTGCGGGTTTTGAGGGGTACGTGGGGGTCAATGGGCCCGGGCCCCCTTCCCCCATCTGGTAAATCAATTTGGTGAAATTCACACACTAGAAGTAAGCTAATGTTGATAAAAAAGGGATAATATGAGAGTACCGATTTCAGAAATTATTGAAGATCTTTAAACATCATTGGTTGTTATATCTTCCGTGAGCGACCCCCCCCCCTTCCCCACAGCAAGCAAAAGTATCCCACACCAGACACCCCCATCCCCCTTTTCAAAAAAAAAAAAATCTGGATCTGCGCATTACATCAGATCTATAGTCACAGGGGCTTGTGTAGAAAAAAAAACATCGTTATAAAAGTGGGTACCTCGGGGTTATTTTTCCTCCGAGGTACCCACTTTTATAACGATGTTTCTTTATCTACACAAGCCCCTGTGCTATAGTCATGAAAATGATCTTTTTCTTTGCCTACATTTTTTAAGGTACGCGTGTAAGGGAGGGTTGTTTTTTTGTTTTTGTTTTTTTTTTGTAGGCTAGACGAGAGTGTAAAGAAAGGACTGCAAGAATAAAAAAAAATTATTTAAGTCTTAGTCCACTTCCGGGAAAAACATTCCCTATAGTTATCAACTTTTATTTTAGATAGCATTAGTTGGATCCAGTTTTGATTTTCGGACTTCTGCCAAAGTCGCAGTGGATGCTGGCTTTGCATTAATTAGCAGTGATAACTGATAACTAGGTGAGTTTTCTCATGAGAATAGCTGATTTATTGTAATTTTATTTATCATCTGCAGTTGTCATATTTACATCGCAGATAGAAAACGAAACAGTATTCACTATTTAGAAGGCCTAAACACATGCAAAAATGATAAAATGTCATTTCTTTTCAGTATCATTTATCATTATCACAAGGTCAATGTCTTTATTTAGAGTTGGAATATATAATTTGTCGTGATGTTAACAAGATCAGGTCTAATCATTTTGGCAGCAAGTAAATCCAGGTGAAACTAGATAAGGCTTTTATTTTAAACGGTAATTGCGGATTTTACCAGTTTTACAATGACTATTCTTTCGTTCTTTTTTCTCAAGTTAGCATTTTTAAAACACCAAAAATATGACAGGAACTGGAGATGATGAAGTTGATGGTAAATTACAGGAATGGATGAAAATTGATAGGGTAAGAAATACTATACTGTAGGCCTAATAAATCTTTGATTGCAGAAACTAGGCCACATTATTATCAATTTTGGATTTAACATGAAAAACAAAACATACAATCCACATTTCATTCATAGACATAGAAGAGCAATGTATGATTACAATTTTACCTTTTGTAGAATGAGAGCACAAGGGCAGAAATGCAAAAGCTAGCAGAAAATGGGAATGTAGACCAACTCAGGAAGTTATTGCTGAAAAGAATGGAATTTGGAACAGCAGGTCATTTTTTATTGAAGAAAACTCAAAGATTTGAATGCTTGTACATTCATAATTTATTATAAAATTAATATGTAAACGGTGTGACCGTTGGACCGAGCGCAGATTTAACACAATGTAGTTTGATTTTTGTAGAACACAATTTATTTGAAACGCACACAGTAGGATCCGCCTGGTTGCCTACTCAAATCATTAGCCAAAGTTTAACTAAACGTCGCGTGCTCTGTCTACATTATGACGTCATGTCTCAGACGTAAAACGTATACGGTTTGTCTTCGGAAATAGCCGAAGAGAGTTACGTTATTCCGAACTTTTTTTTATTTCTTCTTTCATTGTTTATCAATTTATTTCATATAAATGTCCCGGTAA
This sequence comes from Magallana angulata, assembly GCF_025612915.1. Classification (NCBI taxonomy): domain Eukaryota; kingdom Metazoa; phylum Mollusca; class Bivalvia; order Ostreida; family Ostreidae; genus Magallana; species Magallana angulata. Next base: position 46,584,673 of record NC_069117.1, read on the forward strand.
TAAAATTAAATACCTTATTCAGTATCTTAAAGATCAGTTCCTTGATGTTAGTGTTTTTATTTTCCATCTGATAATTTGATAAGACAAACATAGAACTAGTCGTGTTTCTTGATTGAAGCACTATTGAAACTTATCTGGTGTCCTCTTTTATTTCTTTTCATTCAAATTGCCTTCTTTTGAAACACTTGAACAATTTAATCAAGTTTAGGGGCAATAAACATCGATAAGTACCAGTCAATCAATGTTCGAACTAACTTTTTGAAAACAAAATGGCTGCCAATATGGCGGCGCCCAGGGCTGGAAGAATTTTTTTTTGGCCTTAGTACCCCTGATTCAACTTTCATTTTTCACTGATTTTCTTATATATACGTGTTACCATTAATCCTCGCTTCGCGAGGCGGGCTTCGCCCGCCTCTCGCTGCGCTCGGTATTATTTATTTACAATATAACATGGCCTCATTTTTTAACCTCTTCTTACCATTCTGAGAAGGTGAAAAACATGCAATTACAGCTGATGAAAAATGGGAGTCTTTACAAATATTGCTCTAAAACTCAATTAACCAGACAGTATCTAAAGCAAATTATTTCTTTCCTCTTATTTGATTCAAAGCAAAATCGTTAATAAACTATAAAATATACAACATGTAATTTGTAACAATTCTGTCACTATTAGTACAATGTATTTGTTGTAGGTCTGAGATCTGGCATGGGAACAGGCTTCTCCCAAATGAATGATGTAACAATTATACAAACTTCGCAGGTTAGTAATTTATATATGCATGAACCGTTGTGCTCTTTTTTTTTTGTCTGTGAAGCATTTAGTTTTTCATTTGTACCTTTAGCAGTTTTTTAAATATGATGGTCATAATCTTTAATGGTTTGATTTATTATATGTATGGATCTCCATAAATAAAGTTTATATGATTGGGTTACTAGAATCACCAATTTGTCTTTGCCAGGTAAATCTGCTAATTTTCAAAAATTGAAATAATCTTCGTAAGGTGTAAATGAATATGTGTATATATTTCAGGGACTCAGTAAATATTTACTGAAAACATGTCCAGATGTGAAGAAAAGAGGTGTGGTCATTGGATATGATGGGAGACACAACAGTCACAGGTTCCACATGAAAATAATTTGTTTTAAAACTCAAAATTCAGTGGATTCTTATTTCTTGTGCAGGTGTTCTAATACTATATAAGCAGAACATTTTGTTGGGGATTTTTAATAAAGTATTTCAAGTGGATTACTGTCTGTGTGCTGTAGATTCCTTTATTTTCCACAAGTACTCCCCATTAAAACCATTTTAGAATTTAGATCACAAATTAAAGAAATATTTTATCCCGAAGAAAGTTCTGCTTTCACAGTTTTTGAAATTTAGACACTAGCTATAGGTTACACTATTTGCAGGTACAAAATTTTTACACGTAAGTACTCTTTGTATACAGGTATACATATATGTATATGTATGATCTATTGTATTACAGAATGCTTTTTATTACATAGGTTTGCCTCACTGGCTGCCAGAGTTCTTATTAATGATGAAATTCCTGTCTACCTTTTCTCAACGCTTTGCCCAACACCATATGTTGTAAGTAAATTCTTTGAAAACAAAATTCAAAATATCATTTAATAATTTAAGGTGGCTCACTACACTTTGAAGTAGTTCCTCAAATCAGCAGAAAATTTCTTGTTTGTGATAGATAGCATGATGAATAAAAGTATTTAAGTCAAATAGACAAAAATAAAATATGCAATTTTGGATAATATTAAATTATGATTTTGAAAAATTTAATTTGGTTAATATGAACAAAAGCTCCAGTTGGATTTGAACTCATGATCTGCTGTTCACAAGAGCGGTACTTCAACCACTGAGCTATGGTGATATTCAACCTAATCGATTGATACAATCAATTTAACAAAACATTTAAATTAATTGACATCTTTTGACGTAGTGGCTTAAAAATATAAGTCTTAATATAGTGAGGTACCTTAACTGATACTGGTCTTTTCTCTATAGCGCTTTGCTTTCAACAATTTTACACTCTGTTGTTTTGTTTTAGCCCTACTCTGTACTACATTACAAGACTGAATGTGGAATAATGGTGACAGCCTCACATAATCCTAAGAATGACAATGGCTACAAAGTCTACTGGGGAAATGGGGCCCAGGTAATCATCAATATATTCAGGAGTTCACTCAATTTTTATTGTCAGGTTTTATTGTGTATTGATGAAGCATTAATTTGCAAATGCAACTAAAGTTAAGTACATTGTATATACATGTATATGCAAGCCTCTCTATGTTTACAATGCTTTTATTTTTATACTCTGAAGATATGGATGCATTAATCTTGTGTAAATGGTACATTTATAAGAATTTGTGTAAAATACATGTACATATATAGTATGAAAGATGTATGGTTCAATGGTACCAATTTACCACAGGCACCTGACATAATAATTTTTTCTGATAATAAAAATAAATACCCTATACATTATAATACATGTACACAAGGTACCCATCGCAGCCATCTTGGATTTATTTCAAAATGTCACATCAGGAGAAATTTTTGCTTTAGTAAAATTATTTAGCATTCCTCTTCGTCATCCGATCAGTGCTTCAACACCTTAGCCTACAACCGATTCAACCAAAATGATGCATTACAAATAAAAATGCATATAAATCCATGTCTTTGTGGTTAACAGATCATTTCACCAATTGACAAAGGAATAGCAGAGTCCATTCTACAGAACCTGGAGATCCAGGATTCCTCTTGGGATCACGCCACCATTAGATCCTCCCGTCTGTGTAAGGATCCATTAAACACCATACTGGAAGCTTACAATAATGATCTGTGTTCCTTGTGTTACTTCAAGTAAGAAAGTTGTCATATATGTATGTGTGAAAAGTTAAGTCTATCTATCTACATATACACAGTTGGGAGAGAAAAAGAGAAGGGGCATACTTGTTATGTAGCATGCTTTAGCGTATGTACACCAACAATTATAAATGATTTTACAACTATTTCTGTTAACTGCTAAAATTTTAATATGAGGTCAGTGAATGCAGATTGCAACTTACTCTTTTGAAGCAAATTTTATCCATGTGTCATAAATGATGAATAAACATTCAGTATTTGAATGAGCAACTACATATATTGATGTTGGTTTTGTTTAGAGAGATTGATTTAAATACACAAATATGCTGCCATGAAATATTATGTTCACAAATAAAAATACATGTGTTTTTTTGGAATTAAAAGATGTAAAATACTATTGACCTCTTGCCAAACTGTATAACTTTTGAAATTATACGTTGAATACAGAGAGAAGAATCAGAGTAGTCCGGTGAAGTTTACCTACACAGGGATGCATGGGGTGGGCTATGAGTATGTGAAGAAAGCCTGCCAGAGTTTTGGATTTGTAGAACCAATACCAGTGAAGGAACAGGCAAGTGATTCTCATTTTAAGTTTTCTTCCATTGTTCTGGCTCAAAGCTTTCTCTGGGTTTGAAAGAAGATATGACAAGAGTTGTTTATTTTTTTCATCCAGGTTGAACCAGATCCTGAATTCCCCACAGTCAAATACCCAAACCCTGAGGAAGGGGAGGGAGCTCTAGTAAGTCTTTATGTACATTCCTGACAAACCCCCGGGAGTAGGGTTTGGCCACAATGGAGGGGGGGGGTCAAAGTTTTACATAGGAATATGTAGAGTAAATCTTTAAAAATCTTCTGTACACATAAAGGCAAGGAATGTTGAAGTATGTGTAATGTGTTTTTTTGTACCGATACTTTGATACATCCTGTCATTTTAGCATTATCAAGATAATCCTTCAAATCCATTTATTTCAAATAAAATTGTGTTTACATAATACACCTTTGATAAGTACCGTAGTAAATATACATATAAGCCAAAACCTGTTCAATTTACTGGTTTTATCACAGTACCCGGTACAATATTTTGTAGTTGCTTGCCATGAAGACAGCTGATGAGAACAACAGTAAAGTTATTCTGGCCAATGACCCTGATGCCGATAGATTGGCTGTGGCAGAGAAGCTTACAAAGTGTGTGCATTAAATGATAATGAGGCTAATTATAAGATCTTTTTTTGGAGCCCAAAATGTTGATTATTGTTTAGTACATACAAATTTGATGCTTAATCTTGTAGTGGACACTGGCACATTTTCTCGGGGAATGAGATTGGTGCCCTCCTTGGCTGGTGGAGCTGGTTCTCATTTGTCCAGAGGTACCCTGATTATCCAGGTATGAAATTGGTCTCCCATAACCTATTAAAGCAATATGAGCTGTATTTTTTAGAATTTTATTTTGCTGCAAAAACCTGCTAGAATGATAAGGCTGCATGTAACTTAAAATTTTATGATAAATAAGATTTTAAAAAATCATTAATTTTTCACAGAAGAAAGATTTCTCTTCTAAGGAATATAAAGCAGATCAATTTTTGTACAGGACAACAATAATTTAATTTTGCTTCAATTAAGGCTTCTTTACAGCTTTTCCCACAGAATAATGGAAATTTAAAAACCATGATATTTTTTGTCATTTTAGTAGAAAATAATATTTTCATAGAAAAAAATTTCAGTATGAAAATTGCAGCTCAAATTGCTTTAAGGTTAATGGGTTATACAGGTTCATATATTATGCCGTCAAAGCTCGTTAACTCGAACTAGATGGGACTAATTAAAAATTTCGAGATATCCAAGTATTTGAGATATCAAGGGTAAAGTACTGAAAGTATAAGTGGTTGGGAATTACAAATCACTTTGACATATCAATTGTATTTAAAATATCAGTGTTCCAGATACCGAAGTTCAACTGTATTTTCAATTGAAAGTTTACATGGATTTTCATATAATTATTATATACTAAAATGGGAATTTGAAAACTCATTCAAAGCAGCTAGGGTTTTATCAAAATATGATTTTAAAATGGGTATTGTTAACAACAATATAATGGAGAGATGTGACACCACATATATATGGATATGTGTATCTTGTAGTTGGTGAATTGTACATGCTTGCCAGTACTGTGTCTTCTAAAATACTACTGACCATTGGCAACAAGGAGGGATTCCAATTTGAGGTAATGGAAGTTACATCATCTGCTATGCGTGTCAGTTGTATTGGAACTGTGGTTTCCTTCTCTTTGCTACAAGTAAACTTGATATCATGTAGGCACTGTGGAGTAATAATTTCTGCTGATCCTTTTAACCTGTATATTAGTTTATTCAAATTGTTAAAAATATGCCTGAAAATTTCAGGAAACTTTGACAGGATTCAAATGGATGGGAAATTTGGCTACAGCTCTACAAAAGCAGGGCAAAAAAGTGTTGTTTGCTTTTGAAGAAGCAATTGGTAAGAAAGTGATAGAAATATGCTGGTACTTTTTAATTCTTGTTGCCAACTTGCATTTTCATAAGTGAAATAGTAACATGTAATACGATATAAATAATGCCTGTTTGGGAGGGCAACAGTTGATATTGAAACCCTCAAGAAAACCATTGTCAACCGACACGAAGCAAGTTAATACATTAAAGACTAGCAAGAATACTGGTTAATATGTTCCCTGTACCACGTGCAAGTTATTTTACAGGGTTCATGTGTGGAACTAATGTCCTGGACAAGGACGGAATTTCTGCTGCTATGGTGCTGTCTGAACTAGCTACGTACCTGTACGGCAGCAATACCACCCTACACAACAAGCTGGACGAGATCTATAAAACGTTTGTTTCAATGACAGTTTCATGGTTGCTTGTAAAGTTTTTGAAAACCTTTGTGTTAATTGCTATAGGTGTACTGTAAAAGTGGTTATTTATGTGTGGTGGAAATTTACACTAGTTACGCGGTAGGCTTAAAACCTTGTTAAATACCTCCGCGCATATGGTAAAAAACTCAACATTTTAGAGTGTTATATCACGCATCCGCATATTTAATACCCACACGTATTGTTTGTCCATAGAAAATGCATACTTAACCACCAGCGTAAATAACCACTTTTTCAATACCCTTTTTGTTTCTTTACCAGGTACGGTTATCATCTCTCCAGTAACTCATACTTCATTTGCCATGAGCAAGACAAAATCAAGAAAATGTTTGAAGAAATCAGAAATTATAACAACAGTGGAAAAGTAAGACCTTTGTGTTACTTTAGATGCATGTTTATTACACTTTGTGTGAACAGTCAATTTATAGATTTTCCTTGTCAAGCATTCTATGTAAGATTTTTTTTTGTATTCCAGTACCCAGAAGCCTGTGGGCCATACAAAATAAAATATATCAGGGATTTAACAGTTGGATATGATAACAGCAAACCAGACTGTAAGCCGGTAAGTAGAGCATATTGAAATATAATAAAGGACATGTACTTTTAGGTTGTCTTGGAAAAAATGTGTGAAGTACAGGTATGTGTAGTTTCTGACATACAAATGTGATTTCCTGAATTGTCATTACGTTTCCATTTTGTGTAGGTTCTGCCAGTCAGTAAATCTAGCCAGATGATCACCTTTACTTTTGAGAACGGTTGTGTTGCTACGTTAAGAACCAGTGGAACAGAACCTAAAATTAAATACTACACAGAGGTTAAGCCAGATCCTCAAAAAGGGTAATTGTACAATTGATTATTTACTGGTGGTTACCATACATATACTATGCAAAAAATAGAGGCATATCCCTCAGTTTATTGGATACATGAACCACACGTTAAAATACTGTTAACAGGGTTATTTTGCCCTGTGTAATTTTGGCAATTTTACACATTTTCAACCCGTCCTGAATTCGCCCTAATACAGTTGTGTTTAAAAAGAGATAATTTGAGACAATGGAATTTGCCCAATCTTAAACTTGCCCACTTACAGCAAGGGCGAAAGGAGCAAAAATGAAACTGGGGGAGATATTTCCCTGTATAGAGTAGAGCCCAATCTTCAAAATTGGTAGTTGTACAATAAATTATTTACTACATGAAAGTGTCAAAAATAAAGTCAAGTCATATGAAGTGTGGATCTAACGCAGAAAAACTCTATATACATGTTTTCCCAAAACTGATATACATCTACAGTGTACATTTAGAATCAATAGGTAACTTCTCAAAGGCAAAAAAAAGGTTGGTGTAGAATGATTTTATAAAAATGTTCACACAGGTCTAACTTGATCCCTAAAACTTAAAAGGCGACAAGTACAAGTGTAGGTATAGAATTGTATTTGTAATTATTTTAAGAGTAATGTACCGTAGTTGAAATCAATCAGGTTCTCAATAAATATTGCTTTAAGATGGTTGTTAAACTGTTAGGCTTAATGAGTGGAACTGAGGATAAGCACGAGAATTGTTAGATTGATATCCTTTTAGTATACAAGTAATCTTTAATCTTAGCATAGTACATGTATTGCAGTTTCTCTTACATGCAGTATGAAAATGACATACATGTATATACAATGCATTAATAATGTACATGTACATACTGTTTTGTGCATGTCTGAGTTAGTTAGTACCACTAAAGTCTTCTTTGTTTATATCTGTTTTCTTTTCTGCAGACTGGATAGACAAGGAGCCCAGAAAGAGTTGGATGACATTGTCCAGTGCATCATTAAATACTTCTACCAACCCGAGAAGTTTGGCTTTACCCCGAGATCGACATAAATGTGAACTGTCTGCTTTACAGAGTTGTCTGTTTTGATCATTAACATCTATGTATTTTATATGCTTAATCAGTATATGTACAAGTAATTATGTGTGAATAGATTCTTTTTAAGTTTTAGATACCAGTAATTTAATTGTGTGATGCATAATTTCTAGTAGACCTTTCCATAGGATTTTGTATTTCACTTACAGAACATCTATTAATGTGTTGATTCAGTATCTAGTATATCTGTGAATCTCAGGTGATTTTATAAAGCATTCGATAAGAAATAGTCATACATGTATTGATTGCCATACTTAGTGCTATTATTCTTTTTTATATCTGGTAGATGTGTTTGTAGTCATACATGATTACTGATCAATGTGACAAGTGAAATTTTAATTCATATAAAGAGAAACTCGTATTAAAACTGTGCATTAATGTCCATTATAGCATGCAGTTATTTAAGGTACATATATTTGAATGGTAAAATATGCAGTAAAAAAGATAAACTTTACTAGAAATATGGACTGTTGTTCCTAAATACAATTTTAAAAAGAAATTTGTCATGCAAAGCAGGCTCAAATTGAGATTTGTAAATAAGATATCTTTTTGTGAGTTATTTTTATTACAAAAGCAAAAGTTTACATTCAGTACAGCAGGCTGATATTATCTTGCACTTAACTTTACTAGAAATATGGACTGTTGTTCCTAAATACAATTTTAAAAAGAAATTTGTCATGCAAGGCAGGCTCAAATTGAGATTTGTAAATAAGATATCTTTTTGTGAGTTATTTTTATTACAAAAGCAAAAGTTTACATTCAGTACAGCAGGCTGATATTATCTTGCATGTATATGGTTTGTTAATAAATCTTTAACATTCCCCTACCAATGTTCATACATCTACAGTAACTTTTTTAATTACAATTGTAAACTTGGCCATCTAATTGTTAATGGTTTTGTTATGAATAAATCGATATTCATTCAATCAGTTTATTTATATTGAAAAAAAATGTTTTCAACAAAAGTTGCAGATACTCAACAAGACCCAAAAAGCAGTTTTATGTTGTAAATTACATGTAACAGCTATATCCAACATTAAACTACTTTGGAATGTCTTAAAAGCCATAGACTATCAATCATTTAAACTGATAGATAAGTTGACAAAGAGTACATTTAATGAGTTTCGATAGTATTCGGAGATGGGGTTTACCGCGTCTGGATAGTATATGGAGTTTAAACTAACTAGTCTGGTATAGTATAAGGAGTTTGGATTCATCGAATCTAGATATATTATATACACGGAGTCTGGATTCGTGAAGTATGTATATTATTAGTCTGGATTTACCGAATCTGGATATTATTTGGAATATTCATTTACCGGATCTTGATATTATATGGAGTCTGTATTTACCGATTTTAGATAGTAAATCGAGTTTGGACTGATATTGGTGCACTGTCGTGACAGATCGGCCATTTCCGGTATGGATAATCCTAAATGGTGGCTTTGAGTTGACAGATACTCACGTACGAATATTTTATAAACGAGAGTGGTCGATTGTAAGTCTCTTCCAAATTATCATCGTAAAACGTATATTGTCAATATAAAAAATATATAGTAAAAGGAATCTGGATTCATCGAATCTGGATATTCTATAGAGTCTGGATTCATCGAGTCTTGATAGTAAATCGAGTTGGGACCGATATTTGTGAAATATCGTGACGGATCGTCCATTTCAGTTCATCTAATCCAATGTCTTACAGTGGATGTAAAACATCACAGTTTTGTATAGAAATGAACCTTAATTCAGCATTAATTTTTAAATCATTAATATTTTCATCTGTCATTATATAAAACATGTTATTAACGAGAGTGGTCTCTTCTCAATTTTCATTGTAAACGTGTATTGTCAAATTAAATGTAAAAAAATATTAGAGAAGTGTTGCATGATGATTGCATTTTCTAAATCTAAAAAGATTTTGGAGAAAACGCATAAAAGAAATTTTTGTTTCTTTCATTATGTAAGACTTTATTTCTTTTGGTTGAGGACCATGTCATGTCATAATAATTCAAAATAACACTTGTATCGCATCATAAACGATTGGGTATTGAAATAATGTGGTATACATCACAAGTGCTTGAGGACAGGATCGACCCCCCATCACCCCAAGATTATAGACCCCCGGGACTTTATTATTTTTTTTTTATTATTAAATTATCATTTTATGACATATTCATAATCTAATTTATACATTCATTGCCCCAAATTACCTAAAACAAATATTTTTAAAAAATCAGACCCTCTACATATATAATACAAGAAAAATGAAGTCCCGGGGGTCTATATATTGGGGCGGGGGGGGGGGGAGTGGAAGGGGGGTCGATCCTGTCCTCAAGCACCTGTGGTATACAAGTACACATAAAAATATACAAATTGATGCATCGTGGCAGTTAGACTCTAAATCACGTTGGAAGTTTAGATTGCGAGCTTCTAGTCCCATTCATACAAAAAATTCGCAACTTTTAAAAGCAAGAGCAACTCTGATGTTAAGACTCCCCTCCGCAAGTTTTCTTGAGGGAATCACAGCATTGTTAATTTACACTGTGTACAATTTTACAACAAATTTTAACATCGATCATAAATACATAATTATATGACTTATTGCATCTGTGCTAGCATCAGTCTCAAGTGATCACACTTTTTTGATTTCGTCCACCTCTAATCGGTTATAATTCTCTTTGATGAAGAACAGGACGGGGATACAGGAAGCGATGGCCCCAAGGCAGGTCCAGTTCTCCCAGGCTGTCCCTTTTAAAACAACAATATGTGTACATAATTATACATGTACAGGCACGTAGCATTGTTTTTGAAAGTGGAGGGGGGGAGGGCAGACTCATCCAAAAAATCTTGACCAGCAATAAAAAGGGGGGGTGGATTTTGAATTTTCCAAAATCTTCTAAATCCTAATCCGTTGGAGAGGGGGGGGGTAGTATATCTATAGCTTCAATTTCACTCCTTATTTCTATATTTTCATATCAATTTTTTTTACATACTCCCAAAAAAAGGGGGGGGGGAGCAACTCTATGATGATTCAATTTTTTATATGTAAATTTAAGAAAATTGGTTGCGGCGAGAAAAAGTGGGCCCCGGCCCCCCTGATGCTACGTTCCTGATGTATTCATGATACATGTACATGTATAGATAGTGGAGCCTCGTTCATCCGGACGCTTTCGTTTTGGACAAGTGCAGCTCTTGTACAACTAATGTCCGCGGATACCTGAACCCCATTGTACATGCATGTTGCTTAATTGATATAAAAATAGTATATGCATTGGAATAAAGTTCTGTATAAAAAGAATCGGCTCAGTTTAATGTAGTGTAATATCGATATCAGGCTGATGCTACTCTCACCAACACCAGACTGCAAAAGTTGAATATTAATGTTTTAAATATTACAAGAGCATGTGAATGACATCACATCATTGTTTTAATATAATATTATACCTATATTGGGGATCATATTGATGAGAAGAAACACCAGGCCCCCAATGTTATTGACGAGGGTCAGGACAAAGTTGGTGATTCCCTCTGCTACGGGGTACGTCGCCTCGCAGGCCATTTCAAAGTACAGCGGTACGCTAGCATTCAGCAGGAGTGTGGCTAGTATAATAGCTGCATACAATGAATCTTGAAAAAGATAAGACCACAATTCACGCTGTGTACAGTCTTAGAGCGTAAAAAAAATACGGATAAGTTTTATTTAAACAAGGCAGCGCTAAAGTATGATAATCTCAGCGAGATTCATCGAGACAAAAAAATTGACGGACGAAAAATTTTCAGTCTCGACGAATCTTGCTGAGATTAAATTATAAGTATGGATGGTTATTCTTAGACGATGCTTCCTTTTGAATGTGCATTATTTGATTTACATGTGGATTCTGGAATAGTTCCATTGATGAGAAGAGTAAACCAGACGAAACATCCGGTTCCGCTAATGTATAGTAACAATAGGAACATCTTCATGTGGCGCGAAAACACGTCGGCAAATCTGAATATCAAATGAAAAAGCAGAGGTATGAAATATGTTGATATTATTATTCATTAGTTTCATATCAAATATAAATTTTTAAACAAATGCAATATTTGTAACAACTGTCAAATAAATTAATTAAACGCGCGAACCTTGCCAAAATCACAGATCCAACACATCCGGCTAAAATGGAATAAAATCCTAGCCACCCAGCTTCGCTCTGAAATCAGTCAAAGAAATATTAGTACCGATGGATCTTAGCTCTTATTGGTCAGTAATTACAAGAATTTCCTTTTTATAAGATAAATTGCTTATGTATATTTTAACCTCTTCTACACACCTCGTCAATCTTGTGTGGCTTCAGGATAACGTCAAGAACACTTTGCCAGCAGTTGAACACTCCCAGGGATATACCATATGTGGCACAAATCACCCAGAACCTCGCGTTTCTGGGAAAGAAAGAGTTATACTGTACAAGTACCGTAATATTACATTGACCTACAGTGTATTCATAATATTGGGGATTAAGTTTGCGATTATCATATATCAATAGGAGGGGGTGGGAATTCTGTAAGTGTAATCACCTGATGAGGGTTTTGGCTCCAGTCATGAAGTCCATTCTCTCCACGGAGGCGGACAGTGTCGGGGGTTTGGGCGGTTTTGCCGGGAAGTACACCAGTATAAGTAACAGGACAAAGACAGCCCATGCCGCCTCTACAACACCAGAACCTTCACTGCATTTGTGGTCAACATTCAGTTATTATATTTTGAGTTATTACATTTTGCACCAAATTTAATGCAAAATTCGTTAATACAAAATTTGAAAACGACAAATTCTGACTCTGTAATAGCTCTATGATCAGAAAAACTAAATTCATGAACTTACCGACATACATGTAGATCATAATGTCGTGTCTCTCATGAGATATTCTCTCTGCAAAAATTGTTCATTAATAAAAATATATTGAAAATATCTAATCCTTTTCAACACGGTAAAGTTCATTGCCAGATTGAAATCTACACGCCCCGTTTATTGATTGGTCGAAATCTACAGCGGCTGAAACTGACAAGAAAATGACAGGACCAAACATGACACGCCCAGTTTATCGATTGGTAGAGACCTACAACTACCTAGGAAAAATCACGGTCTGTACGAAATAATCATGACGACGTCAGACTCAAAGTCTCCTGTGAGACGATTTGTCTGTTTCTTTTAGTTAACGTACTCACGTACATTAACAGTAATTTAGTGAATTTTACATACTTTTCGTAATCAATTTAATTTAAACGTGGGTTATGTATTTTTTCTGCAATGTCGCTACCTTCATATCCCAAATGAATCACCAAAGAAAGCATTTTATTGTTTAAATATTTACATCCACTTATAAAAAAAATAGTAAGATTCCATTTACTTCCTACAGAAATTGATTGTATTTCACAACTGTTAGAAACTGACAGGGACTGAAATCCACGGATTCAGTTCTAACTAGTTTATTGATCGTTCGAAACCTTAGCTTCAGCAACCTAAGGAAAATCACGGACTGCACGAAATAATCATGATGATGCGAGATCGACTCAAATTACCATGTGTATTTGTTCTGCAGTGTCGCTACCTTCAAACCCCGCTTGAATCACAGAAGATATTTTATTGATTAAATAAAGAACGGTCTTATTATAGAATGTGTCTCTTACCTGTTGTATTTGCGGACGAGTAGTTACTGAAAACAGAATTCATCAGAAACAATATGAGTAAATATCTCATTGAAAAAAAAAGAACAAGGATTCTGAGTAAACAAAATACAGTATATGTTTACCTCGCTGTAATATTTTGATTGGAAATTCGATCTGGTACCATATAAGGACCTGAAACGGATATCAAAATCAGTGTAAGAATCTGATGACGTTTCTTGGAAAACGAATATTTAAGATTCTGAATAATTAAGGAAGGTTTGGTTTTGGAATGATGACTCTTCAAAATGTCAGGTCGGTGTGATTTCGTGCCTACTAGTATGTACATGTTTATTGAATGTTGACTTTCTCATTCTGGTTATAGGAATTAACATTTCAATACCCTGGAACAAAAATACTCAGTAATTGTCTAAATTACTTTTTTCTACTGACGTGCCTATAATCACACTCACAATGTTACATATACTACTATAGACAAAGTATACTATAGTATATAATAAATAACTGTCATGCAAAAGATATGTAAAACAGTGTTTGAGACAATAACTAAGGAAATGAAAACTTTGGAAAAACTGTTGTAATTGAGTCTTTAGATTGTTTAAGTTTGTGTTTCATTCAGTGTGTTGTTAAACATAGTTTATCAGTGTTACAATGCTATGCCCTATTGATAAATTATTTATATCAATGTTACTTTTACAATCATTGTACTGTGTATGAAAAAATCTTTGTTGACAATCTTTATAATTTTGTTAGATGTGAAATATCTTTAGATAGTGGCATATAATTGTAACGGAAATTTAACTTAATTTTTTCATTCACGGCATCACCAGATGAAGACCAATAGTGTTGGTTTTCGAAATGCGTACAATGTACTTTAACGACCATGACTCGATATGTTCCCTCACTCCCAACCACTCAATAAGCTCTAAATGTCTAGCCGTGCAACTAAAGTGAAAACCACAGTTAAGGTACATGTACCTAAGACCATGGATGCTGCGATACCGACAAAAGCTGCAGACGTAGTGATGCTGGTGGCAGTCACTCTCTGCCTGGCGGGGAACCAGCCACACGAAAGTACGGGAGGAATGGCGCTGACCGGTCCAGCCAGACCATTCAACATTTGTCCTACGTTCATGCTCCTGCAGAGGAATTCACTGATTATGTTAAAATAAAATTTTGTTGTGATCATCTGTCCAGTGAATTGCATTTATTAAAGCACGTGTATGGTTTGTTTGATATAAGTTGCAAGTGCTCTTAATTTGATTTTCAAGCCTAGCAGGTGATATGCATTGGCTGAAGGTTGTAAGTGTTCTTGGGTGTTTCTTGCCATATATGCTGCACAAGTCAAGACGTACCCAACGCAAACGAGATCCCAACGCCTATGCCATTTAGAATGGTGGCGATAGCTGTGGCGGTTGTGCGCTCTTTGACCGGAAACCAGAGCGCTGATAAAGCAGGCGGCACACCCATGGCAACAGGGCCCGCCAGACCGTTCAGGAACTGACCAATGTTAACCGTCCTGGAAGAAAAGCGATCCTACCTGATAAAAAGGACATAGCAACGCCGACGCCATTAGGGAAGGCGGCCAAAGCTGTAGCGCTTGTTCGTTGTTGCACGGGAAACCAAAGAATTGAAAGCACTGGTGGCACCGCCATAGCAACGGGGCCAGCTAAGCCATTGAGAAACTGACCCAAATTCACTGTCCTAGAAAAGTATTTCAGCTGAAGATCTACATATTGACAGGGTAAGCGATTTCAAACTTTATAATAAATGTAAAACGCTTTAAAATAAGACAGACCTCTTTATATTTTAACAGAACACTAAGATAATAACTTAATGTGACCAGTACTTCTCTGTTCTATATTAATTAAAATAAAGTCATCATACACGTCTCTGGAGGCCTTAATTTTGGAATAAATTCGATATTCTATTCTACATGAATATAATTAAGAGGGTTTTTTTTATATAGCGCACAATTCAATAGGAAATGCAATATCCATATTGCAATATATAAGCAGGAAGAAGAACCATACTAAATGTGCGACTATGAGTGTATTTAGGAAATTTGATGTGTTTGGTTGACATATTATGCATATTGCTACAACGTGTTCGAATAGCTACTTCGATATTTTTTAAATACATGTGTAACTAAGTTGCACGTATCTAGGAATCTAAATAGGTTTGATATCATCCGATAAAAATGCTACGTACCATTTTACATATGGAGGTTGGTCTGTTATACATCTTGCACCAGCACCAGCGGCTACCATGATCGCGGTACTTAAACAGGCCCATCTGAGTCCTAAGAATACCGACGTTTAATTATAATTATGACCCAAAATCATTTATCTGAGATTGAAATCATATGTTTTAAAAATTATAGATCGAAAACGTCATCAGAGACCTTTGACATCAACCACCCAAGACATCACGAATGTCGATAAGACGTATGAAATGGGTCCCCAGTTGGACAGTAGGGCGATGTCCGCGTCAGACCAACCGAACGCATCTTCTGATGACTCGGCAATAGGACCCCAGGTGTTCCAGTAGCCCCCCTGTGTGCACGCTAGGAGACTGTAGGCCAGCAGTATGTACCAGCGACGCTTGTACACATGCGTCTCGGCGTCGGGATCTATGAGTGACTGTTGGATGGTGGTTCGAATCTCATTATCTGTTGTAGTCACTGTGACCTCCGCTGGGTATACAGACTGTAAAGATAAATACTCATGACTGCAATATATCTGTGTATATGATAATCTGTTATTAAGTAACTGACCTATTTAGTTGATATAACACGGTTACTTTGTTTTCTACTACTGATAAAAATACCAAAAACCAAGTTAATTATGCGCGTTTATAAGAGACTATATAATATTTTTTTTCTTTAAAAAAAATCCAAAATTATCATAGGTTTCAGATTCGATCGAAAACAAATTGTTTATTTGTTAGATTTTTTGAATATGTTTTTATACTTACCATGTTATCTACGAGAGATTTTTTATCCGTCATAGCGATGTATTCAGAGGAACTTGTATTGAATATCCTCGCACTGTTCTTTGTCATCTACCAAACATTTTTTTCATGCAATTCTTTTGTTATTTTCCTCAGAGTAATGAGTCTGTAGACTGACCTAACATCATTTGTATTGTATTACCTCCTTACCTTAAATAGATGTAAATAATAGGCGATTGGACTTTGATTTTCAGCTTTCCGGATTAAAATTTCTTTCCAGTTCTAAAATTACATAGTCAAGATGCGCCCTCTATCGACTCATAAATGTCACTTCCGCAAACAATAATGGGCAGGGTACGAGATAGGAAATACAGACCTACTTAATGATTTGATCCGTAATTGAAGGTTTTAAGAATGGTAAGAATGTCCAGTTTGCCTTTCATGATTCGTAGATATTAAAGGATTTGATCCCGTTTTCAGGAAGTTCTGAAATATGCATAAATATTCTCTGCGTTTTGCTCTATGTGCGCTAGATCCTATTTCAGAGCTAAGATTAAGCCGGATTCTTATCATGTTAATGTTATGGTTGTATGACATATTTCGAAAATTCCTGTTTATCAAACAAGGAATGTCGATCGTCATTACTACTTGTGCAAAGTCCTTTCAAATAATTTCAATTTGACATTTGTTTATTGATGCTTCAGATCTGTACCTTAATTGTAACTTAAAGTTAAAGTAATTTTAATAGCTCTTTTGTGGAAAGCTAGTTTACATTGTGAAGTTTAAACATTTTTTTTAAATATTTTGATTTCATAATTGAAATAACTTATTGGTTCCTTTGTAATAGAAGGTCTCTCTCTCTCTCTCTCTCTCTCTCTCTCTCTCTCTCTCTCTCTCTCTCTCTCTCTCTCTCTCTCTCTCTCTCTCTCTCTCTCTCTAATCCCAGTAAAGTATATTGTTTTGATAAAACTCTTTGGTATCTCTGATTTGTTTATAAGTAATCACCTGTCTTGAAGTAATATAGGTACAAGGTTTTGTCTTGTTCATTATAATAACAGAATAGAAATTGAAAATTAAAATTGAAAAGTGATTTTTTTTTTATTTATTGCAGTAAATGCAATGGCTACATATCATGTCCATATATTTGTCCTTGATTACTCATTTTGCATGTTTTGCATGTTTTATGAAAATGTTTTCTGGTTTTCAAGTTCTGTGGTTTCATTAATATACCATTTATTTAGGTTGTTTTCCGCATGTCAAAACATTTGCGAAAATTGGGAAAATGCATAACTTTTTTATTTGCATCAGTCATTTTTATGATTCAAAATGTATCTTAAACCAAACATTACTGGATATTATTTTTGCTTATTGACCATTTTGTGATGTAAAAGTGATCATGAAAAAGGCGAAAATTAGATCATCGCAAAAATCACGGGATGTATAGTAGAGTCAGTAAACAAAACTCTGTAAAATTTTATGAAATTCAGTTTCCAGGATACATAAATTTGTAGACTGTAGATATATGTTATAATTGTTATTAGATATTATATTTCATAGTAAATGTTTAATTAATATTACAGATTGACTTAACATTGAAATCAACGAAAATTTATGCTCAACAAATATTAATGAGACCACAGTACCAGTACATTGTACTTCATGTAGTGTTAATATTTTGTGTAATTATGTACAAAACCAAATACTGTAATACATACTACCAGTAGCCCAGTATGTACATACAAAAAATGCATTTTATAATCCACAACACAATTTTTATTGTTGTAGCTTTGTATGTCATTGGTAAGATATGAACAATTAATCTATTTCCATCTACTCTACTTCTAAGATTGACAAACTTAAAACCTCGAGGTCCCTTTAAGAGGAAATAAGTTTAATATGTATATTGTATCTTAATTTAGAATTAAAACATTTCATTTCTTTACTAAAATCATTTCATATAAATGTTTATATGGAATTCAATTTGATATACCATGATAAAATTGATACATCTTAAAAACAAAGATTTTGTGGTTTGGTAGATTCCAAACTGCATAGGCAAAAAGAAGGGAAAAGAAGAGTGAAACCTTTCTAACAATTTAACAAATTCAATAACATTAATGATGTGACAAAACAAAGATTTATAACATATTTAGGTTGATTTTAGGTAATTTATTCGTTGAAGTACAAATGTGTGTAAAAATCCATTATTGATTTCAAAAGGTTTAAATTGGTTTGACTGTACATGCAACCTAAGATTTGAGTTACAAAGAATACCATGTTGTGACATGTACAGGTTCTACACATAATGGATGACCGTATGTTTTAGGTTTTAAGAATCAAAGAATACCTTACAGTGGAATGTACATATGACATATTGTGTTTTGAAGAACATCTAAATATAATGCTAATGATATTGATACATATAAACCAAGTGCTAATACATGTACACATAATTTAATTTCATTTGGTCATCTACAGGGGGATCACGGAATAGGTGAGAAGATCACGCTGACGGATGCTCTTCAGAATGTTGACGTCTTGGATGAGCTTCCCCTCCCTGATCAGCAGCCATGCATCGAGGGAATGTCCCTCTCCATACAGTACCAGGCCAACTTCGACACAAACTTTGAAGACCGAAGTGCATATGTGACAGGAGTGGCAAAATACATAGAAGAGGCAACTGTCCATGCAGACCTCGTAAGTTGGAAAGTTTGAGTTGTACTGGTACATATAAATTGTGACACAAGTGTCTTCTGTAATGAAGCATTTAACACAGTGTAATTGAAAAAATTATGATTGTATACACTTAGTTTAAACAGTGTTAATAAAGAAGTGCACCATCTAAATCACAAGCACTTTTATGAGCTAAAAATAGAAATGGTAAGGAAGCAGGAAATAAATTCAATTTAAGATTTTAGGGGATTTTGAAGCATAAACAACTAGCATTTCTCATAAATTTATTATGTTTAAATCTATAGAGTTAAATTGATGAAACCAAAAAACTCTGTTGAAATAATTTTCATTATCGATAATAAAATCTTTGTATTATTTATTGGTTGGTAGTTTGTTAGTCTCAAATAAACTTTGTTTTGTATAGAACAAGTTGCTGGAGGAGGGACAGGAGTATGCTGCTATGCTGTACACATGGAGGTGCTGTTCTAGAGCCCTGCCACAGGTCAGTGCTGTTCAGCCACAGCTTTCCCTATTGACCATTGTATCCTATCCATCGTATAGGTATTGACCTATTGATAGGATCCTTGTAGTCGACTGGGAAGTTGGAAATTTTGGCTGTATTCTGTCAAGTTTTCTTTGTATAATTATCTAAGTAATCTCCAAAATGTTTATACACTTTACAGATGAGGTATTAGTGGAACTTTTAATGAAACGGACGAAAATGAGAAAATTTTAATTTGCACACATACTGTATGTTTTTGACATTTTACAGGTTAAAAGTAATGAGCAGCCGAACCGGGTGGAGATTTACAACAAGATTGTAGAGGTTCTAGACCCACAAGTCTCAAAGTTAATGGACCTCATGTATTTCACAGTATGTCTAAGCATTGAAGTTGTTCTGCTTGTATATATGTATTGTAATCATAATTATGATATTATGGAGATTATCTCAGATCATAATTTCCTGTATCTGATTTTTCTCAACAGAAAAGAGCAATAGAAAGATTTGGAAATGAAGTGAAAAGGCTTTGTCACAGGGAAAAAAGAAATGATTTTGTCTCTGAAGCTTATCTGCTAACATTAGGGAAATTCATCAACACATTTGCTGAGTTGGATGAACTTAAAAACATGAAAGCTAGTGTCAAGAATGATTATTCAGCATATAGAAGGTTTGTATTAATATTTAATTTTATTCTGGTTCTAACATGCTTTTTGATTGGAGAAGAGCTTTGTTATATACATTTTGTGTGAACTAGGTTATCTGAGTCAAAATATCTGTCGGAAAGATATTATTCCGTTTGACATTTCAATAAATTTTTCACAGATGAGTACTGGTACTCTGGTACTGTCATTACTAAAGAAAAATCACTTTTTTCTGCTTAAATTCTAGAAATTGAATCAAAGGGGTGAATTGAATATCTTCTCAATTTATAAATGTTGAAGCAAGGCTTGAAAATGCCAATTTTTTTTTATCATTTAGGGATTTATATTATGTTCAAACTAAGCTTATTCTCTGTGATACAATAATGTGGATTTAAAAAATTGAATATGGATAGGTTATTTACCTGTGTATGAAATAGTCTTAATGTTTGATTTTTGAATCGATTGATAAAATAAACAAATTTAATTATTTACATCAACTTAATAAAAGTTGATTTTCTATATGAATGGGATAAGAATATTTTATCAAAAAAAGAGATAATTTATAATGGGCTAAATGAATCTGTAATTTTGTTTTCAGAGCCGCCCAGTTTTTAAAAGTAATGGCAGACCCCCAGTCTCTTCAAGAATCTCAGAATCTCTCTATGTTTCTGGCTACCCAGAACAAAATCCGTGATATGCTGAAGGAGAGTCTAGAAATCACACCGGGGTACGAGGAACTCCTGGCTGATGTTGTGAACATCTCCGTACATATGTACGAAAATAGGCTCTTCTTGGAACCCTCCGAAAAACACATGCTGGTTAAGGTACAGATGTTCAGAATATCCTAGTATATGGACCTGTTTATGTAAATGATCTGAAATATGGACATGAATTCCATTCTTTTTAAACCTCGTTGTGTATTTTGTTATAGGTCATGGCCTTTGGATTATTCCTGATGGACAATAAAGAAAACAGTATTTACAAAATGGATGGCAAAAAGAGAGTGAATTTGACTAAAATAGATAGAATATTAAAGGTAAGTAAATTGATCAATGTCCATAATGTATGTTAAGAATTAATTGAAGTTTTTGTGTTGCATGTACGGTACTCGCATGTATATGTCATGTTTCAGCAACTAGAAGTTGTCCCCCTTTATGGAGACATGCAGATCAAACCTTACCATTACATTCAGAAGAGCTTGAACTTTGACCCCTCCAGATGGACATTTTGTGAGTCCAGCCAACTTAGCCCCCAGTCTAATCTGTTGGCAAATCTTGAGGCCATAAGAGAGGACCATATGGCATACATCAGCCAGTTGGCAAGACATAGCAATGAGGTAAAGAAAACAGTGAAAGCCACCAGGAGTAACAATATCGAAATATCTATATAGTCATACATGTATTTCCTAAAAAGGATAGAAATGTAAAATGCAGTGAAATTCAATTTAAAATGAATAGTATTTACAAGTAATTCTATACAGTCATTTAGATCTATGTCAGCTCCTATTTTGGTCTCATATTACCATCATTCAACATTATTGTAGAATAAATTTCTTTGGGGCAATTTTGCAGATTGTTTTAGTTGTATGAGATTGTTATTTATTTGTATGTATACCAGTATATAATAAAGATAAGTTTATTTTATAATTCATTGAGAAACCCAATTCCTGGGAGAGGGGTATCCATCAAAGCCATGAATTTGTAGTCGCCATGTATTATGATACACCATATAAGGAATTTTGTATATAGGCCATCACGACTACGCGTGAGTGCCCGCGGACCGACGGTGAGAACAAGGAGCTGAGTGACCTGGCCCTGCGGGGACTTCATCTGATGTCGGCCTGGACCCAGCAGGTCATGGAACTGGTCAGTACACAACATCAAAGTCTCCCTTATATCATGTCTTGTCTGTACTGGTCGAGTTTTTAACACATAATGCAATTAGAATGGTATTGTTTTAAAGTTATTGATTGAAATCTGAACACATATAGCAATTACCAAGTAGAAAGGGATTTTGTCATTAGAAATTAAAATGATATGCAATTTGATTGCATGTTAAAAGAAAAATTTAGTATTAGATTTAAAGCACTTCAAAAAAATCTAAATGTACATACTGGTAGTACATGAATTTTTTAGGATAACAATATGTGACGAAGACTTGCAGTGAACAATTGTTGTTTCTGTACTTGATTAATGGATTAGTTTTGATATGTTTCAGTACTCGTGGAAATTGCTGCATCCCACTGACACCCACCAGAATCCAGAATGTCCACAAGATGCCGAGGAGTATGAAAGAGTAAGTAGATCGAATCTCAAAACTTTAATCAACTGTGATGTCTTGTCTTTTATACATAGTTTTTAATGAATCCACAAAGCCTGATATACATTACATTTTACATGTTTTATTGTGCTAGTAAAATCAGTTCTTTTTTTACAGTCCACCCGATACAACTACAGCAGTGACGAAAAATTTGCCATTGTTGAAGTAATAGCCATGATTAAGGGGCTACAACTCTTGATGGCCAGAATGGAATCAGTATTTCTGGACGCCATTAGGAGACATATTTATGCAGCCTTACAAGACTTCGTTCAACTTGGTTTAAGAGATCCACTCAGGAAAGCCATTAGAAAGAAAAATGATGTCATCAAAGTGTAAGTTTGAGTCATATTGAATACAAATACATGATTGTGCCCAATCACATCAGTGCTGTAAAATGCTATTGTTTTTACACTTTCATTATTTGAAGGTAGTAAATACCTAACTGTTACCAGAATGTTGAGTATATAAATTCACAAGAATATTCATGGTGTAAAGAAGAATGCCTCCTTTATTTGATGGTAGTTGCTTAAAGTTTTGTATATAGCATTGTAAGTTTCGAGCGTTGCTTTTGATTGGTTTACATTAATTGTTTGCTGCATACCCACAGATTGATTCTCTCAGTGCGAGACACCTGTGTTGATTGGATGAGAGGAGTAGAGCCCCATGATGACCCTGCCATGAAGGGTAAAAAAGATCCAGATGAGGGATTCACCATCAAAGTCCCACGCAGAAATGTTGGTCCTTCAACTACACAGGTAAGTTGTCTGTCCTTTAATCATATTTATACATGTATTTGGGCATGTGGTGTTACACGAACATATATGGATCTGAATAAGTTAGATTCATAGTTTCTTCAGGTCAAATGATTTCAAAAGACAATATCTTGGACTTGATGTTGTGTTATTCAAATGGGAATGACTTATTCTTTCAGTGTTCAGTGACAAAAGTAAATCTGCATGGAATAAACCTCACATGTTTTCATTGAACAGATAGAGGTAAATCTGTAAAAAAAAAATGTGTAAAGATGTGTAAGTCCAAACTTCTGTCATTTTTTTACCAGCTGTATATGGTGAGAACCATGCTGGAGTCCCTGATTGCAGACAAGAGTGGGGGTAGCGGCAAGAAGACCCTGAGGAAGGACATAGATGGACAGCATTTGATGGCCATTGACCAGTTTCATAAGGACTCGTTCTACTGGAACTACCTCCTCAACTTCAATGGTCTGTATCCTGTGTAACGCCCTCAGTCCTTAAGTGTTTTGCTGCGTTATTGATAGACTTCTCAAGTCTGTATATTGTTTTATTTATTTATTATTCTTCTAAATTCAATTTTGTTTGGGAGTTTCAAACTTAAATCTTAATTTCTAATGTCTACTAAATTTCATCAAACATGGATCTATATTTTGCATCATGAATAAGTATTAAAGAGGGCACCGATTATTTAACTTAGGCGCTTGTATACATATTGAATATGTAAAACAAGTACATTTACTGGTACATGCAATACATATATTGTTACAACATGCTGCTTTGATTTCAGATTCGCTGCACAGATGTTGTGACCTATCTCAGCTTTGGTACAGAGAATTCTTCTTGGAAATGACCATGGGAAAAAGAATACAGGTAAGTTGTTTAAGACACATGTTTGTGTATGTACATGTATGCATTGTATTTTAGTGGTTATTGAGAGTGTTGAACTGAATTGAAGTGAAAGTCATTACAATACCTTTGATCTATGCCTTACTACGTACCATTTGATGGTTACAGTTTCCCATTGAAATGTCCATGCCCTGGATTCTCACAGACCATGTTCTAGAAACAAAAGATGCTTCCATGATGGAGTAAGTACATGTACATGTATATCTGATAAATAAAGAACATGTAGGTAGACAAAGGACTGTTCAATAGGTGTAACTGATTTTTTTTATAACAAATTGCATGATACACAATTGATTTAGACAGTACTTTTGTTTTTGATTCTCATTCTGAAAAAGTAATGCTGGAAGAAAGATGCATGTGTAACTTAACTCCATTCGTCTTGTGATTTTCAGATACATCCTTTATCCCTTGGATCTGTACAATGACAGCGGCCACTATGCATTGACCAAATTTCATAAACAGTTCCTCTACGATGAGGTGGAAGCAGAGGTAAGGAAATGGAAAAAGTTCATGGTTCTGGTCAAGGATGCTAATACATGTAAATAGTTTGTTTTAATCAATCAGTGTTCGTTATTGTGAATATCAAATTGTCTGTTGACAGGTGAACCTCTGCTTTGATCAGTTTGTTTACAAACTCAGTGATCAAATCTTTGCTTACTACAAACACTTAGCTGGAAGGTAGGTAGATTTTTCTCTGAGGTATTTTTTTTATATCAGTTTCATTAAATTTGATAAATGAATTAACATTTCATTTCAATTTTATTGTAGTATTATGCTTGACAAACGATTTCGAGCTGAATGTGCCAGCTTTGGAACAAAAATCCTCTATCCAGTTGCCAATAGATACCAGACTCTTTTGAAACAGAGGCACGTTCAGGTATGCAGTACATGTAGTTACTCCTTCTAAACATTGTCAGATGCATTTTAAGCATCTCCTGTATTATCATTACTTGTTCTGTGTACTCGGAGCGGTGAATGTATCCCACTGTTTCATGTATTTCAGATTTTGGGTCGTTCCATAGATCTGAATCGTCTGATTGGACAGAGGGTCAACGCCTCCCTACAAAAGGCTCTAGATGTTGCTATATCCAGATTTGAAGGGGGAGAGTTGACAGGCATTGTTGTAAGTATTGAAGGGAATCTCCCAAAATTTGAATGCACATTCATTTATTCATTAATGTTTCCAGCAGAACTGAGATTGACATATTTATGTATATTGTAAGAGAAGAACTTTTATATGTATAACTGCTGTGTGAAATTCAAAGTGAATACATAAAATGAAACTTCTATTTTCATGCTATTTTGTCTCAAGTTAAATGTATCTGATTTTTGACAAAGATGCTGTATGAACAAAATAGCTGGTATCAAACATCATTAACAAAGTTTTTAATCGTTAAAGGAGCTGGAAGGTTTGGTAGAGTGTAACCGGCTGGCCCACAAACTGATGAACAAGTTCATCTCACTGAACGATTTTGATGCCATGATGAGGGAGGCCAACCACAACGTCTCGGCGCCCTATGGCCGAATCACCCTCCATGTGTTCTGGGAGGTCAACTACGACTTCCTGCCCAACTACTGCTACAATGCTGCCACCAACAGGTATGTCTCAACCAAATCACTTGCAACAAATCAGGACTTGTTGAGCCTCTTCAGCAGAGCTTGATGTACACCTTGAATATACTAGTTAAAATTTTTCTTTCCATAAATTTAGTTATTGGCTAAACAGCCTTGAGTGCTTTGTCTTCTGGGGCATTTTTGTTCAGTTTATTGAATAAGTAATTTAGCTGATATCTCAACAGATAATACATAACTATGTTATATGAGATTCTCATCCATTAGGATCTCATTACATTACTGGCTCTGAATCTTATTGTAGTTTCTCTCAAATCATTTCATAAAGTTCTTTACTGTTGTGATATATCTATACCTGAATGTGTGCTAAGTGCATTGAAACTGTATTTTACTTTCACTTAGATTTGTCAAGACGGTTTTGCCATTCGCCCCAGCTAGTCAGAGAGAGAAACAACCCAATCCATCTTACTCTTATATTTGGGGCACCAAGGTAACGATAGATGTTAAATTTTAAAATGTACAATATGTAAACCGGTTTCAGCGTCTTCTATATGGCCAGTCTTACATATATTTTTGATTTTTTTATTGTCATTGTGCATTTAGACTGGCATTTGCTCTCTGACAATGCTATAACGATAACTTTAGATTTCTTATTAAATGCGAGGAATTAATATCCCTGTAAAGTCGCAAGAAGCTATCCTTTCAGATTTTAAAAGGCTGCTTTTATTTTCCAGACATTTTTGAACTGTATGAAATTATAACCAAAAAATGGTGCACACATTTTGATATTCTCATGATGTGATACAAAACAGTGGAATAAATAAAATAAGGAATGTACAGTATTCAAATGATAGACGTCTGATTGTGTGTGTTTGGTGTATGTTTCAGGCCTTGACCACATCATTCAGTGCAATATATGGGCTCTACCACAGCTTTGTTGGAGTCCCTCACTTCAGATCCATGTGTCGTCTGCTTGGATATCAGGGAATAGCAGTTGTCATAGAGGAGCTGCTCAAAATTGTTCAAGCTTTGGTAACTATCAGGGATTAATTGTGTTTTTAATACATTTACCGTTATGCGTTCTGTTGGAGCTTATTGAAATGAAAAAAAGTTAAAAGAATTGTATGTGAGACTTGTTCTCTGTTTTTTTTAATGTGAAATCATTTCCAATGTTCAGGAATTGAGAGAATCTCGTTTGGAATTTAGTATAAATTATTTTCTTTCTGAAATTTTCGGATGGAAAACAGTTCATTGATGTGTATAAGACTGCCTCAGCACTAAGTTGTACATGTATGTCTTTGTTTTGCAGTTGAAAGGAACTCTAATGGACTATGTGAAGACATTGATGACTGTGATGCCCAATGTGTGTCGTCTTCTCAGATACGATTATGGTTCCCCAGGTAATACCCATTGCAATCATTAATGGTCCATTCTTTTGTGGGATTCATGTTTTTTGCTTAGTCAAATGTTTATACATGAAATTTTTAATATATGTGCAAATAATTTTGAGTAGAAATTTTGGATTAATCTCAAATTTTTTCGTAATGTGACTCTTCCATTATAAATGTTAGAAGAAAAAAGTTAAATAAAATCCATTTTTCCTGCTAGTGAATGTATTCACTGTTTATTTTGTTATCACAGGTGTTATGGGCTACTATCAGGCTCAGCTTGCTGAACTGATTCAGTACCCTGATTTGAGGACAGAGGTCTTCCAAAGCTTCAGAGAAGTAGGAAATGCCATCCTTTTCTGTATGTTGGTGGAACAAGCACTGGTAAGTATTGTGTGCTAAATTTTTCATTTTAATTCACTCATGTAAAAAAAATTGATATCAAACATTTTCCTGATTTGTAACTTGTGGTAAAAGGCTGGTATCTTGTATGTGAAAATCCCATTCTATTAACCAACTTGCTATACATGTAATATGGTTAACTGCATCTTATTCTGGTAGAACAATTGCTGGTAAATAAGTGAGTATTCTGTATAAAATCTTTATGCTGTCATCACCAGAATTCCACAGCCAGTCTTGCATATGCTTACTGACTGTGGGAAGACTAACTTGAATTTGCTCTGTTCCATGAATACAGGGCTGCGTTTTACAAAAGAACTTACGACTTACGACCAAATTAATGAATGTTTATTAATCACAAACTAATCAATATTTTATTGTAATAGTTGTAAAATATAATTATGGAAATCAAAATGGATGTAAATGAATGGTTTGATATAAATTCTGTTCATCAAAGACCGCTCCATTAGACTGAAAATATTTACGACTCTGTCGTAAGTTCTTTTGTAAAACGCAGCCCAGGTTTATTCATACCTTATTCTGATTGAGTGGACCCTTAGTGAGTTTGCCCACAGTCAGTAAACATTTGCAATACTTCCAATGGATTTCATGTCTTCATGCTAAAACTGACAAATGTCATTCAGTGCCAAATGCTGGCAATCTAATTAAAATATATATAGCTTACGCTGGCATACTTGCTACATTCATTTTTGTACATATATGCAAGCAGATTTAAATGGATTTTAATTTTGATACTGAATGCTGATTAAACAAGAATAGATGAATATTGTGTACCAGACCAGAGTTGGGGTCCATTACTTTGAAAAGTAATTAATTACTTTCAAATACATTGCCAATTTTATCAATAACTTGCAATTACAATTACATTGATTTTTTAAAATGTAATTATTTACTCTCAAATACTTTGATAAATGTAATTAATTACATTTTAATTACTTTAGTTTTATTTTTTTAAATCTTGAGAACATATACATATATTAACGACATTAAGATATACAGGGCTTTATGTACGGTTATTTTTTTAAAGGTTGTATAGTTCAGTTCAGATCAGATTTCTTGAAAATTTTCTATAACATTAAATTCATTAAGTACCATTGAGTTCATTTTTGGTTCTGAATAATATTTTCTCTATAGTGAATTAATGTTTATTCACATATTAAAACTATGTTTATTGAGAAAGTACAACTTTTGGCAGTACAGCATATCAGTATATAAAAATAATTGCTACAATTCACAAGAATGAGATATTTTGATTCCCTTGAGTCTAAAATCAGTTCAGTTCAGTCTAAAATCAATTGGGGTTCTTGGGTATTGGAGGAGTTCACACCTCCACAAAATTAGATCTTTACCTATTGCTCTGGGCAGTGTGTCATACTGTATAAACATATGAAACATTATGGGACATTTAATTATTGTATAAACAAAAGTCCATGCCAAACATGTATAAAATCTATTTATCATTATAAGACACCTTTATTATATCTTAAACTTGGAGAAAAGTAATTGAGATGTAATTGAAAAGTAATTGAAAATACACAATATTTTTGGAATGTATTTAAATACATTCAATTACTTGTAATTGAAGACAGACTCAATTACAAATTACTTTCAATTACTTTGAAAAATGTAATTAATTACACTCCATTACAAATACTTTTTTCAGTTACCCCATCCCTGTACCAGACAATCATGTCTGAAGTCCGCTTTGCATTTCGTATGTAGGTAGAACAGGTGATTAAATATTGGCTGTCTTAGCTCTATCTAAAACCAAATGACATACTCCTAAGAGTCAAGAGAGTATTCTGACATGGACTTGTTTCCATGCGTTGCTAGACTGGCAATCCTGGTCTTATTTCTTTACAAGGCAGCCCAGTCAAACATTTTACATGGAAAATATCATAGCTTAGAAATCCTGAATAATTTTATTCACTAGAATAACAGACATCTGCTAATAAAGCTAGAATTTTCAAAATTCTTGGTACATTTATATATGTAAATTTTCATTATCATTCATATTAATATTAACAACATCAAATCACATCACATAAAAAGAGCTTAGATTATTGTTGTTACTATTTTTGACAACATCCATGCATATAAAGAGAAATTGACAGACATTGATTTTATAGTATCAATGCTACCAGTATTAAATTGAATGATTTCTTTTTTGAATGCATGATTTTGTAGAATTTAAAAAAAATAATAAAAAAAACCTTCAGATCTAAAGTTGAGATTCAGTAGACCCTGTATAATCGCAGGCAGTGTTAAGTCCAATATTCATTCACATTCACTTAAGCCACATACATGGTTTTGGAGGTGACATCAATATTTAAAATTTTCTACACTTTCAAAACGTCCAAAAAAAAAATCATGAATGCAGATACTAGTACTTGCAATAAGGAAACTTAATATGCCTTTTGGCAAGTCCTCATTCTATGGAGTGTGTTCTTGATATCAGTCTGTCGGAATCCGTACACAAGAGGGTTAAAGAGAGAGTTCAGCTGTGTCCCAACAAACAAGTAGTAGACGGTGAGGTTGTGATTCTGGTCCTGTACCTTCAACAGAAGGTACACCAACAATGGCGTCCAGCAGATGTAGAAGGCGCCCAGAATCATGGCCGTGGTCCGTACAGCCTTCATTGTGGGCTTCTGAAACCGCTTCTTTTCGGCTTTCTTTTCTGCTTTGGCCTTTTTAGTCTTTTCTTCTTTGACAAAGACTACGGTGGCTCCACTTGATCTTTTTCTGTCCTTCTGCTTCATCATGGATGGAATCTGTTCAGCAGATTTGGGTTTGTTTTCGGGTTTTGCTGACAGATCTTTTTCATCGTCTTTGTCTATGCCAGGTTTTCGGTTGGTTTCCCCTGACTCTGACACTGCCTCGTTTGTATCCGAGGTTTCCCCGTTTCTTTGATCTTTTTCGCAAGTTTTTTCTTTGTTCTGTGGCTCAGTTGTATTTGATTCTTGTGTGGACAGCGTATTCATTTCTGTGACGTCATGACAACCACTGTCCTCCAGATAGTCGACCGTGGATTTTGAACTCCGTAGAGAACCGGATGTTTCATTTCGTGATTTCATGGCCGTGAAATCTTTGCTTACCCTTGGTTCTGGTTGAACGGTTTCACTGTTGCTGGATGTTGATGTCACCTGTGCCTCAATTTGACGGCTGTGTTTTCGAGCAACAATAAATATCCGTAGATATATGAAAAGAATTAGGAAACCACATATGAAGCAGATGGAACTCCACAGTACCAGATAGTCATAGTGCATAACATCGGTTAATTGGCACGTTCCATTCCAGTTGTTCCATCCCACTAGAGGGAGAATGCTGACAATTAAGGAAATCAACCAAATCACGATTATTGCAAATACCATTCTTGGTGTTGTGATCCAAAAGTGGTAGCGATAAGAGTGAAATATTGCCAGGTATCGGTCTGATGCGATAACGGCCAAACTGAGGACAGAGGACATCATGCAAGCGAACACGAAGCCCGGTCCATCCAGAGTCAAACAGAGATAGTAGTTGGAACGCAAACTTGCATAGTGTTGGATCTTCGTTAGATCAAAGTCATACCCGGCGTCCAAAAGAATGAGATTCCAGGTGGCGCTGTACAGGAAGGTGATTCCGGTCAGAAGATCCGAGAGCGCCAAACTGATGACAGGGATGTTGGAACTTTTCAGCAGACGATTGCGGCCATACACAAAGGCTGCGAGAATGACGCTGTTTGCAAGAATGATCAGAACACTTAGAATCAGAGAAATGCAGTAAACCGTTAACTGTTTGGTGTTCAGACAATCCTCTTCAGTTGCTTCGCTGAAGAACACGGAAAGGTTGGTGAGTTTTGGACGAAGGGTATACATGTCGCATTCGTCGACGTAAGCGGCCTTGCAAAATTGAAGCCATCTTGTGACACTTTCAAGTTCGGAGGTTGCGTGAAGGAAGTCGACATTAGTGGAGCTGAAGTTGCAGACGGTCATTTTTAAATGATCTGAAATGGCATGAAAAATGTGTTCATATGTTAGAAGATGAATAAGAAAGACTAAAAAATGATTTTTTATTAAGTTACTTGATTTGTAATAATTCCAATTTTAAAAGATGTTCAAGTCATGTCAGTCCTTCAGTGGGTTCGTCACACTGTTTTGAGTTCATGTAACAGAGACAAAGACGTCTTTATCAAACTGTATACAGAGCTACCTTTTGTCATTATTCTCTGGCCTTGACTTTTCCTTGGCGTTGACTTCGCTACTTTTTGTTATGTTTAGATTTTCCTCAGAAAAATACGTATCAAAGAAAGAATTGTATATTCAAGAGTATTTGTGCATTAGAAATTTCTTACTACTTACTAAAGTGAACTTGGATTAAAAAAAAATAATTTTCTTGGATGATTTAGATACTAGCTCTCTTTTATACATGCCGCAATGGCGTATATACATGTAGTGGAGATTTTTGTTATGCTTATAGTATTTTTCGCGAAACATTAAATCATGGAAATTTGTTTCATTATACATGTATTGATTATTGTTGGATTTGATATGATGGTGAAAATTCAGTCAAGATCAAAATCCAAAGGTATTCAATAGTAGACTACAGTTAAGTGATCATGATTTTACTTTTCGGACATCTGGTTTTTTTTTACGGACAAAAGTGTCTATCGTTACAGCAATGTATTACTCGTTTTATCAATACATGTATTTAAATTACATGTATTATTTTTTAATTGCAGAGATAAACTGCTTTAGGTATTGCGACGTTTAAGTTAAAAATAAATAGAAGGTTCACAACTCTGTTTTATACTCGTAAAACTTTTTTATAAAGGAATGTTGTTTTGTATCATTATCTTTCAAAAGTACTTTAATAATTCTGTGAATAAAATTAGTATTCACGTTTAAACAAATTGTTAGGATTTTAGTGTATATAATTACAATAATAGCATTTATTTAAAAAATTGCCAATACGAAATAGCTTCAATTCTTAATTGACTGTTAAATTTTATTATTATTTATTTTTGTACTTGAATAACATTTGACTCAAAAAAAAAGGATTATTACCTGTGAAATCTATAATCCGGTTTGATAAGAGCTATAGTCCTTGTGAGTTTCAGTGGGTTTCTTAGTCCTATTGTCCCTCGTCGCTCTCCGGAGTCACCTTTCGGGGTTTTCTATATCGTGTGAGCAATAGAGATCTTATCATGCCCGGACCCTTCAGGAATTCTTGTAACAGATTATTCTTGTCATCACTGCACACGAATATTTGTTTGTTCCAGATATGATTCGTCAAAATTTCACTGGGGGGTACCGACTCTCTCCTCGTCCGGGCCCTGGAAATAACCGTAATTACCGGCTAATTAGCTTGGAACACGCGCGAGGGGACTAACAGACTAAAACGGGAATTTTCTTATCTCTTGTCACAAAACGTCCACCTGTTGACAATGACCCGGAAATGAATGCATTTCTTGGAGGAATTGGCCGTTTTTGCTCTACGTAAGGTTTTTATATGTATATCGCGTGGTGTCGGTATATCACAGCCCCCAAGAACCCCCAGCATCTCCTCGCCGTGTGGTTCACTTTTTTGTCACTCAGTATACTGGGTTCTTCAAAGAACTTGGCAAGCCGCGAATCTTTGATGGAAAATTTGTGTAGATAAATCTTGATTGTATAATATAAACATCTGTTGGGTTGATGCCTAAGTTTATAGATTTATTACATCTTGAAATGGAGACGAAGTGATAATGAGAAGGATTCTTTGCTTCGATTCTTTGTTACGCCATTATCTTGTAGTTTTCGTCATTCTTTCGATGTTTTCTGACTGTACGAGAACATACCTTGTGGAAGTTAATTTTAGTTCCGTTTTAATCCCCTTTACTCTTTTTAAGTAAAAGAACACATCTGGTTTAAAGGAGCATGGCCACGATTTTGGTCAAATTTTGTTTCTCTGTTTTTATTTTTTACAATGCTTTAGGAATGCATTTTTAATAATCAAATGAAATTTGGGTGCCAGTCGATGAGTTTTAAGCAAGATACGGGACCAACAAATCTTCGTCATGTAAACAAGGCTCGTGCCCTGTTTTTGTTTACATATAGGTTCAATATACCTGTAAAAAATCTTTTTCCAGCTTATTTGTCTATCTTCTTATTCATTTTAAGCATAAATAAACAATTCCTTACGATTAACATATTCATTTGAGGTCTAAAACTGGAATTTTCACTTCAACATTCAAAATGAAAACAAAAGCTTTGTTTACATAGCAAAGAATTGTAAACTCTGTAACTCGCTTATAACTCAAAAAATGACTTTCAAATTTTGGTTGCCTTTCAAAATTACCTTACAGAAGCATTTTAAACATTAAAATCGAAAAAATAATTTTTGACCAAAATCGTGACCATGCCCCTTTAAAATCACGAAAATATTACATTGCTCTAGTTTTAAATCACGAGTATTTCAAGTTTGCGAAATGTAACAAATGTATCTTAAGGACCAAATTTTAAAAAAGGGAGGTAAACAAATTTCGTGCATTGCCTGTGTAATGGGAGTCAAATATTTTTTACGCTAGTTCTATAGATTTTTATTTTATCATCCAGAGGTAATTTAATTGCTTGTTATCCTTAATGACAATTGCAATATCGTGCTGCACGTATCATTTCGAAATAACCATTGCAAATGTTGTGTATCAAGAAGAGGAATACTAGGTGTATGTCACCCTTGCACAACCCGACAAAACACAATTGGATATCTATTGACTTTATGATTTGTGAATCTCAATCGGATATTTGTATAGGTTATAGAATTAGTCATTAGGGCTCAGTGATGGGAGATGGATTGTTATCCAGCTAAATAAACAGTCGATAGCATTAGGAGTGCACGATGTTTAAACATCCAATGCGTCTTCTAGAAAGCACATTGACAGCTTGTCAGGCCCAATCACCAACTGATATCCCGCCCAGCGCCGATATCTGCTGCAAGAGAAATATATTCTCGCTATCTTTGGAATGAAGGGTTTTGTTTCAATTTAAAAGAAAACTCGCCAAAATGATCTGAGATCAAAATCTTAGTTTTTAATAAGTCAATTCATTGACTTGAAAAATTACGTTATGCAATGGTTGTTTACTGCTTCGTTTTGATCAGGCGACACTTGCGTCTAAACTTTTTTTTTTTTAAAGTTACATAAAAAATTGACAAATCAGTCGATAAAATAAATTAAGTTTGCTATAGTGTTTGGTTGAATCTTTCGTTCATGTAAAAGGTCGGTCAGGAAAGAGTCGATCTCTGTTATTGAAGGTTCATTCAGTTACCACTTCCTGTTTATCTTTTACAGACCCAGGAGGAGGTGTGTGACTTGAAACACGCGGCGCCGTTCCAGAACATCATCCCCAAGCCCTTCATACCAATAAAAGGTACAGCTTCTTTCTAAGGGATCTAATAAAATATTGATTAAAATTGATTAATTTATTCACCTTTTAAACAAACAAATAAGACATTTATTAAATATGTTTCTTGTAGATGAATACTATTATCGTGTTTCGAATGTATGTTTTTTAAATAAGAATTAACGACTATTTGAATCTGAATTGTATTAAGGTTGGTAGTGTAAACAAACAAACGGTCCAACCTCATTACAAACTAAAAAGGCAGATATGATTTATTTTAAAAATGTGAATCTCTGGAACCAATGTTTATAGTCTTGTATGCAGGTACACTCTTTGCAACATAAGATGTAGGCCTTATGCGTTTGTAAACGAACAACAAGTTTCTAACAAAAAAAAACACATGTGCGTGAAAAAAAATCATATAGAATGATTTAATAAGTAGTTTATATTGACCACTTTTAAAGATTAGTATTTTTGACGCAGAGTCTTTGGTTTTTGTACATTCTATGATAAATATACTTGCAGATACATGTAAATGTACTGTAGCAACTACTAAGACTTCTTAACAAAAAGGCAACAACAAAAAAAACCCACAAAAATGTCAAAAGGCAACAAAAAAGCAAAAACAAAAAATAGGCGATGCACGGTCTATCATAAAAACTCTTTTTATCATGCATGATTCTCCCGACAGAGGGCGATAACCGGAAGGAGAAAGAACAGGAACTGAAGACGTTGATGAAGAGGCTGGAGGCCAAGTACGCCGCACTCCAAGTGGTCCCCGTCATCAGCAAGCTCGGCAGTCCACAGGTAGGGGCGCTGTGTTTGCTTAATCCACCAGTACTGTAAAACTATTACATTTGGCTGTGTATTCTATATCGCTTTTTGGAAGAAAAGCAGCTTCTGCTATATTAATTCAATCACTAAATGCAATGCAGATTATTTTATGAAATATCCTACTAGTATCCGCTAAACATAGTACATTTTCAGTATCTGATAGTATTAGTACTGTTCAAACCCGTACTCCTAACGATGAAAGACATAAATTTGATTCTGATGCTTTATTTTGTCCATAGCAAGCAGACATAGCTGCCGAGGGTGACCTACTTACCAGGGAGAGGCTGTGCTGCGGCCTGTCCATGTTTGAGATTGTGCTGAGCCGGATCAAGACGTTCGTGGAGGACCCGATCTGGCAGGGCCAGCCTCCCGGCAATGGCGTCATGAATATTGACGAATGCTCTGAGTTCCATCGTCTGTGGAGCGCGATTCAGTTTGTGTTCTGTATGCCGGTCAGGGAAAACGAGTATTCCATCGAGTAAGTGTAATGCTTTCAGTTGAGCCGAATCTCTTGAATTTTAGAACCATTTGGACAAAACCTTAGACTTTCAGTATATAGGACGTAGCTATCTATTCCCTGCGTCAAAAAAATTAAAAATGACGCGGTTTCAAGCGAAATATGCGCCAATTGCGTAGTCTTTGCTCAAAAGCCAGACAAATCTTGTTGACTTCAAAGAGTCGTGGTTGAGTGGCTAGCAATGAAATAGACAGGCCTACGTAACATTGCTGTTCGACACAACTACCCGAAAGTCTAAGGTCTTGTTAAAATGGTTCTAACTAGAACGTTGTTGAAATTATTTCTGTATTTTTTCTTCTTTTCAGAGAGCTGTATGGGGAAGGACTGAACTGGGCAGGTTGCGCTCTCATTGTCCTGTTGTCACAGCAACGGAGGTTTGAGGCGTTGGATTTCTGTTACCACGTTCTCAAGGTCAACAGGGTGGATATGAAGGACGAAAATGTCAAAGGCATTGTAAGTCTGCGATCATTGTTAATCTACATGTATTTGCATTTGCATCAAATTGCAAATAGGATATTGGCTTTCGTATTGTGTGAATGTGCAGTAAGTCTCGTGTATTTTTCTCCTTTCAGCAATTAAAGAAGATGGTGGATCGTATAAGAAAGTTTCAGATTCTGAACAATCAAATCTTCGCAGTTTTGAACAAATACTTAAAAACAAGTGACTCTGACAGTATCCCAGTGGAACACGTGCGCTGCTTCCAGCCGCCCATACACCAGTCGCTAGCAACAACCATATAATGGCAACATCGGGATTTATATCAACCGCAATTAACCACTGAAATAAGATACTAGTTTTCAATAGTATTCTTAAATGTGTCTGTCGTTTGACATTTTATTTAAAAAAGACCATTGAAGAAGGCAGCAAAGTGAGCACAAGTCAACAGAGGGGGTACCAGTTTACAGCATAAACCCAACAGCGTGCAGAGAAATAGTTGTGTTGTCTTCCCTATATAAAAGTCTTCTATCCTTACAAAAAAAAAGTGCTGAACAATTGAAGGGTTTTGTGATTATGATATATGTATAACTTGACACCAAGTGACATAATAAAGTGATATACAATTTGTGTATTGCATGCTCTGTAAACGTGTACAATTTTTATACGAACTAGACAACCGGTAATCAACCATGTGTAATGATATATGATAACGAAATAAAATCATAAATATACTGTCTTTTCCTTATGAATTCAAGGGTTTTTTTCATTGTAGACGCATAGCAAATTTTATTGATTGAATTTAAAAATATTTCCTGCCATATAAATGTTCGCGGCAATTTTTACTAATAAAAAAAAAGTAATCGTGTGTTTTATTCCCAGTTAATAGGTTTTAAACCAATGATCTCCACTGAACTTGTCCAGCATGTTAGAGGATCGACAAAGTGGATGGTGTGTCACAGATCCTAAACAATTTCAATTGGAAGAATTTTTTTTTAACGGAAATAAAGTTGCGTGAAATCGCTTTCAAGTGAGTAAATTGTTCATATACGTCCTTTAGCTGAAACTTTCGTGGGCACATCGAATACGGGTACCCGAACATTCAGCAGAGTGAAAACAACACGATAAGAGAGCCGGGATTAGAATATACACCGTGGTTGTCAAATTTCCTCGGGGTCCAAAGGTCGTGTGCGTTATGGTTACTGGGTTTGGAGATGACCCTGGCCGAGCGAGGTATTTACATACAAAATTACAAAAACATTAAAACTCCACGCAGGAAAAGGGGGACACTGCGAGCTCGCTTGACGAGGCCAGACCAGGTAAGTATTCTCCGGAGGAGGGCGGGGTTACCTACGAACAGATCTAGTTCCTCGTCTCGCTCCGCTGGACAGATAAGATATAAGTAAAAAAGGTCTATGCTGACTTCCTCGTGTTGTATGGATCTCGTTGGTGAGACTGTGTCGTGAGATCTGCTAGTATCCACAGCAAGGACGGTACGTAGTCTGTCGTTTTTGTTGTCAAATCCCATGTCTTAAAAAAATGTCTTTTCAGAAAAAAATTGGACATTGCCGACAAATTGTTCTGTGTTTATGTGTACCTGTCAAAATCTCTTCCGTGTTTATGCGCTTTAAACACGAATTCATTTTGAATAGTATACGCGTGCTTGAGTGAATCTGACAGATCTTCATATTCTGTATATATATGCATCACAAGAAACTTGTTTTTATTTATAAGTGGTTATTTCAACATGATTTGATTGAATTATTTAGGGATTCGAGATTTAAATCTTTTTTATGTCTCCTTTTACAAAATGCAAACATAACGGCCATTTTTAACAAAACACTTTACAATTGCATTTGCCCAACAATGATCTTTAGAAGTCACATATAGAATGCATGTGTGATTCAATAACCCATTGAACGAAGCAAGTGACATTTGTAACATTTTTTCAACCAGAAATGAATTCTCGGTACAAAGTGTTAGGCTCTCGACACAAAATCAAGCACAAACTACTTATGGTAAATGTATCTACATATGGTGATAAATCCTTATAAAACTATAGGGAATCGAGGAGAGTAATTTTCCATTCTCATCATATTCCCAGACTATGTCGGTACCCGCTGTAGAGAAAGTGGAGCTTTCGGAGGCCCTCGGGAAGGTGAATTCCCTGGGGGGTCTCCTCCACTGTGGGAGTTCCCCCAGCATTGAGGGCATGTCACTGACCGTACAGTATCAGGTGAATTTTGATACCAACTTTGAAGACAGGAATGCTTACGTCACAGGTGTGGCCAGGTATATCGAAGAAGCGACTGTACACGCTGACATGGTGAGTATTGCTAATTAATGACGATGCTAATTAATGACGATAATTGAAAATTATCTCATTGAAGCTGAAATGTCCGATATACCGTTTCCTTTAGACCCAAATGGAGCTAAGCACAACGAGGAAAGTTTTCTTGTTTTTTTTTTAAATCCCACATTTATATCAAACACAAAAATGTTTACCCCCCCCCCCTCCTTTTTTTTTATAATAAGCATCCTCTTACATACACAGGGTATGACTGTATAATGTCTTTTATGGGTAGACAATTTTCCTATTATATTGATTACCCATGTGATTATTATCATAAGGAAACTAACTTTTTTTTTTTAAGTCGTGTGCCTATTATAAATTTTCTATTCCAAGAAATGAATTTATCATGAGCAAATCGATATCAAATTTGATCTTCCTTTTTATGAAACAATGCAATTTGATAGCTTTATTTGCAATATGATACATGTGTATTTGGGTAAAGAGGTTCGCCACCAGAAACTAAAAGGACCCTTAAAACATTCAATGACTTTGTTTACCTTATTCAAGGAAAGTGTAAATTATTTTAAATTGGTAGTCTGTCAATGGCTTTTGTTTTTTGTGAAGTATTTCCGCATGTTTTAATAGCTTGGAACCGAATGTTTTTGTATTTGAACGGCATATCAAGTACGTCCTACTGGGCTGCGTTCAAGATCGTAGCAGCTAGCCTAGCCGCTAGGTCGTAGATATCTAGGTCTACTGGACGGACCGCTAGGTTAGCCGCTCGGTCTCAGATTTGAAGTTGGAAATATTCAACTAAAGACTTATTATATTGACATAATTTGTTAACTTCAAGCGGAAATATACATGTTAAAATTCATTATAACTTTGAGGATGAATTAAATATCACTAAATAAATAGATTTCATGTTTGTTACAAAGTGGTAACTAAGGTGGCCATCTTGAATTTGATGCTTAGCATAAAATATTTAGGCTACGGATATCTACCTAGTGGCTAGGCTAGCGTTCCGTTCAACTACGTAGCCCTACGTAGCAGCTACGATATTGAACGCAGCCCTGTTTTGCTGACCCAGTGTATTTATCGTAAAACGTGCATGAAACATAAACTCAAGAATGAAATAACAGTTATTGACTTTAATACTGTCTCACCACATACAACACCAAATTACAAATGACTTTTAAGGAAAGACACATACATGTTTTAGAAAATAATTTCACATATTGAATTATTTGCAACAGACAACAGGTTCGAAAAGTTGTACATCGTATATAAATTCCATATGACTTTTCCACTTATTATTTGAATCACACTGTCACTGTATGGCCCAAACCTTTAATCTGAAGAGAAATTTTTATAGAAAACACTTGTTTCTATTGAAATTGAATAGTAAATTGAATTTGTTCGCCTGTTCCCATTTGTGTAATTATCTGTTTGCAATACAGTACCACTCGTACCTTATACGCGCTATAGATTAAACTGCATGTGGATTTTGATTTGATTTTTTTTTGCTAATTTTTGGGATCTAGAACAAGTTAATAGAGGAAGCACAAGAGTATGCCGTCATGTTGTACACGTGGAGATCTTGTTCGAGGGGTTTACCACAGGTATGTATCCTCAACCATTGTCTATTTCAAACAATTCCCACAGAGAACAGCAGGTCACATGATAACAATCAAAACTGATGTAAACAAATAATCTTCGAATTCTCATCTTGATCACTCTGTGTGCTAACATTGCACAACTCGACCTCGCCCCAGTCTTCTTTGCAAAGCACTAACAGTGCGCTGACTATGACGTCAAATATGACCCCTCGTTGCAGAAATGCACGTCAAAGACAATCAGTCAACGTCATTATTGTGTTTGGATTTATATTTAGCTTGTATAAGGTTGCAATTTTTTGTCTAAAACGATTACAGATAACGAAGAAATATTATCTAGATTGAAGTACCAAAATTCACAAGGATCACTGGACCCTTATTACAATGTACCACCAATTAATTTTCAAGAAATGCGTGTGTATTATTTGGGTTCAAAATTTGCTTATTTCATAATAGTTTCACATTATACTAAGTGAACATTTAGACACACTTTGTATATATTTAATCGTATCGTATATATGTATTTTGAATTGGAGTCCAAGCTAAGTGCGACCCATGATTATATTTCTACGACCTACAAAGTTGGGTCGTTCCCCCGAGTGTAAATCGTGACAAACTATGACTCAGTGTGAGTATTGGGTGTCCATTTACAGATACAAAGCAACAACCAGCCAAACAGGGAAGAGATTTACACAAAAATAGTGGAGGTCCTCGAGCCAATGATGTCCAAGCTAAAGGACTTCATGAAGTTTACAGTAATTTGAATTATCATAATTTCAAGTTAAAAAAAACTTTTTTGAAAACAAATAAAAGTACATTATTCCTAAAGTAAATACAACAGCGCATCTACCACTTACCAATAAGTGATACTTATGGTTAAAGTAAACCAGGAAACTGTAC
Organism: Magallana angulata; assembly: GCF_025612915.1. Lineage (NCBI taxonomy): Eukaryota > Metazoa > Mollusca > Bivalvia > Ostreida > Ostreidae > Magallana > Magallana angulata. The sequence continues at coordinate 46,626,108 of NC_069117.1, forward strand.
TGTAGCAAAAGGGAAAACAAATGGATGATAAATCTGATCGTATAATTTCGCCTTTGCTTTATACTCAGAGTAAACATAAAAATAAAATTTTATTGTCAATTGCTGGACCCTATTTTTGTATACCTACAATGCAAAATTAATGTATTTTAATGCATTACAATATCAATTACCTTTGCATCAACAAAAGACGAACAGTATACACAAGTTTGGGGAGGAAATCAAACGGCTGTGCCACCCCGCCAGGAAAAATGATTTTATTTCGGAGGCATATTTGCTGACCATTGGAAAGTTCATCAACACTTTTGCAGAGCTGAATGAACTAACCAACATGAAGGCTAGCGTCCAGAACGATTATGCTGCGTACAGGCGGTACGTGGTTTCTTGTCTCCCTTGAGTAATTCAGACCCTCCTTAAAAGGGCCACTTTGGGTTTTCAATGCAAAATATTTTACAAAGTTTGTTCGATTGATAGTAACGTAATGGCACTGTTAAATTTTACCGGTTAACGCTAATAGACGTCTAATGAATGGAAAAAAAAGCACAAAACTTGTACACTGGCAATGATAATATCATAAAAATGCAATGCCAAACAAATTTTACAGAGCTACTCAGTTCTTAAGACTGATGTTGGACCCTCAGGCTCTAGCCGAGTCTCAGAATCTGTCCTTGTTCCTGGCAACTCAAAACAAAATCCGGGATCTGCTGAAGCAGGCGTTGGAGACGACCCCGGGGTACGAGGAACTGCTGGCGGACGTGGTCAACATCTCGTTACACATGTACGAAAACAAGCTGTTCCTGGAGCCAGGCGAGAAAAACATGTTAATTAAGGTGTGCATATTTTCTGTTGATTAATTTACTCCAGTATACATGTGAGTGTTCGATTGAAAGTATCACATTTTACTTCATGGATTAATGAATTAATTTATAGTACCCGGTATTTGATGTTTATATTATAATAAATACTTTTTCTGTTGTTAAGATAAAAAAAAAAATCTTACTCAGTTGCGGACTATACAGAAAAAAATACACAACCGCATTAGAAGGTTTTAACAGTAAATTATGAAATAAAAATAAAATTGCAATTAATGACGAAAAGTGAATATAACAAAGGAATACAAGGGATACAGGATTTAAATGTATGTACGATTTAAACTGTGTATTTTCAGTGAAGAAAGCTTAGATTTGAATTTTGCAGGTGATGGCTTTTGGTCTTTTTCTAATGGACAACAAAGAAAATAGTATCTACAAAATGGAGAGCAAAAAACGACTCAACCTGTCTAAGATAGACAAGATACTCAAGGTTAAACATACTTCGTTCTGCACAGTATAAACATTATTAGCAATTGTTATAAACATGCAATATTAAAGGTCAGTTTAACATAACATGCTCTTATAAAGTAAAATTCATCATTTATTTATCTTTGTTCGAACTCCGATTGTTTTAATTTCAGCAAATGGACGTTGTGCCCCTGTACGGTGATATGCAAATGAAGCCGTATTTCTATATAACAAAGAGCCAGAACTTTGACTCCTCGAGGTGGAGTCATTGTGAATCATCCCAGCCGAGCCCCCAGTCCCAAATCCTGTCCAGTTTGGAATCACTCCGAGAGAGTCACACGGAATATGTGTCAGAATTAGCGCGGCGGAGCAATGAAGTAATCGCTTTACTTTACATACACTGTATATATTAGTAACAAATCTTTGCATATAATATAATCTTTGATTTAGACTGGTAGAATTCCAAGAATACCTTTTGTGTATCCAATGTAGAAGATGAACGAATAGAATAATGAAAGTGTATTGGTCTATCATCAATCCATGTATATAGCATTATTACTGTATATAGGGAAATTTTCGCTTCCGTTTTATTTTTGCCCCTTTCGCCCTTGTATATAGTGGGCAGATTTAAGACTAGGCGAATTTTAATGTCTCAAATTATATCCCTTTTAACACAACTTTGTTTGGGCGTATTCAAGACGAGGCGAAAGCGCTGTAGAACTGTAGAAGGGCGAAAAATACACGGGGCGAACACAACCCTGTATACAGTATATAATAAGAAATCGACAGGCCTGTTGTATTACTCAATGCAAAAAGGCATGTTTATATGTATATACGAGCACAATACATTTACATTGTATTTTGTTTACTGTTTATATAGGACGTTTAAATTATCTTCTTGGTCCAAAATTGGAACGAACAAAATTAACCTATCTAATGTACAAAATCATAATAAGACACATTATACGTTTCTTGCTAGAAAATGACGTCCTCTGACAAAAGCCCAGTCACCGACGCAGAAAACAAGGAGATGTATGACCTGGCACTGCGCGGATTGACCCTGTTGTCCTCCTGGACTCAAAGGGTCATGGAACTGGTCAGTAGAACAACAAGTAGACTTATTGTTTTAAGGTCATTCCATTAATCTGTCTGTTCACAATTCACTAAAAGAATGCAGTGAAAATAAAAAATGAGCTTGCATGCAACTGCAGATATACTTGAAGATCACAATCCTTATGGCAATTTTTTTGGCGGGTGTAAAAGTTGGCGAATGGCTTATTTTAATGTATTATCATGGCATAATTTTTGTTTTGCGAACAAAGAGTTTCACGACGTACGTTGCAAATCAGTACATTGAACATAAAGTGCAAATTAGCGATTCAAATTTTAGCGAGCTGCTACCAAGCCCTTAAAGAAGCCAAAATAAGCACACCGCGAAAAGAAATCCCAGCAATACGACATGTGTATAATTACCGGTATCAACAGTGCACTGTAGTATCAGTTTTTATTGCAAACAGTACTGCTGGAAGTTGTTGAATCCCACGGACACACACACCACTCCTGATTGTCCAAAGGATGCTGAGGAATATGAAAGGGTAAATTTGAAATTTGCAAGCATTTGGTCAGTTACCTATACAGGTTTACGTCATTAATTACGGTAGTGTAAAACATACCAGATCTGTTGTTTTACAGTCCACCCGTTACAACTACAGCAGTGAGGAGAAGTTTGCTGTGGTGGAAGTGATCGCCATGATTAAGGGGCTACAACTCTTGATGGCTAGGATGGAGCCCGAATTTCTCCCTGCTATCAGACGACACATATACTCCTCACTCCAAGATTTCGCCCAGATATTTCTACGAGAGCCTTTACGACGAGCAGCGAAAAAGAAAAATGATCTCCTTAAAATGTAACACTGGCTTGTGTAATACCATGAAATAAAAACTTATATTAACTTGAACTTTTTAATACGAGCACAATTAAAACCCGATTGAAAATAATTGATCTTGATTAAAGTATTCTGTAGACTTTGTGTATCAACCTTGTTTTTGCTCCTTTAAGGGTAATATTGTCTGTCCGGGATTCGTGTATAGATTGGAAGGACGGCGTAGAACCCGAGTCGGATCCGGCGATCAAAGGAAAGAAGGACCCGGAAACTGGATTCCCGATATCCGTACCAAGGAAATGTGTGGCCCCATCCGCGACCCAGGTACAGAGAAAAGTCATGTCCACTAGAACTAAAGAACGAAAAAAATTGTAGTTAACTAGCATATGATAGGTTCCTTTTTGTATTTTGGGATCACGTGATCTTAAATTAGTTAAGAAAGTAATATGCATGCAATCGCAAGTTCTTGGGCCTTTCCGGTAAGCTCGGAAAGCTGGCCTGAAAGGCCCGAGAAGTTGCAATTGCACATATGCATGTTCACAAAATCTGCAATAACTAACCTTTTATTGGCCGCATAAAGATAAAGAGAAAGTTGATGCAACTTTTTCTACAGACGATACAAAAGTTGAAATTAAAAAGCACGCGAACTTATTTCCTCATTTTCGTGATGTTTGTGGGTGTGGCAATACGCATAACAATGAATTTTCATAATCTTACCAGCTGTACATGGTGAGAACAATGCTGGAGTCCATCACAGACCGCAGTACTGTGGGGGTGAAGAGGTCAGTCAAGAAGGAACTGGAGAGTCAACAAGTGACCGCCATCAACCAGTTCCTGAAGCAGTCCTTCTACTGGAACTACCTCCTCAACTTCAATAGTAGGTGTTGGAGTTTGTTTCCAGATACCCACTAATATGAAATCATATTTTTGCAAGGACTTTTTATGGATTTTGTGTGTACCCCTTACCCACGATGTTACATTCCCATTTTCCAAAGAAATTTTGAAACACGGTCTTTATTCGTTATACATTAAAGCAAAAAACAAAAAACGAAAAGAACATCCACACAAATTGTCGAAAACTATTAAAATTCGAATGATTCAACAGTATTCTATGATTTCTTAAGTTCTTTATTAATATTTATTTACATATATAATAAATCGCTAGATCTAGACTTTAATTTTTGTAGAGTCGCTTCATGCCTGCGGTGATCTCTCACAACTGTGGTTCAGAGAATACTTCTTGGAGATGACAATGGGAAAGCGAATACAGGTTATATATACCAGTAAACTGTTAAGACGATCGATTAGTCAACAACAATTTTATTCTTTTTAAAATAAAATCTATTTCAGTCTTGATAAAAGACGTTGTCCTCTTTTTTTTTAGTTTCCGATCGAAATGTCCATGCCCTGGATTCTGACTGACCATGTTCTAAATACCAAAGAGCCTTCAATGATGGAGTATGATAATTTTGTATGAAAAAGAAAAAAAAATATTCGCAAGAGCTTTAATTCTTAGAATTTTCCCTCTTTTTTTCTATCCAGCAGTTAAACTCAGTGTCAATTGCAACTTCTCGGGCCTTTCCGGCAAACTCGGTTCTTTACCGAGCTTGCCGGAAACGTTCAAGGGGTCAATCGCAACTTTTCGGGCATTTCCGGCAAGCTTGTTGTTTTTCCGAGCTTGCCGGAAAGGCTCGAGAAGTTGCGATTGACACAGTGTCGGTTTGTAGGTACATACTGTATCCCCTGGATCTGTACAATGATAGCGCCCAATACGCCATCATGAAATTCCACAGACAGTTCCTTTATGACGAGGTGGAAGCAGAGGTTTGTACTCTATTTTATCAGCTACATGCATCCATTTTTTGTTGTATTTTTTATTCAGATTATGCTGAGATTTAGCTGTAGATCTGTAGCTCTCTGGTTGAAAAAATTCGGATAGACAAACCAGAGATGCTAGCTGAGATTATACCTTTTTTGCTTGCTCTGTTTTCAGGTGAATTTGTGTTTTGACCAATTTGTGTACAAACTAAGTGAACAAATGTTTGCCTATTATAAACACCTTGCGGGTAGGTAAGTGCTTTGTTGGCCGTTTAGATGAGGATGAACTTTGGTAAAACGTACTTGATTGGTTGGTTTCAAAGGTATCAATTTTTTTATCTTTATATATTAAAGCATTATGCTGGACAAGAGCTTTCGAGCAGAGTGTGCAAAAAAGGGACACAAGATTCCATATCCAGTCGCAAATCGGTATCATACCTTATTAAAACAACAGCATGTACAGGTAATGATGAATCTCTCTCTCTCTCTCTTTCTCTCTCTCTCTCTCTCTCATATTTATATGTATCATCTTTTAAAGGTACTCGGTCGATCCATTGACTTGAAACACCTAATTGGTCAGCGAATCAACGCTTCCCTACTGAAATCTTTGGACATTGCCATATCGAGGTTCGAGGCTGGTGATTTGACAGGCATTGTGGTAAATTGAAAATTATCATAGCAGTGTGAAGATAGTGACAGAACTGATCGATTATCGTTAGAGATCTAGAATTGCTATCATAACCATTAAAGTTTGATTTTCTGCACTAATTAGGAACTTGAAAAACTCATTGAAGTCAACAAGTTGACCTATAAACTGATGAAAGACTTGCTTCCATTGGATGATTTTGACAGCATGTTGAACGAAGCAAACAACAAGGTGACTGGTCCGTTTGGACGTATCACTCTTCACGTGTTCTGGGAAATCAACTATGATTTCTTACAGCATTACTGTTACAATGCCGCCACAAACAGGTAGGGAATCTAGACGTTGGAAAAGATTTTTCATTTTATTTTACTAATAAATTTTAGACGTTGTTTCGTCTTATAAAGGTTAACATATTTGAAAGAACTCGTTATGACGTCAACGACTAAAATTTTTAGACTTTTTTTGATAATAAATCTTCTTCTTGTGTTAGTTTTGATCTGTGTATTCCATTGACTATTTTTGACTAAAACTCAAATTATTTATATTTTGAATAAAATATGCGGAAATCGTGTAAAATATGTTTTTTTCTGTTACCGCCCTGTTCGTATCGAAATAACAATCGCCCAACCCACAATTAGATGCACTATAAATTAATAATGCAACTACATAAAGCCTTTCAATATTTAAAGTATATAGCTCAATCAACAAAAAATAAATTGATAAGCAATTTATAGATATACATGTATCCCCTGAAAGTGGTACATTGTATATAAGCCAGGAAACATGCAAAAGAATTCTCTATCAAATTTCTAAATGTATAAGCATATATATCGAACATGTCAAATCGCCAGTTATGTTATATCTGTATATTGTCCACAAAACAGAGTTATAACATGTAAACGTCAAATTATATGTCCACATATTACATTTGTTTAGTCCGGAGTGGTACATGTATATCTGGCGATTTTAAAATGTCATTTTTTACATGAATCGATTAAGCGTCGGAATTCTTTGATACGGCCCATTGGGCTCGTCATGATCATATTTTATTTGTTTTCATCCTTGATAACCACCCTGATACTTTATAATAGAGGTGGTCAAAAAGTAAAACGACAAATTCATGTAGCTACATGTGATATAATATTAATTTGTAGCGTCGAGTTTGGTAAATCATACGTATCTTATGTTTCTATGACGGCAAAGTTTTTGGTCACATGTTTGGTCAAATTATGAGATTCCCAAATTGCATTTATGCAACGATGGCTTCCATAATTTGGAATTTGTTGTGATTCAGACATCTATTGCGTAATCTAAGAGATGTATCCAAAAATATCTCAGGCGTCTTTTATATGTCTCGATTAGATACCAGTTATATTATAATGTATGTGTATAACTTTATGTGCATACATTATCATATGAATGTAATCAATCACGTCACCATTCATTTCTCTCCATTTTCTTTAATTAAGGTTTATCAAAGCAACGTTTTTGATTGCGCCTGAACAGTGTGATCGAGAGAAGGCACCTAGTCCATCGCATGCCTTTTTGTGGGGAACGAAGGTACCTGATTGTTCATACTTATATATAAGTTTTGTTGTTTAACCCCCTGAGTATGCGCGGATCCTGAAATGTTTAGGGGGTGTAAGGGAAAATTTTTTGGTTGCTGTTGATTTAGTGAGTCAACCAATATACCATGTATTTATATTATAGAACATTTTTCGAATAGTATATGTACTCTTAAAAGTATCTTGAAAATCAATAAGAAATTTAGAATAGAAATAAAGAAGTTATATAATGTCGTGTTATTTTCTGCAGGCTCTGACAACAGCGTATAGCAGCATCTTTAAGCCGTTCCACGGATTCATAGGGCCACCTCACTTCCGGTCTCTATGTCGTCTGATCGGTTACCATGGAATAGCTCTGGTTGTTGAGGAATTACTCAAAGTTGTGGAAAATATTGTAGGCGTGCTTATAAATAAGTATTGTAGTATTGTATTCAAATAGTTGATTCTTGAGGTGATAAATTATGGAGATTTTCTTGTAATTGCTCTAGCTGAAGGGTACTTTGTTGGATTACGTCCAGGCTCTAATGACTTTGATGCCGGAGAAATGTAAACTGCCAAGATATGATTATGGATCCCCAGGTAAATAATTCAACAAACACAAACAACCCAGTCAATTAAATGAATTTTGATCTGAGTTCACATATAAGGAGTCTTTTTGTAGGTATTGCACAGTTTTACAGCGAAATGTTGAGCGACATAATTCAATATCCGGATCTTCGCACCGACGTCTTTCAAAGTTTCCGCGAAATCGGCAACGCCATACTTTTAACATTACTGATGGAACAGGCATTGGTAATAATTTGGATGAAATAAACATATGCACGTATAATTTCTATAATTATTAAAAACCCACTTTTATCTAGCTTTCATGTGATTTCATTTATCTCTTGTATCTTTATTAAGACACAGGAAGAGATGTGCGACTTAAAACAAGCTGCCCCGTTCCAGAACGTGATTCCAAAACCATTCATCCCAATTAAAGGTCAGAAAGTCACTTGAACAAAATGATTGGTTCGACATTTTTAATTTTCGTGCATCAATAAAAAAAAGAATTATTTTGTTCGGTTCGAATTTTTTTGTCTTCATATTTAACAAACCTAAAAATGTCATAATAGGTTGATGGTGGGGGGGGGGGGATGATAGGGTGAACAAAATCAAAATGAAAAAAAATGTCATGTAAAGTAATTTAATTAACCTGAAAATTCTTCCACGTACAATGAATATAAACGTAGTTGTAGTTTGAAATGAGATGTGAATTGTTTTGTTGTAAAGAGGGAGACGACAGAAAGCAAAAGGAAAAGGAGCTACGTGAGGCCTTACAAGCGCTAGAGACCAAGTATGCCTCACAGCAAATCGTTCCGGTCATCGGCCGTTGTGGTAATGCCCAGGTAAGTCCGTTATACAGGTCAGACAGGCGTTCTATATACCGAGGTAACTCAGATAAGTCTGATATACGGATCAGACAGGTTTTTTATGTAACTAAGATAAGTCCAAATAAATATACAACTTAGACAGGTGTCCCATATAACTCGGATAAGTCTGATTTACAGTTAAGACAGATGTCAAATTATCAACTTAGTCTGATACTAGTATACAATTTATACAGGTGTCATGTAACTCGGGTAAGTCAATTAACTCGTGTAAATTAGATACATAAATCAGACAGATCACTCGCATAACTCATGTTAGAATAATATGCAAACCAAAAGAGTGTTTCTTACAACCCAAACTAGGTCCCTCTGGCAATGTTCACAGATGGCTTGTATAAATCATGAGATGCAGTCTCAAACTAATGCAAGAACTCAGGTTGGTCCAAAATACAGGTTAATCTGTGTCTTATACACTGCCCAATTAATGTAACTTCCTAAATTGTCTTATGCAACAAGGGCAGGTCTCTCCTACACTTCAGACAAGCGCCTTAACAACTTAGATAAAGTGCAAGTGTTTCACCATTGGATTTGTCAGTAGCTAACGGTAACCCTTTCATATTCAGAAATTTTTACTTCTTTAAAAGGGCGTAAATGATTTTTGAAAAGCACTTAATACATTAAATATGGAAACCTTGATACACGAGTATCACATATGAATCTGTTTGCATACTAGTAGATGTCAATTTGAAGCTTCTGTTCATTATATTTCGACTTAAAATCAGTCAACTGTAAACGATACTGTATACTGTAAACCAATCTTTATTCGCGGCGACTTTATTTCGCGATTAACTGCCGATAAACTGGTTCACGACGACTAATGTTCGCGACCAACCCTTATCCAGACCTGTATTATTATAAAAACTAAAGACAAAGGATCGGTTCGCGGCGAGGAAAATTCGCGACGACAAGGCTCTCGCTAACGTCGTGAAAATTTCTCGCCCGCGAATAAAAGTTGGTTTACAGTATTTAGGTTGTAAAGAGTTAACAAGAAAAAAACTTGAAGTCTTCTCAAAGCTTATAATAAAGATACCTTTTCTTATGAAGTTATGAGAATATCTTGAAGCAATTAATTTTTATTTTGTACATATACTTTAGAAGTCAAGTTTAAATTGTTTTAAAATTGATATTCATCCAGCAATCGGATTTGGTGGCTTCGTGTGATCTGCTGACCAGAGAACGGTTGTGCTGTGGCTTATCAATGTTTGAAGTCGTCCTCAACAAGATCAAAACATTTCTGGAGGATAAGACGTGGCATGGTCAACATCCCAAAAATGACGTCATCAACATTGACGAGTGTACTGAATTCCACCGACTGTGGAGCGCCCTGCAGTTTGTGTACTGTATGCCAATCCGGGAAAATGAATATTCCATTGAGTAGGTTGACAACTAAGCACTTACTACATGAAGTAGCTCAATTATATCCGAGTTTGTTAGACATGTTTCAATTTTGTTCATCCCCTTGATCATTTTAATTCTGCAACATGAAACTCTGTGATCGTTATGTCGTGTTTTCCTTGCCTGATTAAATTTCAAATGAATGTTTTAATTAAGCAAAAATACAAAAAGATTTTTATTTCAAAGTTAAAAAGCATTTATGGAG